>NC_052626.1:137591570-137958237 GCF_016161935.1 Mauremys reevesii | reverse complement strand
CACCCACAACCATTTCAGATTTGGGGGCAACTTATACCTTCAAGTCAGCAGCACGGCTATAGGTACCTGCGTGGCCCATAGTATGCTAACATTTTTATGGCTGACTTAGAACAACACTTCCTCTGCTCTCATCCCCTAGCGCCCCTCCTCTACTTGCACTACATTGATGACATCTTCATCATATGGACCCATGGGAAGGAGGCCCTTGAAGAATTCCACCTGGATTTCAACAATTTCCACCCATCCATCAACTTCAGCCTGGACCACTCCACACAAGAGATCCATTTCCTGGACACTACAGTACAAATAAGTGATGGTCACATAAACACCACCCTATACCAGAAACCTACTGACCACTATACTTACCTACATGCCTCCAGCTTCCATCCAGGACACAACACACAATCCATTGTCTACAGCCAAGCCCTAAGATACAACCACATTTGCTCCAATCCTTCAGACAGAGACAAACACCTAAAAGATCTTTATCAAGTGTTCTTAAAACTATAATGCCCACTTGGGGAAGTGAGGAAACAGATTGACAGAGCAAGATGAGTACCCTGAAATCACCTACTACAGGACAGGCCCAACAAGGAAAATAACAGAACACCATTGACCATCACGTACAGCCCCCAGCTAAAACCTCTCCAGCACATCATCAATGATCTACAACCTATTCCGCAAAACGATCCCTCACTATCACAGACCTTGAGAGGCAGGCCAGTCCTCGCTTATAGACAGCCCCCCAACCTGAAGCAAATACTCACCAGCTACTATACACCACACCACAGAAACACTAACCCAGGAGCCAATCCCTGTACAAACCCCATTGCCTACTCTGTCCCCATATCTACTCTAGCACCACCACCAGAGGACCCAACCACATCAGCCGCACCATCAGGAACTTATTCACCTGCACATCTACTAATGTGATATATGCCATCATGTGCCAGCAATGCCCCACTGCCATGTACATTGGCCAAACCAGACAGTCTCTATGTAAAAGAATAAATGGACACAAATCAGACATCAGGAATGGTAACATACAAAAGCCAGTAGGTGAACACTTCAATCTCTCTGGACATTCCATAACAGATTTAAAAGCAGCCATCCTTCAACAAAAAAACTTTAAAAACAGACTTCAAACTGCAATGCTACAATTCATTTGCAAACTTAACACCATTATTTTGGGCTTGAATAGGGACTGGGAGTGGCTGGCTCACTACAAAAGCAATTTTCCCTCTCTTGGTATTGACACCTCCTCAACAATCATTGGGAGTGGACCACATCCACTCTGACTGAATTGGCCTTGTCAACACCGGTTCTCCACTTGTAAGCTAACTCCCTTCTCTTCATGTGCCAGTATATTTATGCCTGTATCTGTAATTTTCACTCCATGCATCTGAAGAAGTGGGGTTTTTTAACCCACAAAAGCTTATGCCCAAATAAATCTGTTAGTCTTTAAGGTGCCACTGGACTCCTCATTGTTTTTCTAAAAGGATGTGGCACCTGCCCCAGAGAGCATGCAAATTAGATTTTGAAGTGTGACCCAATGAGTGAAGGTGATAAATAGTAGGGAGGAGATGGGGCAAGGAAGGACAAGGGTCATAGCAGGATGATCATGCCATGACTTAGTACAGGCTTGGGTATGTCATGGGGATTCAATTCTTTATATCTGTATCTATATTACACATACACCCTACAAAAGATAAAGATCCTAAATAGGGGACATTATTGGAATACTGATTGTGAGTATCGAACATAACAGACTCAGTGTGAGAATAGTTCACATCTTACTACTGAAGGGCTGTAGATTGACAGTATTTTGCTTGAAAAATGGATTTTCTTGGCATTTTCAGAAATTTCATTTTAAATTTCATTCTGTTGGTGTTTGAACTTTAATGAACTACACACACTGCTGGAAAAAAGAAGCAAATTTCCTTGTGGGGCTCTGATGCACTGGGCTCATTCTGGACTGTTCACATTAGGAGACAGGATTGGCCCAGACACTACTTGTTATAATGTGGGTTGGTTTTTTCTGGAGTAAGAGTAATTGATTAGTATAGAGAGTTTTCTTTAAGCGTAGCGTTCTGATTAATTCTGTGTACTTCCAAAGTCCTTTTCATCCCAGCAATGCATGGTGTTTTCAAAAGGTCATTTAGGAAGATAAATATCCTCTCCATTTTACAGAAGCTTAAAATGATGCAGTGTTTAAGTGACTTGCTCGTAGGGTGACCAGACAGCAAATATGAAAAATCGGGATGGGGGTGTGGGGTAATAGGAGCCTATATAAGAAAGACCCAAAAATTGGGACTGTCCCTATAAAATCAGGACATCTGGTCACCCTACTTGCTCGAAGTAATAGTCATTGGCAGGAACAGAACCCAGGCAGCCTGGGTCCCTGACATCCCAGCTCTAATCACTATTTTAGAATGTAAGCTTCTAAGAGGAAGAATGACTTAGGATGGAAAGGAATATCTTTTAGTTAAGGATTTACATACTTCAGAGAAGCATCCTAAACCTGCCCCTAAAACTTTTGAAGCATATCCATCTTTCTATTAATATACTTTGCTGTAATAACTGAACTGTGCACATTTCTACTGACCTCACTAGTGAGGTCAGAAGATGGGATGATGAGACTGAATTGGAGCTGTGAATACTGTATCTTGACCGGGAAGTATCTATTATATTAATTCATCAGCAGGTTTGTCAGGAAATGCAGCCAGCTAGGCAGGGGGAGAGGGTCTCGGATAGTCACATCTCCTGACAAACAAATCAAGGGATAAGAGAAAGTGCTGAGTCCTTCGCTTTGAAGTCCACCTTGGATCAGTTTAACCAGGCTTTAGAGACAGAGGAAACAACAAAGGATTTTGGCTGGATTTAAATGAGAGGCTGAGACTGTTGGGGGAACAGACTGACTTCCAGACTCCAGAGGCTGGGGATCTGGCGTATGATAGGCCTATCTAAGGCTTTAGATAAGATAGACATGCACGTAGACTGTTTATTGTTTTTAAAATCTCTTCTCTTATGCCTTGCCTTGTTCCTACAGTTAAGATTAAACAATACTTTATTTTAAGAAAGCTGTTTTGGATCACTGTCATCATTGGTCATAGCTCCCACAAGGAAGAATCACAAGTTCCAAGTCCGTTTGGACCTGCCGGGTATGCCCAGCTGGTACACAGGATGCTATAGCTCCAGGTCCTGTCAAGGAGTAGGAGAATCGCAGGATTCTGCCTCAGAGATATGAAGGCCTAAGACCTGGAGGGGGTGCATTCAGATGAGACCAGAAGAGGAGATCACAGTGCAGTATGCCTTGAAACTGACAGACGGTTTAGGCTTTTGTTGCACTGAAAAAATTAACAACAAAATACATCAGGTGCCAAGAGAAGAGGACAAAACAGATAAAAAAAAGCAGCTTCTAAGAAGGTGTCACAGACAAAAGGGAATAAAACATGAATACAAACAATTAGAAAGGAACTGATTTGTCATGGCTGTAACGCCACTGAAACAAGACACTAGTTGGGAAGATATCCAGAGCTGCCTCGTGAGCATTATATATTTTATCTCCTTAAATATTGTATGACAACCATCCTTACAACTGTGTGTTGTTTCTTCTGATATGTGGGTGTGTACTTCAGAAGGCTCTCTGCATTAGCACAGGATCGTCAGTCTTTTTCCAGAAATTTTGCCACAATGAAAACATTTTGTTCTGTGCTTGTGTGTTATTTCTTTCCCTTCAAACTGGGCAACAATGTAAGACAGCCTAATAAAATCTGCAGGGCTGTTTAAAGGCAGCAGTTATAACCTCACTTTGCTTTTAAAAATTCATCCTTGATTTTAATGTTTGGGATTTTGTTTGTTTTTAAACAAGTCAGTACTCAAAAGGAGCCATAAACCCCTTTTTTTATTTGGCAACTTACTGAGACGAGTCCATTTACAACCGAGGAAATAGGCATGAAGCATTATACAAAAGTATAGAGGATATAAACACACACTGCCTTCATTTTGTTTTCTAAACTGTGTGTGCAAATAGGGCGAATCATTTCTGCAGTCTCTCTTCAATAAAATCCCCTCCTGCGAACATTACAGTACCAAAATTACCCCTGTGACTCCTTCCTTCGTACATTGCATTACAAAAGGCTTTGGATGGCCATTGGATAGCTGAGTGGGAAGGGTAATGGGATGTGGAGCTTTTCATTCTAGATCATTGGCTTGAATCTAATGGCCGTTCAGCATCCAAGGTGAATTAGTTGGTGCAGTCTGTCACAGAGAGAAGGACGACAAAGTCTCAGTCCAGTTGCTAATGGACAGGTGTCCCTAATTAGCATGAGCTGGCAGCCTCAGCAGCAGGGCCAAGGACAGAAAGGACAAAAGGAGCGAACTCCAGGACAGGACTGAAGCACACAGGCTGGGGGAAGATAAATTGCTGCTGCCCACCCTGCCTCTGTGTTGATAGAGGAAATCTGCCTCCAGGGGACAGGCACTTTTCTTCAGCGTTAATTTCATTAATCAAAAACCTGCCTTATATCACATAATGCACATAGGTGGCCAAATGTAATCTCTACCTCTTGCTTCATATTCCTCCTCCTAGCGTCTGCTACAGTGGTCTAGCGATTACAGCAGGGGACTCGAATTTAGAAGACCTGGGACCAGTAGCAAGTCAATTGACCCGTCAGTAACTTAAGTCACTTAAACTGAATGTCCCCATCTTTAGAGGGATAACACCACTCACATTTGCCAGTTGTGTTGAGATCTCTGGATGAAAGGTACACAATATTATTTGATAATCTTGGATTGTGCTATATTAGTGCAGCTAAAAATGGTACAATTCCAAGGATGCTCTGAGAAACTATTTTCTAATCAGGCAATTTTCAACTTCAATTGCTAAGCATTCCTCTTTTACTCTCTACCACCCTAGCTGTATTTGAATTGGCTTTCTCAGCACTTCAGTGAGGCTTATCTATATTGTATAAGATTTAACAGCCATCATTTTCTGAAGTAATATAGGAAATGCTTTATTTGTAATTTTTATGACACAAAAATGGAGCATTTCTCCTTTGGGAAATGGATTCTTTTTGTTGTTACCATAGGACTGTTTTTGACATAATGCGACTGATTCATAACTAATATTTCTATATGAGAAAAAAAAAGATCTCCGAGAACTAAGTTGATACCTCTGATACATAAGAGTATAAGCTAAAGTGTATGCATATTTTATATATGTATACACACACACACACACTCTTTATATATATATAAAGAAACAGAGAGAACAGAATTTGCTTTTTGTATCTTCATACTTACATATCCCAGACTATGTTCTTCTTCATACTTAAATATCCCTTGTCGCATTACAATAATGAGTTTGATTCTGGAAGCTAAAGAAGCTGTTTCCAGTATGTGTTCAATAATTGCTCATACACTCAGGTTTGCACAGCACATACTATTTTACATGCGGTGTCAATCAACATAGTTTCATTAACTTTAGTGCCAGTGTATACCAGCTGAGGAGTCAACATTGCAAGCCCCAGGGGATCACTTTCTCTATAGAATAATTATTTCACCTATAATTCAAATACAGCCATATTTGGGGTGAAACAGCAGCTGTTTAAAAGAGCACAGCAAAAGTTTCGGACCAGGCAGTAAAGAAAAATACCATATCCAATTAATTCCTCCTTCAGTTTCCGAGGTAAACAACATAATTATCCAACTTGGAATTTGGCCAGGACACTAGAGTTGAACACCCACCACCTTATTCTTACGGATGGTGCCAATAGCAAGTGCCTTGGTATTACATCTGATCCAAGAGACAGCATCGCCAAAGTTACCAACCCTCCAGGAATTAAAGATTATGTCATGTGATTAAACCTTCAGGAATACATCCAACCAAAATCGGCAACCCTAATCTCCCACAGTACAGCACCCATAACGGCACGCTGGACAGCAAGTCCTTTCTGACTGAGAGGGAAGAGGACCATAGAGTGAAATATCAAATCTCCTTTTTACAGCACTTCAGGGTTCACAGTTAAAATACAAACCTGGCTCAGATGATAAGTGTTTTAGAGGAAGAATGGTTCACTGGACTGGCACTCAGGTGATCTGGATTCAATCTGTGGCTCTAGCACAGACTCCTTGTGTGAGCATACGCAAGTCACATATGGCCAGACCTTCCAAAGAGCAATGCACCTGGGATGCTGAGCTCTTTTGACCATAAATGTGATAATGAAGTTGTTAGGTGCTGAATACTTTGTAAAACCCGGCCATTTAATTCTGGTGACTAATTGGGTCTCTTGAAAACATAACCCTAATGTTTCTGTGGCCCCTGAGGAATACAATACTTCCTTCCTTCCTTCATCTGTCTTCATTAGAGCTGGGCAACACATTTTGCATAAAACTTTTTTTTTTTTGGCGAAAAATGCAGATTCGTTAACAGTGAGAAGTTTCGTGAATATGTTAGTTTCACCAAATTTTTCATGCAAGGAGGAAAAAATCCCTTAAACAAATCTAAAACAATCAAAAGAATTTTGACATTTTCCAAACATTTCAATTTTTCAGTTTGAAATGACATTTGCTATATAAATTTCCTCCAATTTTACTTGGTCAAAAGGAAATATTTTGCTCAATCCAAAACAGATGTTTTTCTCCCCAGTTTTCAGTTTGCCAGTGAAACACGAAATCTTTCACCCGGCTCTAATTTTGACGATTTAATCTGCCAGCTCTTTGGGACAGAGGCTGTCTATTGCTACCTGTTTGTGCAATATTCCGCACAATGGAGCTCTGATTTTCACGGAGGCGTCTAGATGCTACTGTAATAATAATGGGATAGATGCAGTCATGGGCATACATCTGGGACCCATAATATTTCTGACTATCCCTGCAGAAAGGCAGGAGATGAGATAGCTGAGCTTACTGTGTACACGTCTCTGTTTCCGTGCTCAGACTGATATCAGACTATCATTTTTCTTGGCAATTTATCTCCACTTTTTAAAAACGTCTCTCTCAGAATTAATGTCTAAATAAACATTGAGACGATACAGACAAAACCACAACAGCCTGCAATTAATTCAAGTTATGCATTAACAACAAAGGCCCTGCAGCTGACAGCCATGACTGGGAGCTGTTGCGTGGAGAAGATGTATCAAGCAGATTAAGCACTGTTTTATTCAAAGCAGAGAGGGAGAAGAGAAACCGTGAAGGTCTTGGGGACCAGGCAAGGGAATGGATGTGTCTGCAGTATTGGATTGCATTTTCTTTACTTGTAAGCATTTGGAATTGAATTCTTTCCCATATCAACCATTCCTGGCTGAGTGCCTGCACGACAAACATACACAGAGACAGAAGATGGTCTTGCCAGACCCCTTCTTGCTACAAATGCAATATTAATTACAGGCAGAAGGAGAAATGTCACTTTGCCTCTTTCCTTTCCCTAGTCCTTTCAGGTAATTTAATGGACAAAGTACTCCGTGAGCTGTTAGCTTGGTGGACAAATTTCAGATTGTGATTGAATGCTTTGATAAGGCGGTGGAGTTTGTTTGCCACTTTATTTGCCATCCCGGGCTCTTATTACAACAATATGACATGCTTGAAACCAGATTGGGAGCACAAAGAGTGGTAGAGAACAGTAATCTGCTAGGAAATGACCCCCATCTAATAACAGCCCATGGCTTCAGACCCAGTGAATTACCCCATGCTCAGTACAGCTGGAAATTGCTTTCACTGCTGGGCAATCACTTGCCAAGACTCTGGGACCCTGATTGATTTCCTTTCCTCCACAGTTGGAAGATCAGAAAAAAGAGTGAGAGAAAAGCATGAAAACTAAGGGGGGCAGGGAGTCTGAAGAACAAATCATTTCTCTTCTGCCCATAAGGTGGGCTTGCTGAAAGGGTTTTCTAATCAAGTAGAGAGGAAGGAAACATGGGAGCTGTGCCGTAGCTCAGATAGCAGCAATAAGCAAAAGCAGTAAATAAATTAGTTCATCTTTCTTTGAAAGCTTCCCCCACTACTGTGCTGCCAACACCTCTGCTGTCCTGCATTGTTGCTATTACAAACATCAGCCAGACAAATGCTTGCTTGGAGCTCACCTGTCACCACTTGTTTTTGTTACAGAAACTGGTGAACAACTGGACTCTGACAACTGTGATTGTTCCTTTCATAAGGGGGGATACACAATGAGATAAACTATGTGGAGTATGATCCTAACCTAACCCTAACCCTGCCACAGGATGCCATCAGGGTTTGACCTTGCACCAAAATACAGACTTCAGCCACTTGTGCTAAAGGAGAAATTCCATTAGCCCCCAGTAGTAGTAGGCCATTCTTGCCTACTTGTGAGCTAGCCTGAAGGCGATCTAACACAGGTTACACTAAGCAAAAGGAAGGCCACCACTCTTCAGTGACAGAACTGGGAAGAGATTATTCACAAATAGTCTAGACACCATTAATGACTGCTTCTTGGAGCAGCTAGTCCTCAAACCCATAAGAGAAGAGTCAATTCTTGATTCAGTCCAAAGTGGCGCATAGGATCAGGCCCAAGAATATAGCTGAACCTCTCAGTCATAGTGACCATAATATAATTACATTTAAACTTCCTTGTAAGGGGAGAAAATGCCAAAGAAATCCACCACAGCCTAATTTAACTTAAAAAAGGGGCTAGTTGAATGGAAATTAAAAGGAATAGTCACAAGAATGAAATGCCTTCAAGCTGCATGGCCACTTTTTAAAAACACCATAACAGAGGCTCAAACTATATGCATACACCAAATAAAAAAAAACCAACCCAGTAAGAGGACCAAAAAGTACAAAAAAATAAAAAAAATAACAATAAAAAAGCCCCCAGGGCTAAATAGAGTAAGAGAGGCAGCTAGAGACAAAGACATTTTTTAAAAATTGGAAATCAAATCCTAGTGAGGAAAACAGAAAGAAGCAAAAAAGCTGGCAGGTCAAAAATATAATTAGGCAGGCCAAAAACAGTGGTATGTAACTGATCACTTAAATCAGCCTCTGTACCAAATGACTCACAGCTAATGTGATGCTGGTTTTTAAAACAGGCTTCAGAGGTGATCTTGGCAATTACAGGCTGGTAAGCCTAACTTCAGTACCAGGCAAACTGATACGATTTCCCTTTACAAAAGCCATGTTGACTCTTCTCCAACGTATCATATTAATCTATGTGTCTGACAGGCAGGGGCGGCAGGCTGGGCCGGCGGACCTGCCGCAGTCATGCCTGCGGGAGGTCCACCGGCTGGTCCCGCGGCCCGGCTGGCCCTCCCGCAGGCATGACGGCGGCAGCACAACCGGAGCCGCCGGACCAGCGCACCGGCCGCAGCTGCGGGAGGTACAGCTGAGCCACGCGACCAGCGGACCCTCCGCAGTCATGCCCGCGGCAGGTCCGCTGCTGGCATGATTGCTTGGAGCGGCCAAATTTGTAGAGCCGCCCCTGGTGTCTGATCATTCTGTTCTTTACTATAGTTTCAACCACTCTATTAGAATTCTTGTAGGAGGTCAGACGTGTGGAAAAGGGTGATCCAGTGGAGATAGTGTTCTTGGACTTTCAGAAAGTCTTTGACAAGGTCCCTCACCAAAGGCTTTTAAGCAAAATAGGCAGTCATGGGATAAGAGGGAAGGTCCACTCATGGGTCAGTAACTGGTTAAAAGATAGGAAACAAAGGGTAGCAATAAATAATCAGAGTTCTCACAGTGGAGAGAAGTAAATAGTGGGATCCCCCAAGGATTTGCATTGGGACCAGTGCTGTTCAATGTATTAATAAATAATCTGGAAAAAGGAGTAAGCAGTTCAGTGGCAAAGTTTGCAGATAATATAAAATTACCCAAGATAGTTAAAGGGATCTCACTAAACTGGGTGACTGGGCAACAAAATGGTAGATGAAATTCAATGTTGATTAAATGCAAAGTAGTGCACACTGGCAAACAAAATCCCAACTATACATGCAAATTGATGGGTCTAAATTAGCTGTTACCACTCAAGAAAGAGATCTTGGAGTCATTATGAATAGTTCTCAGAAATCATCTGCTCAACGTGTGGAGGTAGCCAAAAAAGCTAACAGAATGTTAGGAACCATTAGGAAAGGGATGGATGATAAGACAGAAAATATCCTAATACCTCTCTATAAATCCATGCCCCACACCTTGAATACTGCTTGCAGTTCTGGTCACCCCACCTCAAAAAAGATAAATTGGAAAAAGTACAGAGAAAGACAACAAAATGATTAGGTGATTGGAACAGCTTCCATAGGAGGCAAAATTAAAAAGACTGGAATTGTTCAACTTGGAAAAGAAACAGTGGAGGAGAGATTTGACTGGTGTGGAGAAAGTGAATAAGGAAGTGTTATTTACTGCTTCTCATAACACAGGAACTAGGGGTCACCAAATGAAATTAATAGGCAGTAGTTTATAAAACAAAAATAAGGAAGTATATTTTCACACAACACAAACAACCTGCGGAACTCATAGCCAGGGGATGCGGTAAAGGCCAAAAGTATAAGTGGGTTCAGAAAAGAATTACGTAAGTTCAGGAAGGTTAGGTCCATCAATAGCTAATAGCCAAGATGGTCAGGGATGCAGCCCCATGCTCTGGGTGTCCCTAAGCCTCTGCCTGTTAGAACCTGGGACTGGATGACAAGGGCTGGATCAGTCAATAGTTGTCCTGTTCTGTTCACTGCCTCTGAAGCAGGATCCTGGGTGAGACAGACCATTGGTCTGACCCAGTATGGCCATTCTTATTTTCTTATGTTGAGTGTATTTATCGTGTCAACAAACCTGTGACGTAAGGAAGTGCTATTGTCCAGATAGGAGAACTGAACCACAAAGAGACTAAGTGACTTGCCCAAGGTCACATGGGGAGTCTGTGGCAGAGCAGGGTAGTGAACACATGTCACCTGAGACCTAACCACTGGCTCAACCTAGTTAGTGGAAAAACTCCCACTGATGTCAGTGAGCTTTGGATCTAGCCCTCATCTCCTTGTTCAACTCTGTATATTGTAGATGCCAGCCTGGACTGGACCACATCCAAGTCACGTGAAGTAAACGTTCCCATCTAAATCAAATAGTCACCTCAGCTCAGTGAACAAAGAGATTCCCTGAATGAGTGGAAACCAGCAAGAGTTATTCCTGGAAGCTTCAGATTTCAATAGTATGGTCCATGTAACACTAGGAAGTTTTAAAGCATGGAAAGCACACTCCGCTAATTACAACAGTGAGCTGAGTATGGTAATCAGACACCTTTGGCTGCGTCCAGGCCCCAGTGACCCACTTAGAGCATGGCTGGAATTATTAATACCCCCCGTATATTACCATGATGGTGAAAGGGGAATAAAATATGCATATTTTATTTGATAGGACTCCACCGAAACTCATCTCCTTCCGCATTAATTCGGTTGTATTTCAAGCACCCTCTTCTGCTTTGAAATCAGACAAACCACCTGCTTTAGAGTTGCATCAGTATGCGAAGTGGTTCCCCTACTTTCACGGACACTTGATATTTGATTACATATATTTTTTAAAAGAATGAATAAGGTAACACTCTGTGGCAGAGGTCTGGGCTCATTAAAAAGGAAATAGTCATTTATTTAGAGCAGTGTATCAAAGAAACAAACTGTTCTTTGATTAAGGGGCAAAGCAAGTAGCTGCTGCCTCAGGAAGAAATTGCTCCTGTAGCTGCTTTATCCTATAACTCACTTGAGAAGGGTATTGGAAGGAAGAGACACCCAAGTATACTTCAGACAGAGCTGCTCCTCCTCGCCCATCTGCTGGATCTCACAGGCATGTCTCACTTTCAGGAGTTTGGCTTGCTAGTCTTGTAGGATATTGAAAAGTCCAAATCTAAGGCCAGAGTTAAGTATGCTCTGGCTGCTTTGTGCTGCTCCAGTGATGCAAAGTTAAGCCAGATGGTGTACGCTCAGTCAGTCAGGGAAACTGGACAAATGCCCTGACTTCTACGTTGCAACCTATCTCAACAAACACCCACACCACAGACAGCAGCCTGACAAAGCCTGCAGATAGTCAGAGTGGAAAAAGTTTGCACAAAGCTTCTGCAAGGCAGTTTGTAGATGCAAACGAAATCCAAATAAACCACTGCCTTGACATAGATGCTGTTCAAACCCCCAATCAGGAGTGACGGTGGGAATGTTTGCAGCTCAAGCTGAACAGGTCAAAACCCTGATGCAGCAATAACGGCTAGAGATTTCCCTTTAGCTTAAGAGGAAAGGACTTTGTGCTCTGAAGCCTGCCTTACCCTCTCTGCAAGACTCCTTGCTCTGGGCCCTTAAAGACACAGTGATGGGATTTGTTCCCAAGCACCACTCATTTCCAGGACCGCTTCTCTCTATCCTTATCCCCCCAAGCTCTTTATGTATATCTCTGTTGGACTTTCAAACACTTAAGGGGTAATTTGCTGGTATGGGCTGACCATGAGGCACTACTCCATTTAAGGGGCAGACTACTCTGTCACAAATGATAAAAAAAAAGTGGAAAGTTAATAATGTGATTGTGTCCAGTGTGGTAACTTCCAGGCCATTTCTTGATAAGTAGCATTTTGCAGGCCGATGGTGGAACACCTGCCTTCCAGGGGACTGAGAGTCAGGGCTCTGGGTTCCATTCTGAGTTCTGTCACAGATCGCTGCCTGTTCTCGGGTAAGTCACTTAACCTCTCTCCAGCTCAGTTCCTCAGTCTATGAAATTTAATGCTTTTATGCCTATCCCATAGGACTGTGAGGAGGAGCCAATCCTGCTCCAATGGCAAAATTCCTGTAGATTTCAGTGGGAACAGGATCAGGGCCCTTAATGCTTGTAAAATTCATTGAATTGCTCAGAAGATACTGTACAAAAGCAAAACACTGTTCTCATACACTTGAGCCTGTTCTGCTTCTCCGGCCATTTACTCCAATGGAAGCAGGACTGAACTCACTGGGTGTAATTTATCCTTGTGCAGATAGCCTGCACCCGGGCTACACACCATGTTTGTCTCACTGAGACCCTAACATTAGAGGTGGCTGGCTGTGATGCTGACTTGCTGCCCAGGGATGAATTTCATTGTGAAGACTTGGAACGGGAGGTAAAACAGAATGGATTTAAGGGAGGGAAGGAGTCATGCATGGTTTAGAATTACACAGGCTCACAGTCCCAGGATCTAGGACAGGGTGCTTTATAGATAAAATTATAGCTATTCTGATTCCTAAAAAAATTAAATTAAATAACTAGTCTCAAAGTTATCTGTGTTTTGTTAGGCGCTTTCTACATCTTGATTAGAACCAACAGTTTAAGATTTTCAGTTTAATCTAGTTAATTATACACAGCCTATATTATTACATGCACACATGCAGTGGGATTTATAATTTTGATTTTCTGCTTGAAATACATTGGATTCCTGTTTTCCATCTTGCTATTTTTGTCTGAATGATTCAAAACCAAGTGACTCCCGTTTGCATGAACAGCGATTGCCATCTCATTACCTAAAACAAGGGATTTTATTAGCTTGAGCAAATACCTGGAGGACGGATGTTGCACCTGAAGGTTATTCAAATGTGTATTTCATTATTTTGCCCAGTAACCTGGAAAAAAGGTTCCTCTGTCTTATTTCCCAGTGTACTCAGATACCCTTGACATAACTGACTGCAGCCCCAGAATATCAATATTGGTTTCTTTGCCGCGGTCAGCCATAGTTTCTCTTTGTGGCTTTTTTTTTTTTGCTTTAAATATTTAAACCTACACTGTGTGAAACATGCCTATGACCCACGTCAGCCACATTTTCCCATGAGGCATGTGCTGTTGGCCCTCACATCTCTCTGCCCCACTGCTCTGGCTTACGTCTTTGCACTGATGACTCCCTCATGAACATCCATCGCTCCCTTCAGCTAAATATGGCACATCCTGAACGTCTCATCTTTCTTCCTCTCTCACATTGATGTTGCTGCCATCCCCCTGTTGCTCAGTTATCTTTGAGCCCTCTTTCTTTTTCTCCACCTCAGCAGGGACTAAAAGGCATGACTATCCCACGACTATCCAGTGGTCTGGGCAGCAATCACCACGACTCGGTGGTCTGAGTCCAGTTCCTAGTGAGCGCGTGTTCACACTCCTTTGCAACCTGGCCCTTTGGCAGACCTGGGTCTCAATGAGCGCTGGAGGTGGAATTGCTCTCTTCTCCCTGAGAGAAGTACTTCCAAGTCAGGACTGAAGCATGCTGGTGAGAGAACAGAGATAAAGCTTGCTGGGGATAAACAGAAGCCTTCTGTTTCAGGGCGATCAATCTGATTTCTTTCACAAGAAGTTTTTTATTTTTTAAAAACAGAGCTATGAACCCTAATCCCCTCCTTGTAACTCAAAATATCAGTGACTCGGTTCACACTCCAGCTTAGTGAGCTCTCAGCCCAAATCTCATTTGATGCCATGGCTGTCCAATTTGCTTCCTCATTCTGCACTGTCTGAACCTGGCTTACCCCAGCAGGCCTGTAATCTTAAAATACCACGCTCGATCTGGGTTTATTTTTATCCTTGTAACCAGCTATTAGGTCTCTTAGCTTAACGGGCCTGATCGAACAGTCACTGAAGCCAATGGAAGCCCTTTCCATTAACTCCAGTAGGAGTTGGATTAGGCCCAAGGTCTCTTTTGTTTTCCCCCTGAAGCCAGGCCAACCTCTTTACTCTGGTGCAAGAAGAGCATCAACAACAGTCAGGCATGCGGGCATCACACCGGCCTCAACGTCTAGTTCTCTAATGAAGAATCAAGTTCCTGAGAGAAGCAGCAGTGGCCCAGTCCCAGATTCAGATGATCAAGGCTCAATTCCCTGCTCAGCTAGTCTCTCTGTGTAACTTTAGCAAGTCCCTTAAAAGCTATGTCCATTCTGCACACTAAGCCCGGGCTCTGACTCAGCTTTGAGACCACACCCCCTTCTGTCCACATTCAAATCAGTCTGACTTGGGTCAGCAAGCACTCAGGACCTGGGTCCTAGGACCCTCCTTGGGGTGGGGTGGGGAGCAAAGCCTGGGTCCCTCTGTGAGTCAGCGCCAAGCTTTGTTGTTTTGGAGCATGGATGGAGCTCAAGCCACAGACCTGAGTCAGAAAGTTGGCGCAGTGTGGTATGGACACATTAGCACGGCTGTGAGAGCTGGTCCAGCAATTGTAAACCCAGGTTTATGATGCAGTGTGGATTCTCAAGCATTAGCTTAGTGTGCAGCATAGACACACCTGAAGTCACTGTGCTTCATTTCACTATCTGTAAAATGGAGATAAGAGCCCTGCCCCACAGGGGTGGTGTTGTGAGGATAAATGCAATAAATGTTTGTGAGGTGCTCAGAATCTACCGTAAATGGAGCCATATAAATACTTTCAATAGACAGAAATACAGCGATGTCCACAATCAAGGGACACTTCTGTCTTTCCGAGAGTTTTGTCCTAACTTTTTTAGTTATAAAATACACTGTGGGTTTTTTTACAAGGTGCCCTGCGAGTACGTTACACTTGCTTGCCTGGAAGACTAGATCAGCCTAGGACCATCCAAAGAGTTGGGGTCAAAATAAATAAGAGTTTGAGGGGGTGTTTTTGTCCTCATCACATAATAATAGTATGTTATTAGTCCTGTAATATCCACAGCAAATACTGACTAAGAATCCTACACACCGATCCCGTACCCCATACACATCCCAGCAGGAGGGTTTTTCAGGAGTATCTCCTGACTGTCCTGGGAATTATAAACCATTTCCAGAGCATCCGTGTTTACCAAGGCACTTTTATCTCTTCACCACAGTAGAGAGACCTCCTGCATATCCTGAAAACCTCCTGTGGTGTTTAATTAAAGTCTCCAAGAAAACTCTTTTCTCTCTCTTTTACCCACCTTGTTTTCCATTTTTATTGGATTGATTTCTAGACTGACCAGATTTGACAACAAAATGTTACGATTACTGATTTTTTTGTCCTTTAATCAACCCCCCCCCTCAAACCATCATATGATGAGAGACTAACCTCAGTGCGGAGAGCTGTGGGCCTGCATTTCATACTGAGCACAGGACCCAGCTATTGACATAAAGAAAAGGCCTCCTTTGTTCTGGTCTGAACATTTATTAACATTTTTTCCTTATAAATATTCCCATCAAATAAATATCTCTTCCCAAGATCAATGGTTCCAATAACCTCTCAGGACCTTACACTGATTGCTACTGAATGACTTCTGTTTTGCAGATTAATGCATGAGCTCTTACGGATGGGCCCCTTCTTTTGCGTTTTGTCGGTGAAGGAGTGGAATGCTGCTGGTGCTTTCTAAGGGATCATTCATTAGCTAGGCTGTAATCTCTGGCCAGGGCCCCTCTCTTGCTCAGCATTTGTACAGCATCTAACACAATGGTGCCCCGACTTCACATGGAGTTTCTATGTGCTACTGCAATACAGGTGATGAATCTGCAAATAATAAGGGTGTCATTTAGGCATGCTGTGGGTGGTGTGGGGCTGTACCACTCCAGAAGGAGTTCTGCCTCAAGTGGGATGAATTCTTCCCCAGCAGGCTAGGGGAGCATGTGAAATGACTTCCCTATAAGGTCATCAGCAGGGTTTGAACCTAGGGCCTTTAGCACCAGGCTTGAATACTTGGGTTAACGGAGTAACTCCACTAGCTGCTAGCAGTAGGAGACTGTCATCCTTTAGACATGCTTTGCCAGTGTCACACATGCCCATCATTTTAGGGAGTGCAGCATACTCCCTCCTCCACACCTGGACTGCTATGCAACCCAGCAAGTAGGGGATGGGACTATGGTGTTGGCTTCTGCCATTTTGTGCCTAGGAGGCACAAGGAGAGAGCAGCTCTGGGGAACACAGATGCTGTCATTGTGCCTGGCAGTTGCACAGTGACATAAGGGGCAATCTCTCCTCCTGCTCCCCCATGCACACCTGTAGAGCAACCTGACACATTATGGCCCCTTTGTGATTAATAACGACAGGCCAAGTCATGGCCCTAGTGGAAAAAACTCTTACATAGGTCAGGAACCATTGCAGAGTTGACTCCAAAGTCTTCTGCTATGAGAGTGGTTTGTTCTTCCTTTGCCTTGTGGAAGGAACTGGGTGTTAATGATCCCTAGACCCTTCAGACCTCAGGAACGCCATTGGAAGCCTGTGCAGTCAGCATGGAGGGCTGGGCCTTCATGCCACCCGGTAGCCCAATGTGGCCGCCTGCCTGTCAGCACAGCTCCAGTGATACTGAGATAGGTCTTCTTCCTCTGCCATCTCACGTTCCTGGAATCCCACCCTCCAAGGAGAGGTGGGGGCTGAATGGAAAAGGTAATAATGCCCAGGACTTTGGGCAGCTCTCTCATGCAGAGCCCCCCAGGACACAACCAGGACCCATAGCAACAACAATTGCCACTTGCAAGTGTCTGGCCATCATCATGCTGCAAATCCTTAGCCTCTGCTCTTGGGAGGGAGGTTAGTGGAAGCCCAAGTATCTCTGAGACAGCTGGAGACAGAGCTGTTGAGACAAGCTGCTTCTGAGAGCAGGCAGGTGGAAGCTAGTTAGCACTGTTATATTGCCCTGTCGAGCTCCTTGGGCTTCTGTTCCTGGGGTTAAATAAAAGAAGAGCTGCAAAATACAGCCTTGCTGTGGGATCTGAGGGCTTGGAACAACCCACTATAAAGAGCAGGGCTATTCATTTAAATGCTAGTAAATAAAAGATGCCTCTACAGGAGCTCTAGACTCCCTGACACTTTATTAATCTTACTACAGCATAATACACCCAGCAGCATTAAAAAACAGACATTCAACAGGAACTAATTAACTCAACTCAGCCAGCTAGTAAACCAGCTACAGAAGCGCTCATCATCTCCTGGAAAATACTCTCAACCTTCTCTTAAATCCCTATCAAATGAACAGCTTATGCGGCATATTCAGAACATCAACAAACACAGGCTAGTTCGTATCAAATTGCCCAAGGGCAAAACTCCAATATGGTTCTGGATTTGGACGTGGGATCTCATAAACGTCAGGCGCAGTTGGAGTCAGGTTGTCAGGACTGTCCCATCTCTCGAGCAGAGAACAGCATTTTGTTAGGGAAAGCCAAGTGGGTGCCATGCCATTCCGCAACACGCATTAACATTCTGGAAACCAAACATGCCTCCCCATTATTCCTTTCACGAGTTTGGCCCCAGCTGAGTCGCAACAGCTGAGTCGGAGGAGAGCCGAGTAAAAGAAGATCTCTGGGGCAAACATCAACCTTGGGTGAAGCATGCCAGACACTCAGCAAAGCACTTGAACATTCAAGTGCTGAAACAGGCATCTCATAGCAAGAAAGTGCGTAGAAAACTAAATTGCTGAAGTGTGCAGCTCAGCTACTGGAATACAACAGCCACGGGAATCAGCGAAGTAAAGAGCTGAATCGGGGGGTGGGGGAGAAATGGAAGTTGCTTAGCCAAGAATGCATCTTCTGATAATATAACATGCCAAGGAAGGCAACACTGAAACATGCAATTTCGTTATCAAGGACAGGGATGGCTCCAGACACCAGCGCAGCAAGCGCGTGCCTAGGGTGGCAAGCCGCGGGGGGCAGCCTGCCAGTCGCTGTGAGGGCAGCAAGCAGGCAGCTTTTGGTGGTGCGCCTGCAGGAGGTCCGCCGGTCCCGCGGCTTCGGCGGCAATTCAGCGGCGGGGACACCAATGGCGCAGCACCGGTGGACCTCCCACAGGCATGCTGCCAAATCCACGTGACCAGCGGACCGCCCGCAGGCATGCTGCCGAATCCGCGTGACTTGTGGCGGAGGGTCCTTCTGCTCCGGGACCCACCACGAAGTGCCCCAAAGACCTGTGGCGGGGGCCCCCCACCGCCGAAGCGGGACCCGCCGCTGAAATGCAGCCGGGTCTTCGGCAGTAATTCGGCGGCGGGGGGGGGGCCCACAGCAGGTCTTCGGAGCACTCTGGAGGTGGGTCCCGGAGCGGAAGGACCCTCCACCACCGAAGACCTGGCTGCACTTAGGTGGTGGGTCTCGCCGGTGAAGACCGGGAGCGGAAGAAGCTCCGGGGGCCCCACGAGAGTTTCCTGGGGCCCCAAAAGCGAGTGAAGGACCCCGCTCCAGGGCCCCCCGAAAAACTCTTGTAGGGGCCCCTGCAGGGCCCAGGGCAAATTGCCCCACTTGCCCCCCCAGGCGGCCCTGTAAGGAAGACAGTAACATATGAGCTGACCACTGAGGCCCTGATTCTGCAGTGAGCTCCTGTTGGCTTCACTAGGGCTCCAGGCGGGTGCAAGGCTCTGCCTGCACAGACGTTGTTGCAGGATTGGGGCCAAAGCACCAATAAACGACTTAATAATATGCCAGAGATCATGGACAACCCAAATCACTTCTGGGCATAGGTGAAACAAACGATGTTTGCGATCCCAAAGTGAGCACGTACTGCAAATTACAACCACTGTCTGATATTTAGAACCAAGCGTTTGCGATACACTCATCCCTTCACCTATCTGCTGGGCGCTGAGTTCAGGATTGTGCAGCATTTCGTGACATTGCTGACCTTCGAAGCAGAGTGGGGCGTGCAGTAAAATGCACGTCCCTGTATTTCATGTCGCAATGTGTTTATTTGTAGTTATCCCTCAGTATGCAGAACGTAATGCACAATAGTACTTGCTATGATGAACACAACCAACGTGGTGCTGAGGATGGGGACTACCTCTATATGGTGTTGCAAGGCACGGCACAGTGGGGTACTGATCTCAGTGGGGCCAATAGGTGCTACTGTAATACAAATAAATAATAATCCATGTGTTTGCATTGGTATATGGTAATGCTATTGTTGGGCACCGAGCAGGGCTTCTTTCCACCCCTTCCCCTTGTACAAGAATCACCAGCAAAGAACTGGAGGCATTTTGTTGCCTTTCCTAGTAAGCTGCCACTGTCCATCTAGCCTCTCCTTTCCTGGCTGGTTGGGTGTTTCTCAGTCTTTGCCCACTGAACAGAGTGCTAGCACAGCGCCTACACCAGACGCGGGCAAACTACGGCCTGCGGGCCCGTAGGACCCTCCTGCCCGGCCCGTGAGCTCCCGGCCCCTCCCCTGTTGTTCCCCCTCCCCCGCAGCCTCAGCTCGCTCCGCCGCCGGTGCAATGCTCTGGGTGGCGCCGGCAGGGCTGTGAGCTCCTGGGGCAGCGCAGCTGCAGAGCCCGGCCTGACTCGGTGCTCTGTGCTGCCTGATGGTGTGGCTGGCTCCAGCCGGCTGCCTGTCCTAGTGCTCTGGGCGGCGCGGTTGTAGCGCTGTCAGCCACCAGTGCTCCAGGCAGCGCGGTAAGGGGGCAGGGAGCAGGCGGGGGGGATTGGATAGAGGGCAGGAGAGTTTGGGTGGGTGGTCGAATGGGGGCAGAGATCTGGGGGGGCGGTCAGGAAGGAGGTTGGATAGGCTGGCTGGGGGCATTCAGGGGTGGGGTTCTGTGGGCAGTCAGGGGACAGGGAGAAGGGGTGGTTGGATGGGGGAGGGTCCCAGGGGGCCATCAGGAATGAGAGGAGGGGATGGATGGGGCAGCGGGGGGCAGTCAGAGGCAGAGGTTCCGGGGACGGTCATGGGATATGGAGCAGGAGGTGGTGGTGGATGGAGCAGGGGTCCGGGCGGGGTATCAGGGAACAGGGTGGGTTGGCTGGGGCAGGAGGCCCGTGTGCGTGTGTCAGGGGGTGAGAAGCGGGGGGGGAGGGTGTGTCAGGCCAAAAAGTTTACCTGCCCCTAGCCTACACCTAGCCATGCTTCCTTGTTGACCAACCCCATTCTGGTGCTCACGCAGCCTGCCACAAGGGGTTTTCAACCTCAGCCAACTTCATGAAATTAGTTCCCACTTTTGCTTTGGGCTGGGACAATTGTTTCCTTTGCAGCATGAAAAAAAAATTAATCTGTGACTAAACTCAAGGTTAATATTCAAAATCCTTTTGCTTAACGGTGTGGAACATCTGTACACTTGACCCATCCTAGAACCGACTGGGATCTTAAGGCATCCAACTGGAACGTTAGACTATTGAGCTTCAGTGCTCATTAATCATATTGTCATTACACAAGGAAAGTAAGCGCTTATAACGAATTCTGGGAGAATGCTTCACATTAGTCACACTCATTTGCTGTAACTTCTTTCTGTATAATATATTCAGGGTTTCAGCAACACCACGGAGGCTAAAGTCAATGTAACAAAACTTAGGTGGATGATGGACTATGGGGAATATGGAGACTATCCTAAGATAACAACCTTTCAATTTGCCAGGCACTGTCATCCATTCAGGCGAAGCAATGACTCCTTGTAGCAGGGTAGACCCTGCTCCGGGGTTTTAAGGGGTTTAAAATGTGGCCTGACAGAGCTGAGCTGACTAGGAAAGTGGCTGCAGCTGGAGGCCACGCCCCAAACTGAAGCCCTGGGGCTTATAAGAGGCAGGGAAGCCAGAGCCCAAAAAGAGTCTCTCTCTGCTCCAGAGAGAGATGGGCCTGGCTGCTTAGAGGCTGAGACTAGATACCTGAGTGAAGCAGGGCTGGGGAACAGGCTGAGGAGCTGGGGAGGCTCCAGCCAGGAAAGCCCCAGGCTGCGGCCTAGCAAACGGCCACAGGTATTGAGGGGTTGCAGAGGGCAACCTAGGGGTAGGACGAAGCAGCAGGTCCAAACCCCCTTTGCCTGTGATGAGTGGGCTGATACTGCAGTCTGCCCCAGGGAGTGGGGCTAGACCATGACTGACAGTAGCCACTACTGAGGCAAGGCGGGGATAGTAGCGTGGGGTTCCCCTGGGAGGGGGAGACCCAATTATAGATAGCGGGCACCGGGTCCAGGGAGGGACGCCGGGGCCAGAGAACAGGCGGGTCACCAGCCTGCCGAGGGCGCTCCAGGGCCGGACCGAGGGACATTCCGGGACCGACCAGCAGGAGGCGCGGCAGGGGTGAGTACCGACCCTGCTATACTCCTATTAAACATCACCAGTTTTCTTACTAATAAACATAGTCAAGGTATAAAAAATTCCAAGACACTGGACAGTTCCTCATTGTTGAGTTCCACACCAGAACTTTTAGATAACACCCCCACAAAAAGGGGAAAAAATATGTTGCTGGTCACCTTTAATGGTTTTCCTCTCAAGGAAGAGATCTGCATTTTTAAGCAGAAGAAAAATGCCTTTCAAATTTGGGACTGTTCTTTGTTGTTAAAGTAGAGACGATGGCTTGCTACTAGTAGGTCAGGGGTAGACAACCTATGGCACTTGTGCCGAAGGGGGCACGCAAGCTGATTTTCAGTGGCACTCTCACTGCCCGGGTCCTGGCCAGAGGTCCGGGGGGGGAGGGGGGGGGGTATGCATTTTAATTTAATTGTAAATGAAGCTTCTTAAACATTTTAAAAATCTTATTTACTTTACATACAACAATAGTTTAGTTATATATTATAGACTTATAGAAAGAGACCTTCTAAAAATGTTAAAATCTATTACCGGCACGCGAAACCTTAAATCAGAGTGAGTAAATGAAGACTTGGCACAGCACTTCTGAATGGTTGCTGACCCCTGTAGTAGGTTTTATTCACTGCTTTAAGAACAGGAGTACTTGTGGCACCTTAGAGACTAACACATTTATTTGAGCATAAGCTTTCATGGGCTTTTGTTAGTCTCTAAGGTGCCACAAGTACTCCTGTTCTTTTTGTGGATACAGATTAACACGGCTGCTACTCTGAAACCATTCACTGCTTTATCACTGATTCATTGTGACACCTTAGGCAAAACTTCCTTTCTGAGCCTGTGTGTTCCCCATCTGTAAAACACAGGTGATAATGTTCATTCACCTTGTAAAGCACTTGAAGTCTCTTAATGAAGGGATATATACATACCCAGCCACCCACCCACCCAGATAAAAATTGCCCACAGATGTGGTGTTTTGAGGACTGTTGGAATTGGAAGTTATCACTTTGAGGGAGGAGGTGGGAAAGGGGAATTCCTGGGGTGCTGTAATGAAACATCTGGGAGCAGCAGTCAGTCTGCAGAATGCTAGCCTAGAGTAAGGTGAGGTGAGTTGTGGCTCTGTTTTAGCGAACAGCCTGCTTTGTTTCTCTCTGGTTCTGGGTTCCTGTGTGTTCTAAATTCTAAGAAATAAAATAGTGTTACATTGCAGCCTTCCAGCCAGAGTATTAATGTTTTTATCTAACTTTTCAGTGTGTATGCCATGGACATAATGGGACAGCTACCATTGCAGTGCAAAATACAAAAGTAATTTGTCTTTCCTGCCAGCACAGCAGCTAGCAGCCTGAATGCTTCACTGGTCTTCTTGTCAAGATCTGAGGACGTTCAACTGCTGAACACAACGTTAATCTTATGTTTCAGTGACATTAATAACCCTGGGCGGGTAGTGGGGCTCCCACATTTCCAGATGAACTCTGGTGCCATTCATTTTGTTGGTTACAGAAGTTGCAGCTCATTGTCATATGGCTAGTCCCTTGTGTAAGGATGCAAAGCACATTCTATGCCTGTGACAGTAACAACGTGCACAATTTCCCACAAGATCTCTCCCAACTCCGTTAACCTGCATGCAGTTGTGTTAGCATGGCCAAGTTAGAGCAAACTGGCATTCACACAAGCACTGACTCTAATAATTACCTTGGATAATCCTGTGAGCTACACCTGTTTCCACCATCCAGTTTATGCAACCAACCTCAGATTAGATGAGACTGATCTAATACTTGGTGCAACCCTCTTTTCTTGACTGGAGTTACGTGAGGAATGAATTTGACTCGTTGAAGTAAGAGAGTGGCATATTCTGTCCCAGTCTTCCTCATCTATGCTTGGGTATTGCAAAACCCTTAAAAATGGGATGGTCCCATTCATCATATATACTAAAAGGCATGAACTGAAGATAGCACAGCAGCCGTATAGATGGACTGGGCGTCCGCACTGCATTGTACACCTGAGTTTACAATTGCTGAACTCAGGTCTCACAGCCGCGCTAATGCATCCACACTGCACTGCGCAGACCTTCTGACTTGGGCCTGCAGCTTGACCTACATCCCCACTACAAAGGAACAAATCAGACCCATCCGTCTGTGAAAGGAAGCAGGGCTTGGGCTCAAACCTGAATCAGTGCCCAGGCTTAGTGTTCAGTGTAGACATACCCTCAGGTTCTTTTTTGCTCCTGGCTTTGGAGAGCCCTTTGGTGCCGAGAAGCCATGAGTAAGTTGCTTTTCTGGCTGTTATCAAAATTCTCCGTGCGCTGTAGGAAACAGTTCGGCATGAGCGCACTAGGGTTGGACTGGATGATTTGTCTCATCTCACACTTCAGAGGTGAACTACCCCGGGATGCTCAGACATGGCCTGGTTCTCCCCCCTCGTCCCCTACCCAATACTTGAGGTCAGTGACCATTTTATGCTCTAATGTCTCTCGAACTACCAGGGCTAGAAACGTATGGTAGGGGCCCTTGGGAGGCTGGCGATCTAAGCTTCCCAATGCTGAATAGCCGTGGTGATTCTCGAGGATATAACACCACATTATTCAGATTATGCTCTTGTACACCCACTGTGTGTCTTACACTTATAGAAGTGTTCTGGCCTATAGCCCTGCAGCTCCGCTCATTTACTGCATCCAGCCCCACGTTTATGACCCCTCCACACTCCCTGAGGCAGGGGCATAGACAAGGGTGTTTTATTTGGGGTGGCCAGAGCTAAAAACAAGGTAATAGCTGCTGAGTATGACTTTGATGAGTAGTTTTGTACCTCGGCTAAATATGTCGCTCATAAAGACAGATAAAAGAGTTAGCTCCCAGCTCAGTGGTTTTTTTTATTGATGCAATTCTAATTTTTTGAGGGAGGTGCTAAGCCCTCCCAATCCCAGTTGCCTAAGCTCACGTGAGGTTTGCCAGCTACAAGAAGCCCCCACACTGCTCCCCTCAGACTTTGCCCTGCTTGGCTTTTGTCAGTACTGTGTGCGCCAGCCTCACTGTTCTGGGGTTGCACTCGGAAGGGCTGTTCTGAGTCAGCACTGAGCACTTTCCCTAACAGGGATCAACGGCATTGGAAAGACAACACAGGGGTTGCTTTGCAGAGCCTTGTTCCTCTGAAGGCTCTTGTGACAGGCATAGCAAAACAGTATGGCTCCATTTTTTTCGGGAAGCAGGGAAGATTACGCTGTGACTGGAAACTGGGCCGCATTCATCCGTAACGTAACTCCATTGGCATCTGTTTAAAGGAGGGCTGGATTTGGCCCTTGGATGTGCCACTTCTGTCAGCTAATTTCTACTGAGCTGCAACACGGCCACGTGGCTACAACGTGGGACGAGGGTTCAGGAGACCTGAAGTCTATTCCTATTTCTGCCATTGTTGTGCAACCATACGCAGATTACTTAACCTCTCGGTATTGAGTTTACCCTCCTCTGAAAAGAGGGATAATAATATTGAACTCCCTCCTCCCCAATGTATCCTCAACAGAATTGTGCAACTGTTCCTAGCGAATAGGTTAGCTGATAAATTCACCGGTGGATAATTCACTTGCAACAGACTGGTTTTTGTGAATGATTTTTTTTTTTTAAAACAACACACTATTTCTTCAGCTCTGGTTATGAGTCTCTTTATGAGTGTAAAGAGATAAAAAGCACATACTGTAGGATCGTAAAAGAAATGAAGGGGGTGGTGTAAAAGAAATGATGGATTAAGCACTGGGAGACAGACAAGCCTCCAACATTGAGAAATAAGGAGACTGGATAGCTCAGAGGGTTGTCCATGAGCGACAAGCAATGGGGGTGTGAAAAACTTGGACTGCAAAAAGTACTTTAAGTTTGTAGTATGTGGGTAAGTGTGTGATGCTGGCTCCATCTCAGGAAACAGCCTCTTGTGGAACCCTAGGTCCAGGAGCCACGAAACACCATGTTCAGACCTGTTTTTGTTACACTAAACAACTGGCTTTTCCTAGTTAGTTGTTTGCATTTGATTTTCAAGACACTGCTGAGTCTCTTCAATCCAGTTTAATGCTGGAGTGAGTCTCATAACTTCCCCCGAAATGAAGCTGCTGTGCCCTGCTGGAGCAGATAGATGAGCCATCCAGACAGCCCCTGCAGGTGATTTGTCTCAGGCCCGCGGGAGAAGGATTGAGGGCCAATGATTTTCTGTACCTGGCCACACCCAAAAAAGCACCTAGTGATTGACCTTGTGTCACATGAGCAGCAATCTGCTTTGCAAGAGCCAGTGCTGGAAGAACTGGTTCCAAATCAAGGATGAGAAAAAGCAGTGTCCCAAGCTACTGAAATCCAATATGCAGTAAAATGCTCTGATGCTGGGGGACATGAGAGGCCCGATTCTCTGCTACTCCTTTCCTATGCTTGGCTATTACCCTATTCCTGGGGCCATGTGTTGGGATGGTGCCAAATTATTATTGTGAATTGCTGTGATTGATATGAATGAATGTGGTAAACATCAGTTTGGTATGGCTTGGTATGTCTGAATTTGCTAGAGGATTCTGGGAGCAGGGTTCTCTTAGCATCGGACCATTTGTATGGAAATTTACTAAGAGTGCTGAAATTGCATTTAAATGGTTAATAAAAGGCTCTATCTGTGTGTGCGTATTTTAGTTAAAACTTTGGTCACATGACGGCCAGCTCACAAAAGTGAAGAAAACGCAGAAGACGTGATCAGTGAGCTTGGTCCAGGATGACATTTTAGGATTGTACCACACTAAGAGTTCAAGTGAATGATTGATGAGAGGGTAAACATCAACTGATCTTTGGTCTCTGTCCGTTTTGCAGCCCCTTCTAAAATATTAATCAGAAAACCCAGTCATGGAATGCCCACAGGGCATATTTCTGGGACATATATGATATACCCCTTGCTCTCAAAGGAGTCACAAGTACTAAGATTACCATACGTCCAGTGTTAGTTACTTACTTACTTAGTTCCCCAATTAATATCCGAAGAGGTCTGTGATGCTGTAAGACAGAGGGTCTCAGGATAGCCAACACCCTACTATGAGGGATTTTTGTAGGACTTTTGAACCAGAGGGCCTCGGGGTAACCAAGACCCTGCTTCGGGGGACATTTGACAGATCAAGCACTTGAGAAGAGAAGAGGAGACTCCATCTAGTACTGGTAGCTAGACCTGCTTTGTTTGCCAATCAGGATACTGTGTAAGGCCAACATAGTTACTGAGGGTTTATGCTTGGGGAATTGAGGCTTATTAGGGAGACGTATTATAGAACCTTTTACTGCTTGTGTGATTCTTTCTCAAATAAAGTGCTGTTCATTGAGCAAATTGAATCTGAATTTTTACTGGTACCGGTAACAATCTGCCCAGCGGTGGCCATTAAAGATCCATTTCAACACCAGGCAGAAGCCGCAGGGCTGCTCTAACACCCTCTGTGCTGCCCATAGGGTCTGGGAAGCAGAGAATAGTCATAGTGCAGTGCACCAGGTACACCCTGATACATCCCGGAGCCACCCTGAGAACTAGGCTGGTCTGGAGCCCGTCTGCCAGCTGTACTCCCCCTAAGGTTGCCTGTTGTGTGAGGGCATCTTTAGGGGGCCATTTCAAGGTATCGCGGTCTAAAGGGGCTATCGTATAACTGAGAATTAGACCCAATAAGTGCATTTCATTTCAGTCTTGTGACTGAACAAATTCTCACGCCAGGTAAAACCAGAGGAAAAAGGTTCACTTGGACTGACTTCCGTGGGGGTCTGCACTGGCAGACCCCATGCAGTACTGGGCCTGAAGACTATCCACTGGGCAGAGCACCTGGATGCTACGAGGTTGGATCTCTATGCCGGAGGCTGCACAGCTTGTCCGGTGAGCGCTCTCACCCAGTGTGCTTCCAGTGGGGGCATCTGTGGGCAGAGCTCTCAGCTGGGTTTGCAGTCCATAGGGTGGGTGTGAACACAGCAGCACTCACCAGAATGCACGGAAGCCCACTCAAGGATCTTTGTTAAGGAAGATTCCAGCAGATGGAGCTGCGTAGCTGCAGAATACGCAGGGGCGGCATGTTGCCAGGTCAGCCTCTCGCTTTCCCAGAGAACAATCTCAAAGCAAATTAAAAAGGCATCAACATTTGCTGCCAAACACCAGGGAAGAGCTGGGCAAAAGCCATCCTCTCCTATCCCTTCTCCTCACTGCTCTAATGCACTTGATAGCTCCCTTCCAAACAGCCCCCGCACCCACTCCAGATCATTTAGTTCTAATGAACAGGTGATTATGAATTGTTTAAAGCAGATGAACTCAACCCTGGCTCATGGAAGAGATGAGCTATTCATCAAAGCCACCTATCCACACTTGGAGTGGTGCTCTGGAGGTGTAGCAGAGAGAGACTCGCTGAGGCTCAGCATTCAGTTGCTGAGAGTACAGCTCATTCTCGGTCTAGCTCCCCTTTCCAAGCAGAGTTGACTTGTCTCCTTGCTAGACCGAGCGCATAGCTGGGCGAAGAAGAGCAGCAATACCAGTGATGGTTTGGGGATGTCATTATGCACCAAAAGGAAGATGTGTTCATACACGTATGTCAGGGCTTTCTACTCCACCTCCAAGCGTGCAGTCCTTCTCCTATCCCCCTCTCAAAAACAAGATTTGCAGAAAGCTGTTAATAAATAACCCAACACCTTGTGAGGTAGGCAGGAACATTTACAGTGCTTCCTGTAATCACACTCTCTCATTTCAGTGTATGAAGAACTGCCTGAAAGTTGTACAGCACAGACCAGAATAATCAGGGCAAATGATTAGATCTTTGCTAATCCAATTCATAAGCTGATTGAAGAACAGCATTAAAATACATCCTTAAACATTATTTATACATAAAGAGGATACAAGAGCACCCGTACTTCCCCAACATAGTTGGAACTATATAATTTTCTTAATGTAGCAAAATCTACATCTCAGCTTGGCCTGGGAGCAAGCTGCTGCATGTCTGGAGAAGCACTTTTCTTGTGCCATATCCAGCAAAGCTCTTCCTTTTGAACAACCATATGATCACAGAAGTAGTTAGGCAGGCTTTATATAATATTACTTAGCACTCCTATTGCACCTTCAGTCTGAGAACCTTAGTGTTCTTGATAACAATTAATTCTCACTGCATGTAGGGCCGGCTCCAGACCCCAGTGCACCAAGCGCGCGCTTGGGGCGGCATTTTCCCGGCAGGGCGGCAGGCGGCTCCGGCAGACCTTCCGCAGTCATGCCCGCGGGAGGTCCACCGGAGCCGCGGGACCAGTGGACCTCCCACAGGCATGACTGCGGAGGGTTCGCTGGTCCCGTGGCTCGGGTGGACCTCCTGCAGGCCTGCCAGCGGATGCTCCACTGGAGCCGCGGGACCAGCGGAACCTCCGCAGGCACATCTGCACGAGGTCCCTCGGAGCCACGGGACCGGCAACCGCCAGAGCGCGCCCCGCGGCGCGCCGCCCTTCTTGGGGCGGCGGGATTCCTAGAGCCGCCCCTGACTGCATGGCAAGTACTTATCTACTTTACGGGTGAAGTAACTTGCTCAAGGTCACACACCAAGCCAGCAGCAGAGCTGGGAATAGAACCCAAGAGTCCAGACTACTCATCCTTTGCTCTGACTGCTACAGAGTACAGCTAACGCAGATCCTCAGCGTCTGTCCCATAGGGTGGAACAGGGCCAACAAACCATAACAACCTGTTAGTGAATTTTCCACATAGTTTGAGTACATTACAGAATCCAAACTCTAATTACAAGTATTGCAGTGACTTTAAAGCAGAGTATTTCACCTGATCTTATCTTCCTGTCTCAGAGCAGTCTGTTTGCAAAACTGCACCCACAGTCACAATATTTGAGCTCTTGTAAGATAAAGCCCCCCAGTTGTCTCTACTTCTTTCTGAGATTTGCTGAGTGTTTCATAGCATTGTATGTGAAAATAAAATGAACACACAGAATTTCTACAAGCACCCACAAGGGAAAGTAATTAGATTCCCAATACTTTAGCTGCCCAGGGTTTAAAACAAGCCTATCATTTTATAAGCCTTATTGGAATTATTTATCATGCCTGGGTCTCACATCAGAAGAGTAGCCCCTCTTCCCCATCCTCACCCCTAGCTAATCTCTCAACTCAAGGGCTTAGGAGAAAATTCCTATTTCCCTCTGACTGAAGCATGACAGACATCAGCCAGCACTAATATAGCTTTGACAGTGAGGAGCAAATGCCAGAGAACTCGACCCTGCTCCAGTGATGGCTTTGATGACGCCTGAGCTGGTGAAAAGGGAATGAAGAGAAGAGGGGGAAAGATGTGAAGGGAACATTTTGAAGGTTACAGACAATGCAATGTCAGAGGGAATAAAAACAGCCACACTTGGTATTAGGGTTCCACTTATTAATGGCAACAAAGAATCCTGTGGCACCTTATAGACTAACAGACATTTTGCAGCATGAGCTTTCGTGGGTGAATACCCACTTCTTCGGATGTAAGTGCCCAGGGTTTAAAACAAGTGGGTATTCACCCACGAAAGCTCATGCTGCAAAACGTCTGTTAGTCTATAAGGTGCCACAGGATTCTTTGTTGCTTTTACAGATCCAGACTAACACGGCTACCCCTCTGATACTTGACTTATTAATGGGTGTTTTAATAAATAGTCAATTATTTATAGAGTCTTAACAGGTCACTAGGTTGTTCATACCTGAGATCGGGGTTGCTCAACTGATTATTCCCCCCTCCCTTCTCCCCCATACTCTTAACCAGCACATGCTTTTGCTAGACTCAGAAGCCCAGTTCTGAGGGGCTGGGCAGCGCTGCATTTTCATTTGCATTACAGCAGCATTTAGGGGCCTGAACAAAGATGAGGGCCCCTTCGTACATACACATGGTTCGAGACAGTCCCTGTATCAAAGACCTTATGCTCTGAACAGGCAGAGGAAGGATTATTAGCCTCATGTCACAGTCAGGGAACTGAGGGTCAGAGAGATTAAATGATTTGCCGAAGATCAAACAATTAATCTGTAGCGGCACCAGGAACTCAACCCAGATCCCCTGAGTCCCAGTCAAGTGCCTCGGTCACAAGGCCTTCCTTTCCCCTTGTAAGGTTACCCCACAGCCTGTACGTCCTTTGAGTAACAGACCCCATCTGACTGGGCTGTAAGATGCCATGTTCATACTGGATAGATAGGAACTAATACTACTACTTTTTAGTGCTATTGTCTTATGATCTGCTTGTGACCAATCGGTGGTGTTCCCTTCAGGCCTCTTACCCACGTAGGCTGAGACAGGCCTTCCCCAGTGGTGAGCTCAGCTGGAAACACACAGTGTCTGGAGAATAGCAGCTTAGCACTTTGATGTTTGAAAATTGCAGCTTGGCAACCACTTATGGTCAGCAACCCTATATCACCTCGTTTCCAGTTCTCGAAATCATGTGCTAATAAGGCAGGGCCGTCCTTAGCCATAGGCAGAACAGGCAGCCGCCTAGGGCACCACTAGGTCTGGGGGCACCTGCCAGGAGCCCGGACAGATGGGAAGCAGTGGAGCACGGAAGAGCAGGCTGCTGGGTCCTAGAGAGAGTCGAATACAGCACAGTCTGAGGGAGGGGATTGGCTGCTGGGAAGTCTCTGGGAAGGGGAGGGAGGAGGGGTGGGGAAGGAACTCACCTGTGAGTGTGACTCTTTCCCCTGGCGGGAGGTAAGGCAGGCTCCGCGGCTCTGGCAGTATCCTTTGTTGTCCCCCATAATGTCCATTCTTCTCCCCCCCTGCCCCATGGAGCACCTGCCCTGTCTCTCTCCCAGGGCTGCGTTGGGTGAGGTGCTGGGGGCGGGGGGAGGCCGGCTGGCTGCCTGCTGAGGAATGAAGGTGAAAGTAACTCACTTCCTCGGTAGGCAGCCAGGATTGGAATGGTCGCACAGGGCTGGGCTGGGAATAGCCAGATAGCATGTGCGAAAAATCAGGACACGGGTTGGGGTAGGGTGAGCAGATGGTCCCACTTTTATAGGGACCGTCCTAATTTTTGGGTCTTTTTCTTATATAGGCTCCTATTCCCCACCACCACCACCAGTCCTGATTTTCCACACTTGCTCTCTGGTCACCCTAGATGGGTGTAATTGGTGCCTATATAAGACAAAGCTCCAAATATTGGGACTGGCCCTATAAAATCAGGACATCTGGATCTGGTCACCCTAGCTGGGGAGCACCTCTCTCCCCCGGGCTGCCAGTGATCCATCTCATCCAGAGGGAGCTGCAGAGGGCAGGATGAGCTCCAGTGGTTCCATGGGTGCCCCGTCCCTGAGATCAGATGCTGGGCTAACTTCACCGTGGTCCATTGGGCTGGCAGTGGTGCCCATTGGCGTGTGATCAGACCTGAGAGTTTGCTGCTGCTGTTGCCACTCTGCACCCCAAGAGGTGGATTTTGGGGTCCTGCAGTTTTCCACCTATCTCCTCCTCTACTGCAGCTGTTGGACCAGCAGGCTGTGGGGTGAATTAAGTATGAAAGCAGTGCTGTGTTGCCATTTATATTGTCATTTAACACCCTAACAGGGGCACCAGTTTAATAAGCCTGCCTAGGGCACCATAAATCCTAAGGACGGCCTTGTAATAAGGGATGAGCTGCTGGCTGCTTCTCTCTGAGCCCCCCTGCACACACACACAAACACACACGGGCACACACACTCGGATTCCTCCAGTTTGTGCACACAGAGCACAGAACACACCACTTAATTTACCCTGTTGTGCATTTAATCAAGTCCTGCTCTCACAGGAGCGGCATATGCAAATTAGCTTAGTCAGCCAGCTGAGCTTTCTAAGCAGAAATGGCTATTAAGGATCTAGCAACAGGGCATTTGCCAGACTGGATCTCACCGTTGGTGTTTCAAGTCCAGTATCCACCAGTGCTGGATGGTTCAGAGGAAGGTGTCAAGGGGAGGGCAACTCGTTCAATTGTGCAATGCTGCACTGCAGATTAGGGGCTGACACTTTCCTTCCTGACTCCAGTAGTGATCAGCTGATGCCCAGAATCACACTGTTTGGTTACAGCCTGCTCTCAGGAGCATACACCTGGCAGGACGAATGGGAAGCTTGCTGGCTTTACTGTTCTTATTCTGTGGATCAAGGTTGCTACCTTCCAGGCCTGCCTTCCTGGCCCCTTTCAACAGCACTGAAAATGCACTGAAAACTGAGGAAGGGGGAAAAGAGCAGTTCTGAGAAACGTCAGCAAGCCATGCAAACTCACAATTCCCCCGCCCCCCCATCTCCTCCCACAAATTGTTTGCATAGAGAGAAAACATCCAAAACATCCAGCACGGAGTATCCAGGGAAATGTCCTGATATTATCATGCATCTCAAGCTCTCTCACATTTAGTAGATCATGTGGGAATTTGCATTCAGGCAATGAAAGCTGAAATAGCAACCGAAAACGTTGTCAGCCTAATATATAAGGTGATTTGCATAATTTCTTATTTGCATGGGGCCCCTATTTAATTTTTTTCCCCTTGAGTGATCAAATAGCCTTACCTCCCCATGAACCACATGTGAAGTTTAGAGGATTAACCTGCCTGCTGGAAATGCTAATGCTGTGTACGAATGCTACCTTGGGACTGCAATCTCAGGATCCCTGCAATCGTGGGATGTTTCAGTGTTTTCCACTCACTGCATCCTAGAGTTATATCATCACTGCTCCCAGCATCGGGAGGGTGAGACAGCACACAGTCTGCGTGACCCACACCCACTCAGTGCGGCATTCTGTTCCCCTCTAGTGGTGACTCAGCTGAGGTTGATGAGACTCTTCCAGCATTAGCTGAGTCTTTTAGCTTAGGGAGGAAAGACTCGTGTTTAGATCAGGGGGCTCAGGTTCAATACTGTCTATCTACAACCCACCCAGGGGCATGCTGTTACATCTACTGGAGAGAAGCAGTGGTGGCCAGTTTGTGCAGAGGGTCTACTTATCTCCTAGATAGATAAATGGGGGATTTAAAGTTGTGTCCGAAAGGAAATAAATATTGTAGTTATTGGGCAGGGGAGAGCTTCCCTGGACGACTGGCTATTCTTAAGGATAAAAAAAATTGAACAGCTGTATAGCAAAACTATTGCTCGCCCTGTTAATGATTCACTGGAAGCCCATGGTCAAGTCACGTCAATGCTCTGTGCCTCAGTTTCCCCATCCCCAAGATGGGGATAACAGGACTAACCTATCATGTGAGGAGGGGGAAGCAAGGTGCATTGTGAGGCTTAATTACTGTTGACCTGTAAAATGCTTTGAGCTGAGATCCTGAGCTAAAGGGCGTTAAGGGAAGGGCACAGCAGTACTGTAGAATTTGCCATCTCCATCTGTTTCTGTCACCTAATCCATTTACCAATCAATAGCATGTGAATCGATAAAACATTCAGGCTGAAGTTTATTGCTCATCTGAGGGAGAGGAGGGGAACACTTCTCAAAGACACTTGTGGTTTATTGCTCACACTTCAGTAATGCGCAGGGTGCGTCCCCACTAGCTACCCCATCAATTAGAACCTTGTCAGCACCGCCTAACTGAAAGGGTCTCATGGATTTTCCATTTGTGTTGCCTGAGTGACAAAGATGAAATGGCTCTTTGTCTAACGTGAATTAATATTTAATACAGGCTTCTCCATACCTACCATTCGGCAGGGCAGCCTGCGTTTCTTCCACAGGCAGGAAAGGCTGCATTGATCTGTTGCTAAAAATAGGAACTCCAACATGGGGAGACAACAGCCATCAATTCCCAGAGCAATGCAGGAGAAGGGCTTTTGTATTTGTTGTCTGGCAGGGGTCCAGGGTTTTTTCTTGTGAAAGGGGCTTTTTTATGTATCCCTAAAGAGGAACCGTGCTATTTTTAGCACCAACAAGTATATTTAATTTCTGATTGCCTTGATCTGTTAATAGGGACTGACAACTTGTCCCGAGTTTCTGAAAGCATTCCAAAGGGCAAGGCAAGGGATGGATCCAATGCGGCTTTAGATTTGCCACTAAGCCAGTTGTCAGAATGAAAATTAATTTTACTCAGCAATAGTAAAAACTCCAAAGCCAAATAGCCCAGAACTTGAGGAAATACAAACCCAGATTAGGGACTGGAATTTTTGCAGCTGGCCATTATTTCTCGAGAGGCCTGAACCAAAACCTTAGATCCTGTAAAAATCCATGAGGTCACAACATTATCCTCCTTCAAATCTCTCCTTAAATCCAGCCTATTCTGGGATGCATGTAAAGCTCTCAACAATGGCTGGGCAGCTGGCGTGCAGTGGCTGCTGCTAATTACACAAGTTACAATTGTCTGACTGTTACCTTGGGCTCTCCCCCTCTGTTATATCCACCTGTTGTCGCTCATCTTACAGTGAGATTGCAAGCTCTTTGGGAGCAAGGACCATCTTTTCATTATATGCATGCTCAGTGTCTAGCACAATGGTGCCCTGATCTGTGATCAGGGCCCCTACACACTACAATTATACAAATAATTACCAATAGAGGCAAACATCCCTGCTTTGGAGGGCATTCAAAATCCAGTCAAAGGGCTGAACTTTGCAGCTCAGGCTCATTTCTAATAAAAAAATAAATACAGTAAAAGTACGTGAGAGGTAGCCTCTCATTTCTCTATTGGAAACTACTGCAGGTAAAGGATCATGCCTGCAAATGCCTCTGCAGAGCTCTCCCTCTGACTATAATCCACTGCCTGGCAGCAGCATTGCCAGGACTGTCTAAAAACAGAGGAAGTCCGGGCACTTGTCTCTGAGAGGTTAGATTCAAAACCAGACAGACAATGTAGCTCTGACATAAAATATATCAAATCATCAGATGTTCCTTTTTCATTTTTTAAAAATTAATACCATTTGAGTGGATTATTGGGGAGAGGCTCTGTGGAAAAAGCTGTGCTGGAAGGAGAGACAGGAATTGCATAAGCACTGTTAAAAGTTAATACAGGTTATGCCTGGCTACAGAGGCAGGAATCCAAGAGTGACAAGATAATCCAACTTTTGCATAAGACCGAAACAATCCACATGCTTTGCCTTATCTAAGCATCTCTTTGGCCAGAGCTCTGGGCTGGGTAAGAGCAGAGGCTCTCTCAGCCCACAGAACACCCCGGAAACACAAAATATCTTAATCGCAGCACAAAGGGACTGCGATGTTGATGGCAAACTCCGCCATTGTGCTTTGGTGGCATTTTGTACTGGCATAAATGACTCTACAAGGCGCGAGGCAGGCCCCGTTAGTTCACAGTTGGCTAACGAGAGTGTTCCTTGTCATGCTGTGTAAAGATAAAGGGGGCCTTCGACCTTTCGCTGTCTCTCAGCAAGTGGGGGACTCTGCTTGTAAAGTGTCCCTACAAGTTTTCTGTCTCTGTGATACGCCATCTGGGCCTTTGCAGCAGCACTAATGGGAAAACCGAGGCTGACGAGTCCCCACAAACTGGCACGCAGAAGCTGAGAGCCCCTCTCAAATCTCAGAGCAAGGTCATCTGATAAAGGCTTAAAGAGTCACTCGGCAAATTGTTCCCTCAGATTAACGCAAAGAAGATTTTAAGCTTTTTCCTCCCCTCCTCGGCTGCGTTTTTCCTTTTGTTTTGCAAAGTGCCCATACGGGGGTTTTGTGGTAATCTGCTTTTCTAGTCTAGGAGGGAATCAAATATGAAGAAGAAAAAAAACACGTGAATCCTTGTTGTCTAAAAGCCAAGTCAGAGCAATGACACAGCAGGAGGGATTGCCCAGTTGAGGCCAGCATGGAGCACCTTGTCAAAGCTGCGTGCCAGGAGGAAGTGTGGTTACAGCAAGTGACTGGGAGTCAGGGCTCTTGGGTTGTGGGACTGACTTTGTGTATGATCTTGGGCAAGTCACTTCCCTTCTCTGTGCCTCAGTTTACCCCTCTGTTAAGTGAGGATGATAATACCAGCCCACTGGTTTGAGGTGTAATTGAATAGTGTCTGCGCAGTGCTTTGAGATCCATGGATGGAAGTGCAGAGGACACAGAATCATAGAAGTGTAGGACAGGAAGGGACCTCAGTAGGTCAACTAGTCCGGTCTTCGGCACTCAAGGCAGGACTAAGTAATGACATGGTTGTAGTCTGGTGGACCTAACCACTAGCTGGGGGGGGGGGGGGGAACAGACAGTCACATGCCCAAACCCACCTCTGGTTTTGCCATCCACACAAATGCAAAATACATGGAGAAGGGACAGTCGTGACCTGAGCTGATACTGCAGGGTCCCTTCCTCCCCCCCCAGCAGCTCCAGGCCACAGGGAAGGGTTTGTCTCACCTGCCCACCTTGTGGACCTGGGTTCTCACTTCTCTTCCAGCTGGGAATCACAGCCAATCATTAGCTGGTGCTTAGCTGGATCTGCTGATTCCCAACTCCTGTCTGCTGCTGGGCTTCTCACTAGGCCAGGGCTTGCTGACTCCTGGAAGCACATGCCCTGCTACCATGGTCATTTCTATTCTATAGTTCTGATAACAGATTCATCAGCATAGGATCCGAGCACCTTCCAGCTGTTCATTAAGCAAAGTGGCTAATGTCTGTCACATTTGTTCTCTCATCCTCTGCCCGCGGCCAGACAGACATGCAATTGAGTGTTTACACATACAGCTGGTCAGGCACAGGACAGGGACTAAGGGCTTGGCTACACTTACAAATTTGCAGCGCTGCAGCAGGGTGTGAAAACACACCCTCTGCAGCGCTGCAAATTGCGGCACTGCAAAGCGCCAGTGTGGTCAAAGCCCCAGCGCTGGGAGCGCGGCTCCCAGCACTGTACGCTATTCCCCACACGGAGGTGGAGTATGGACAGCGCTGGGAGAGCTTTCTCCCAGTGCTGGCGCTTTGACTACACTTAGCGCTTCAAAGCGCTGCCGCGGCAGCGTTTTGAAGTGTAAGTGTAGCCAAAGCATGAGAGACTAGAGGTTCAATTCCTGGATCTGCCACTTGCTGTATGACCTTGCTCAAGTCACAGTGCCTCAGTTTCCCCTTCCATCCTTTGCCTGCCTTGTCTATCTATACTGGAAGCTCTTTGAGGCAGGGGCTGCCTTTTGTTATGTTTGTAGAGTGTATAGCACAAAGGGGCTGTGATCCTGTTTGGGGCATCTAGGTGCTACTAGAGTATAAATGATAATCCTTCCCCTCTCCCCCATGATTCATCCATATGAACGACACCCATTATCTTGGAAATACTTTAGCTCTGATTTAGTCCAAAATTGAGCCAAAACCAGACTGGACCCAATTCTCCTCTCTCACTGGGTATGTGGGAGCAAAATCCAGCTTAGGTCTCTGTGTCAGGGATATATTCTCTCCTTAAAGTGCACTTGGGAGCCCCAGTATAATAACTACAAAAGACTCGGTCTGTAGCATGGGCCTCTCTCATGCAGCTCAGCAATATAGCAGGTAGAGGAGGTTCTCCTGTGGCTAATGGAAACAACATTTAGTTTCTTAGTGGAAATCTAAGAAGGTGTTTTTGCAATAGTTCTGCTTCTCCAGCTGTGATAGCTACAGAGAAACTTAGAAAGTAAGAGCTGAAGGATTTTCCATTTCCATTGATTTAACTAAAAGAAGAAAAATTCCCCATAATGAATTTTATGCTCTGTCTTTAGAACACAGAGATAGAACCTTGCTCTGTGCAGAATGAAAATGCATCTGTCCTGAATTTGCTGAGAGTGTTATTCTCGGGTCTTTCCTCAGCAGAGTTGTGACAGCTCTGGGCTTGTACATTTCAGCACGCAAACAGCCATGGCTTTGACAACTGTAAAAGTTTCTGAAAGGGATGGGAGGAAAACAGGCCAAAACCCAAATTCTGAGGGAGTGCATTGTTCATAAGCTTTGACATATTAATCAGAGTAGGGAAATTAAAAGCAAAAGGGCAAAACTGAGACAATAACGTGGATGTCGTATGTTGGGCTCTTTGGCGAACTGATTATGAAAGTCACTCTGCAGCTTTGCCCCCACTTTGGGGACTCATGTTAACTCCTCTCTTGCTGCCCAACGTTCCAGTGAGAACTCACGTGCTGCGCCGCTCTAACCTTTTGCACTGGTGCCCATAGAAGAACGGCAGGACTAGTGAAAGGGTTAGTGAGCAGGGTTCTACTCACATGGATGCACTCCGTTTCCAGATGATTTTGCAGCATGACCATGTGGGATTATCAGCAGTGTGATATTCACTGACAATAAATCAGACACAGGGCAGCAGGTGGACTGATGTCTGAATGGGGCTTGGTTGATGGAGTAGTTGAGTGGGGATTTTAAACATAGCCAAAAGGATGTGGGGCCCTTAGATGTGATCCTATAAAGTATCTGGGCCATGCTAGAGAGATACCATTTGTCACAACACGCGCTCAGGCTTTGCTCACGTGCTGGTGAGTAAGAAGAGATACGGATTCATTGCACAGTCTGTGGAAGAATTGCCTCAATAAAATCTGGATTGAACGGTACTGCTTGAGTCACTGGTGTCCGGTGCGGGAGTACTGCCCTACAAAGGAACTTCACAGGTTGAGATGAGGAAACCATGCTAGTACCCAAACGAGGTGCCACGTGTAAGAGAGTGATTGGGATGATGTAGCCAATTACTCTTTGAACCTGTTTTTTGAAAGCAACTTTAACATTTGGCAATTGAGATAAATGCTTACATCCATGGTAGCTGATACAAACATCCTCTGGTTATTTAACTTGGAATAGTTGGCACAGAAAACTAGACAAATTCATACTAGAAACAGGGCAAACATTTTAACAATGAGGGTAATTAACCAATGGAAAATCTGCTGTAGAGATGGGGGGATTCTCCATCGCTTCTCTATCGGATATCTTTCTAAAGGATATGCTTTAGCTCATACAGAAGTTCTGGGCTTGATGCAGGAACCACTCTGTGAAATCCTATTGCCTCTGTCATGGAGGAGGTCAGAGTAGGTCACAATGGTGTCTTCTGGAATTCAAATCTGTGAACTAATTCCTGTTTTTCTGCTTATTTATTTCTATTCTTGAGAGAAGAACTAGGATTTCAAAACAGAGACATGGTGCGTTGACTACTTTTCTGCAAAGATTTTCTCTGTTCATGCATAAAGGGAGAAGAACAAGGTTCTGTAAAAGAACTGTGGATCTTTTAATTTTGGAGACTATTGATGAGTATTATAATTTTTTAGCTGCCAACACCACTAACTCCTAAACCCATTGGGGCATACTTTCTGCCAAGCATTATCTTAAATGGAGACAGCATTAGAAAACTGCTTCAAAAGCAGGGACTAAATTTGCTTTACAGCTCGTATTGATCTGGGTTACAATTGAATGGAGTGCATGTGCTTAACTTTGCTTTACTTGTGAAATATGGTAACAGCACATACTTTCTCATAACTCAGTGTCTGGGCTGGGATGTGAATTCAGACCTGACAACTAAACAAATAAAGAAGAAGGGACTGGCTATAGCTCAGTTCCTATCCTATGGGAATCAATAGGGTTCATTAGGTTTATGAGGCAATCATGTCTTCTGCTACCCTGGCCCAGAACCTCTGAGTAATGGCTTGCCAATGCCAAGTAATTATAAAGGTGTCTTATAAGTGAAGCAGAAACAAGCAAGTAACCTGATTTAGAGCAGTTTAATGAGGGTGAATTTCTTTGAGTGCTGCACGTTTCCTAAATAGCCCAAATGTGCTAGTTCTAAACTTTATAGGAATAAACCTGTGCTTTATTAGGTACCCTCATTTTCCTGCTGTGTCATCTGGGGAGTGTTTTCCTTTTAGGCGCCATGATATATTAGGCATATTTCCCCTATTCTCTATTACGATTGACAACTCCTTTTGCTAAGTCTTCTTTTCAGCTTCTTTGTAGTTTCTTGGTGCTGTCGTCTAGCTACACAGCCCCCATTGCCGGAGTATCTGAGCACCTCACTAACTTTAATGCATTTATCCTCACCCCTACCTCCGAGGTAGGGCAGTGCAATTATCCCCATTGTACAGATGGGAAACTGAGGCCTGGAGAGGCTAAGTCACTTTCCCAAAGTCACACAGAGAGTCTGTGGCAGAGTCCTGAATCCAGGATATTGGACCCAGGCCTGCTACAGCTCAGGTTAGTACTCTAACCATCCTTCCTCTGTCATGTTTCTTATTGTCCAACATTTCTGTGACTGCCATGATGTGTGTCTAAAAAGGTAGCAACGTGTATGATTCTGGCACTGATGGATTTGCTCAGTATTTGCAACCTTATGCATAGACTCTGGGTAGAAGTCAGGACTGCAGGACATCAGTCAGCATCTCTTCACTTTCACCATTGATGCAAGGGAAGCTGCTCTGTGCCTCCAATCCTGGACCCAGTACTGAAGTTGGCTGGTAAAATATACCTTTATGATCGGAGATAAGGTGAATTGCAATGAGGCAAGCCATTTGTTTCAGTAAGGGGGTGAGGGCTGGATAAACCGAACAGTGACTTGGTTTGAAAAACTACTTTCCGTGGTAGTGCTGGGAGTTTGGAAGTAAAGCAGGATGCTTTTGGTGCACAACTTAATAATAAAGAATGTTAGTAATAAAATTAACTAACATTAAAGGAAGATAATATCAGAGTCAGATCGAAAACTCAGGAGTTCTGTGGTCTTAGGCATGTGGTTAAACAACACCTCTCTCTCATTTGCATGCATTTACCCAGAATGCTCTTCCAGCTCATGTTTATCTGACAGCAGGGCTGGGTTCTCAGCTCTAAGGACACACAGGAAAGTTTGTGGGTACCTTGATCTTCTTTCTCTGTGCTTTGCAAGGCAGCTCTGCAGCAGACTCAGTCTTGTGTTCACCCTCCACAGCTTTATCAAACAACAGAATGAAGAAGCCATGCAATTAAGAACATAGTAATAGATGAAAGAGGAAAAGCAATCCAGCTGGCTCTTAATTTACTCCACATTCCTATTTCAATCTGACACTCTCACAGGCTTCATATTTATTACTTAAAATAGCACCTACTGTTGATTTATTTTGGTATTTTGAAAAACTACAGAAAGGGCACCTGAGTTGAAACATCTCTTAGTGAGCACCCATCACAATCATTATATCTAGCTCTGCCTTGCTGCAAAATTATTGGCTGCTGGCTTAAAACTCTCTAATTATATATTACTGAGGGTGTTTTCTTCTCTCCTTATTATCTCCTGTCTGCAGCCTGCGTCATCGCTTCAAACCCTCTGCCCTTGCACACAGCTCTGCTCTTAGCAACACAGCGATTCTTGGAATCTCGTGGTTTTAATGGAGGATTAATCACCCCTTTTTGTCTTTTTCTTCTAAATATTATTGCCCTTTAAAAAATGGAGCAAAAAGAGAATCTCTGTTTTTCTCATGTTGTTCCAGGTCTCATAAGGGAACTGCATTGTTCAGGGAAATGCTGAGACCTTGCTTACGCTGGGTTTTAACCACCTGTATAGCTGTACCAGTGCAAACCCCTGCTGCAGACAAGATTCATACTGGTGCAGGTTTCCGACTCCAGTGGGGCTTTAGCACATACACTGGCAGATAATCGATCCAGACTGGAGTAGGCTGCACCAGTAAAAGTTGGTTGCAGCAGCTACACTAGTGGCTAAAATCCCACTGTAGACAGGGCCTCAGTTACAACTCAGAAATCAAACCATCGCCTTGTATTTACAGTACAATGTTCCTTTCTTGCAAGGTGCAGATAAAAAGCAGTTAATTTGGCTAATGTGCAGGAGAAGTTAGCCTCACTGGGACCAGCCACCTGGAATATTGTCCAATTTTGCCCTCACTTTGTCCCAGCATGTAGATACTAAGTAATTAGGTGACTTCAATCCATGATATTTTGTGAACTATTAAAACAAATCATGCTGCACTGTTTTAGTTGCCTAAAAAAAGAATACACCCTTGGAATATTCCAATAAGGCAACTCAACTTTATTTCTCTTCTTTAAGTGCCTAATTAAAAGCCCAGGGATGTGTTCTTCATGCTTGCTTACTGTAACTTAGCTAGAGTCTAGGAGAAAGCTATATTAAAGGCTTTGGGGTAAGTGAAACAAAAATCAGTGGGTTTTATTTCTTTTCTTTTTATAAAATTATAAGAAACTCACCTGGGAACTGGATGAGGGAATGTGTAAATATTAGATGGCTTTATCCATGCAATAAAGACAGGTGCTTGCTGCATGAACCAGGTGCACCTGGACCACAGCTATACGTAACTCAGGGCACTGGGGATGAAATTCACCTCCATGCGGAGGGCTGGCACAAAGCCAAAGCATTGCTTTGTCCTTCTTAAGTCCTATGGTTAGCCGGAGGTAAGTGACGCAAAGCCCTGATGCTGGTTCTTTGCAGAGGGGTGAATTTCACTCACCACATCAGCGTTTTCTGTAACTTTGAGTAGAACATCTAGGAAAGTTGCCACTGAAGCAGAAATTTGAGAGAAAAATTGGGGAGGAAAATGCATGGATTCTCCTCACCCATTTTCCAATCAGTCCTAGATCTGGGGCAAGTGGATGTGCCCCCTTTGAGCATCAGAGGTGGAGGTTCGTTCAACCCCGAGTTCAATGACAGAGCCACGGGAAAATCCACAAATTTCAATACAAATCTGTTAATTGGTCCCAGGTTGGTTCAGATGAGAGCCTTTTTCTATTCTGTTCTAGTTCATTCCATCCCAGCTTTTATACCACATCCATCACTGTGGTACCTGGGTGCTTTCTATTAAAGGCATTAAGTGATTGACTAATGTCTGTCATGTCTGATTCTCTCCTCTTTTGAAGTACCTGCTCTGAGTTTTGAGTTTGTGATGAAATTCCGAACCAGGAGAGCTGCATGCAGGATCACAGATCACTGTGAAATTTTTGCACAGCCCTGATGCTGACATTTCACTGATTTCAAGGGACTTCAACAACAGGGGTGGATAGCGTGAGTTAAAGGTTAACACTAATGGGGGTTAATATGTGCACTCAGCTAAATTCCTGCAGACTGAAAGGTCTGGACATTGCATCACTGATTGGGGAACAGACAGCATTTTCATGCACAATGTAGCTTTGAAACCAGATTCCCCACCACTGAGCTCCTTGTAGTGTCAGCAAAGTTCTCACATTGCAAAAGGAAGGGAAGAAACCATGATGTTCTGTTTAAAAGATGATACATTCTGGAGCAGTGTAGCCTCTCTGTGTGATCTCTGGGACTCTTTGAGGTGACATCTCAGCAAGGTGTGTGTGGGGGGAGGGGTTAATGATCTCTCAGCAAGTCACAGAACCTTGAGTTGAGAGGTGGGGAATGGAGAAAGGACACGCCAATCAGCCTCAGGAGATGGCATATGTTTTATGGAAATGAATAGCACACTCACACCTGGCAAATGTTATCTAAAGCCCTGGTACCAGCTGAGAAGAAATCAGTGTTTCCCCCAAGGCAGAGTGCTGAAAGCTGCCGTTGCTGAGGGTCTGCCAGTCTCCATGGATGACAGCTAGAAGGACCGAGAAGGAACAAGGACTCCTGGTCTACAGAGGAGCATGGCCGGGCAGTTCACCCTAAAATGCGGTTCCAGATTATCATACTAGCCAAGAAATGCCAGTACCAGATGAGCTCCCACCTCAGGCCCATCACGGTAGTATCAATCTGAGCACTCAGAGCAGATCCTGTGTCTGAGAAAATGGCATTCCCTGCCCACTGCAGAGGAAACAGGTCTCTCTTTGGTCTCCCCATTGCCACCAATTTTGCTGATATGTCTCACATCCTCTGGCAACAACCACAGAGGCAAAGGCAGCTACTTCTGTCTAGTCATGCCTCAGATCCTGGGGAAACCGGAGCACACATGTTCTGAAGACCTTCAGAAGTGATTTGGGAGCTCAGTAATGCTACGAGTTTTGCATTCCCTCACAGGAGAAAAGACTTCAGCTACCTAGGTCCTCTTCCACTGCAACACAGTTCCTCTAACCTCTCCCAATTCCCCTCCAAGACCTGCAAAAACCCACCTTTGCAGCAAGTCTGGAGCACTGGCTCCTCTTTCTCTGCTCCACCGCCTTGAATTCTCATGTTTACTCTAAATGTTTAAGCAAGGAGCTGGGTTCATGCTAAAATTAATGGACAAGGTCAACTCTTTTGCATCTCCTAGGAGCAAAGTGGCTCATTTAGCCTGTAATAATGTTTGATCAGCAGGGTACGTTTTTGCAAACTCAGGCTAATCCTGCTGCTGTAGACAGTTCTGATGTAATCTGAAGGGGTGGATGGGAGAAACTATGTAAATGCAATATTAACCTTGACCATCCATGTTAGCACAGATTAAGCCATTACATGATATAAGAGTATCTGCTGGATACCCAAAAAAAGGGTTCCAAGCTGAGAATTTCTCTTTTTTTTGCAGCAAAGATTGCTACCTTGGGATGTTTTTTTCTGAAGCAGGAGATTCTCCTATCTCCACAGCATATAGTAGCCAGTCATTTTTTCATGACTTTCCCTTCCCCAACTGCCTGCACTTTCCCCTTACATTGTCGCTTGGCACAAATTCCACTATCTCTCCTAACCACCTGTCCCGTAGTTAGAAAAGATATCCAACTCCTGCCAAGGCCGATAACTGCAACTATTCTGTGGATTACTACCTTGGCAGGGTTTAAATGCTTGCTGCAGACATAAGCCCTGTCATGGTTGCTTTTATTTATTGTTGTATAAATGTATTTCCAAATAAAACAGAAAATGAACAAATAAACTGGGTGACAGAGCTATAAAACCATGCCTGCTCATTCATTTGAAGAAAAGCCTGCCTCAACTAATTAACCTGTGCAAGCCTTGTGCTGTCCATAAACAAGCCATGAATTAACATTGTATTTTTCAGCTGCCAGCATATGCCCCCTAAATGTTTACTGGGCAGCAAAAAAAGAAATTGTTTCCCTATGCTGGGTTAGGAGCTATGACAAAAACAAGAGGCTGAGTCACTGAAATCGGAGTGCAATATTAGAACAAGCTTTCCCTCCCTTGTGCTGCCCTGCTGGTGAGGTTTCCTTGCTCTGAACACACTGAGGGCGTTGGGATCTCTGTGTGTGAAAGGAATTGAGCTGCTGCCTGCCTGACATTGTAGTAGGATTAGAGGAAAAAGCATCAGGGCACTGTTCTGCTCTGCTCCAAATCCCCTGGTGTATTCAGTGTAACACTGGATTACCCTGTGTAACAATGCAAGATGCTAAAGATTTGCTTCACTTCAACTGCTGTAAAAATGGAGTTTTTATAGGAAGAAGTGAAAGCCAGGGCAGTATTTAGGGGCGAGGAGATTGTTAATGGCACACAGACCATTTGCAAGACTTGCTAGTAGCCTAAAAGAAAAATAAATCATAGGAAAGGTAGGCAGATAACCCCGGAGCATGCAAAGTATGTGAGAAACAAGGACCTGCTGGTCCCAGGCATCCAGAATATACAACTGTGCACTTGCTTTCATTTAAGCCAAGCCTTGGGCATTTTCTGATCACAAACAAGATAATGAGAGTCTTGAAGAAAAATAGAGAGGGGGCAGAAACACAAATCAAGAAGTAACATTTTTGAAGGAGAAATTATAAATTGCAATTTAATCACATAATCACTTTGACACTCTCAAGCAAGCTAATTTCTTCCCTTGCCTCATTTCACCCACTTGGCAAGATGAATCTTAATGAATAATGTCCTATGAATATTTAATTTTCCGATCAATTTGAATTTTCTCTCGCATACCTACCTGCTGCATGAATAAATCAGTTTTCCCTCTAACCCACACACACATCAGCAAAACTGACTTTTTATGGAGGTTAGGGGCAAGGAATGCGTTTCTCTACAAGGCAATCCACGCGAGAGGCGAAACATGGTGTGGATTGCCACGGACTCGCAGGGGTGAAAGAAAATGCAGGCCTGTTATTTACCAGGCTGCACGTGGCAACAGACTATATTGGTAAGGGATGCAAGGAGAGTGTGGGTCACAATGCAAACTGCAGACACACACACACTAAACTTAATCAATTTAAAAGTTTTATTGGGGATAATTACAAGGGGTAAGGGAGCAGTGTATGATTAGCTAATAGAGTTAATAAAACTTAAAACACACAATGACTAAAATATCTACTAACAATATTTATAAACAAAGATGCAGCATTTAGTAATAACTGATACTTACAAATACAAACCAACGCATAACGACCGGCAAACGTAGAAGCTCTGTTTGAAACACGTGAGCTGAGAGAGAGGCTTCGAGGTGATCAGGCTCGGTTACGGGCATACACAGGATACACAGGTATACACAGGATTAGTTTTTTTTTCTCCTCTCCCTGCCTGCACATGGCAGGCAGGCCATAAAGTACCCACAATGACATCATAGAAGTGTCATAGGGGACGGGGCCCAAAACCTGTTTGTGTTTGTTTCTGATTGGCACAAGCGACGTTAACACCATGTAGGGGAGCAGGTGCCTTAAAGTCTGGCTTCGCCCCCAAAAGGTGAGGAAATGCATATTGTCTTAGAATGTGTTTAACACTGAATGACAAACGAAGAGGCCAGGGCAATACTGGTATGGCAAGTTCTACAGGATGCAGGCAGGACCTCATCTCAACACATGGCAAATTGGAAATTCAATATTTATATAAAAAATTGGCAGCTGCAGCAGAACACTGAGCTCCCACTTAGGGAAGGCCTATAATGAGGCGCAGAGGTGGTCACGAGGAGGCTAACATAGGCCTTATGTGAGGCCTTTGCCCATGGTTTATTCAACAAAACAAATAATCTTGATGCAGAATCTGGGATCTGTACGATCGGCCGAAATCCTGGACATCACGACACACTTCCTCACCTTGCTGACAGAGCTCAGCAAAATGATGGTTGTTACTAGTAATTACAGTGGCTCCTGGGAGTGCTACTCAAGAATCAGGACCTCATTGGGCCAGGCACAGCATAGACAAGCAACCAAGAGCAGTATCCTCCCCAGAGAGCTCATGGTCCAGGGGTCAGAGGAGATGAGACAAAACTGACAAAGGGGTGGAGGTCCGTGAGAGGAGGCGGACACAAAATGAACAGTTTAGCACAACGAATAGACGTCTCAGTGCCGGATGTGTTAGTGTCAGGGACTCTTTAAGGTCCTCGTGTTCCAAATTGTTGCAGTTTTGCAGCAATTTGAAAAGCATGGCAGCTGCTCCTGCTTGCATGTGAGAGAGAGAGACGGCTCTGTCTTGTGTGCACACTTGTCTGTACATGAGAAACAAGGACCTGCTGGCCACACACATCCAGAACATACAACCATATACTTGCTTTCACTTGAGACAAGCCTTAGGCATTTTCTGACCACATACAACATAATGAGAGCTAAAATCCCGGGGCTTGTCCCAGACAGACGCAATCGTAGGGCCACCACCAAGAAACCAGACATGCCAAAGTGGATGTGGCTTGACAGGGACAAGGTAGTAGTGGGTGACAGACCGGGGCTGATGCTGGCTGACTCTGACCTCAGGGGGAGATGGGTAGAATGCCTTCTCCCACTGTAGCCAACACTCTTGATTTTATCACAGGCCTTGTGAGATTTGGAATATTTCTTAAACCCCAGCTCCCGGAGTCCCATAAATAGGTAAGAATCTCTGCTTTCCTTTAAAATAAAAAGTAAGTCCTCATGGTTGCAGAGAAAAGCTTAAAGCCCAAGTGCAGCCTAAAGGCACAAAAACCAGAATTAAAAGAACCCCACATGTATTATTTTTAACACATTGCATACATTTTAAAGTTCATCTCATGATTTTGTGGTCCCAGACTGATCCTTCAGCTGCTCTGTGTAAAACCCCATTGGCCTTAGCCGTGTCCAGAGCCAGTAATGTCAATTTGAAAGGTGAAATTCTGATGAAACACCTGGGCAGTTTTAACTTGTGCTTCATGCTTCCTTTGAGTCTATTTGAGTCAAGGTCTCAACTGACCTGAAATTGGATGTATGACTCATCATTAGCTAAACAATATCACACTGTTTACCAGAAACATAACAGTAAAAACCTCACAGAACTGTACCCCCAAATCCATTTTAACTTTGCAGACATGACAACTCAATGGATTTTTGAGGGCTTGCTAGATCATTCAGGTTCACTGATTATCTTTAATGATTTTAAGCAACTGTCTGTGGAACTGGATTGTTTTGGTAAGGATTCAGAGCGTAAGGGGAGGGTAGTAGCAATCTTCCTATTAATGATTATTGACTGGCAGCATTTTAGTATGCTGGAGAACTCTGCTTCCAAATCAACTGCATGAGGCACAGTTGAGAGTGGGCTTAAGGGATTTGGATTTGCCATAATTTTGCAGCTTCCATGGTCTACCATGGCCATTTCCCACAGGAAGGTGAGTCTTGCCCAAGCTTGAACTCCCTTGAGGAACGCGCCCAGTGCTTCAGAACATGGATGTGTGTTTAAGTAAGATTAATTCCTAGAGATATCAGAGCTCTAGCTTTAATTCTTATTTCTGTTCCTCTCCACTGCTTGGCTTCGGCTGCACAGAGAAGCACCTAACACTACGCAAAATGGCAAGACTAGTCCGTGTCTGACTTGGCCTGAAATGGAAAGAATTTGAACACTGGCTGGAAAGCCTGTACTGAGGGCTGGGTCTCATGCTGGTCTTCTGACCAGTGGTGAATGCCGCCCAAGCTTCCTACCTCCACACCTTTGAAGTTCACAGGAATTTGAAATAGGCAGCCAAGGAACTAGACATTTGAAGGATACATTAGACTATGGCTGCATACCCTAGGCACGTGCATAAAGCCTACACTGACATACAAAGTTCTGTTTATGCATCTGTTAAGCATTAGGTTTGCAGAATGTTTATATAACCTTGCCAGCTTTATGTTTCAAGAAGTGACAGTCAGGGAGTTAACTTGCCCTGTTTAATCATGCGCTTACAAACACTTTGTGTACCATGGAAACAACAGAGTTTGGGTCTTCCTTTTGGCAGGATATTCTCCAACTCTCTAGGCCTCTCCCAAGCTAAAAGCACTCTACAACATACCAGCCGATAGCTAGAATTAGAACCACATCAAGAAATGAAAGTGGTTTATGAAACACAACTAATGGCTATTGTTAGATGCTGTAATGCTATGAGTTTATAATTTCATCAAAGCCGTTTAGAAACATCAGTAAGTCTTACAGTCCCCAATATGAGATATTATTATCTCCATTTTACAAATGGGGAAAGAGGCAGAGAGATCTGGGAGCAGTTCATAAAAACCTGGCTACTAATCCCCTATGTTAACTGAATACTACTTGCTCCCACTTAGCTAGCATGGTATAAATACAATACATGATGGTGAGCTTTTGTGTTTCAATAATAAATATAATTTTTCCATCACTCTGCCTGGCCATTTAATCCATTTCTGTCTGACATTAAAGCATCAGATAAATCAACTGTAAGTTAATATTGGTTTGACACTGGAAGGTAATTTCTTTGACTATACACAACATATGCAAGAATCTATGCAGACAGCCTTGGTTAGTATCCAGCTACAATGTAATGTGCTACCCGTTGTGGGGATGTGAAATATTATGCATGTGTAATCCAATAATCCATTGGTTTTGGATTCATTCCTGCTTGTGCTGAGTGCAGCTGAGGCTGTGTTATAGAGAGCACTGCTTAGAGAAAATCCTGTCAAGGTGGTTTAGGATTGTAACTTTTCTCTCAAACTTTGCTAAGTAAAAGTGGCATGCAAGGAAAGACCTGAGAAGTCATGGCAGTCCCTTTCACTTGAACTTATTTACAGACAATAATACACTACACCAGACTGAACCAATTGCATGAAATGTACTAAACAGGATAAGGACTCAAAGCCCCTGCTAAAGAGTGATAAAGAAAACTTGTGAACAGCAGAGGATTCAGTCATGTCGCTATGTATAGAACACATTTCTCTATCAAACAGCTACAGACCAGCCTTAAGGAAACTGCAAGGGACAAAACAGAGAGATTCTGCAAGTTGAGGTGATGCGAGATGTGTCAATAGCGCCCAAGCACTTTCCAAAAAGTTGAGATTGTTCCACCCACCTGCCTGCAAATGGGAATGGGCACTTTATTGACATGAATCCCACTTCCTCAACATGGCCCCAATCCTTCATCGGCTAGAATGGCCCACTAACATGCAGGTGCAGAATCCCATGGAGTCAATGGGGTCCTGACGCAGGACCGCAGCCTGTGTCTGGCCAGTCGTGTTATACAAACCAGCTCTGAAGCAAACGTGCTGGGGGGAAACGTGGCCCATTTTGCTCAGCACACTGAAAAGTTCAAGAGAATCTAATGCAGAATCATGCCCCTGCTGCAGAATCACATAGGCTGGTTTTGAAAGTCTGCAGAAAAGTTATCACTTGTTATTTAATTCTAAGGAACTTTTCTTTTGACGGCCATTCTCAGAGGCATACACAATTGCACCCTCCCTCCCGATTCCCTTCTTTCTCGGCTGGTGCTAGCACATCTATGTTTTGTAGTCTGGCTGCCAATTCCTGCTTGGTTTGGGCTGGCTACCTGCCATTTGCCCTTTCCGGTCTGATCATCTTGTTCAAAGATCTCAGCTCATTGGCTATTCTCTTTCTTTTACAGCTTTTATTTATTTTTCACTCAGCCTTTAAAACCTTCCCTTTCTTTTTCTCCTTGGGCCCTTTGCCTCATGCCCCCATGCTTTCTCCTCCCTTTAACTCTGTTTGTAGGGCATTCAGGGTGAGGGAGTCTGCTAGCTGCTCACCTGGGGCCTCATCCAAAATCCCATTGAAGTCATTGGAGCCTCTGACTCAGGCTCTCAATGTCTGACTGAATATTGATTGATCTCTTTTTTTTAAACATTGTGTGCTACAAACATTCCATATGGTGCTACATAGCTCACAGAAACAGAATCATAGCAGAGGCCAGGCTAAGAAGCCAATATGCTAACCCGTGGGTGGTCCCTGGCTGAGATGAAACAGAAAAAAGGGTTCCTTCATTTTCCTGTCTGCCTGAGTTACAAAAAAACCTTCATTAAAAGGGTTAAATCTGCATTTCAGTCAAAAGATATTTGATTGAACCAGAAAACACTCATGGGTCCCCTTCATGCCCTTCCTCCATTGGCTCAGCTGTTTTTCAGACATGCGGGAACAAATATCCCAAAGAGCTCAGTACCCCACATGCACCTGTCTCAAATTCAGTCTCTTATTTTGATGCCTAAATGGGAGCAGAGGCAGAATTTTTCGTATACGTGGGTGAATTTTTTCAACTGAAACGTTTCTCAGCAAAATAAATGCAGATTCAGATCAGCTGTGAATTCATGTCAATTTTGGCTAATTTTTTTGGTAAAAAACTAAAAAAACCTCAGAAGATATTGAAACTGGTTTCAACATTTTTAAAATGAAAAGTTTAGACTTTTAGGTTGAAAGGACTTTTCTTTCTGGAATGTCCTTAAATTTTATTTTAAAAAAATGCAGCTATGTGAACAAACCCCTTCAAAATCAAAATGAAATGTCTAGCTGAACCTGAAATGAAATTTCCCCCTCAACTTTTTGATTTACTGAAAATTAAAAAAATAAACAAAAACCACCACTATTTTTGGTTTGATCCGAAATTATTAAAGAAAGTTAACTGCCACAGAACAGAACAAAATCAATTATTCACACAGCTCTTCCTAAGTGGCCGATGGGCACAAGTGGTTTGGTACATCCTACCCTGAGCTCCTTCGAAAATTGGGCCCTCGATAGCTATCCCTGCCATAAGTGATATATGAAAGTCACTGAGACCGAGTGCTTAGCAGGGCTAAGAAAAGGAACTGGGCATTCATATGGGAAACAAGAATATCCCAAGTTATAATAGTAAGGGTTGAAACGCCCAGAGCTTTGGAAGGGATACAAAATCCCTTCATGGTTCAGGACATAAGCCAAACTCAAACTTAAGAAAAAACTTTCCCTAGGGACTGATTATCCCACATCTGTCTCCTGCAGGGTTTCTTGAACCTTCCTCTGAAGCATCTGATGCTTCTACTGTTAGAGGCAGGATATTGAGCTAGACAGAGTTTCGGTCTCATCCAATCTGGCAGTCCCCATATTCTAAAGTGTCCAGCATTCTCGCTTGCTGGGAAAGCCCCCCAGAATGTGGATGGGCCATCAGAACTATCTATATCTTTAGAGTATGCAGAATGTGAATATTTCCACAGCCAAAAATGTCACAAAAGCAGCCTCTGCTGTGAAACAATGTCACTCATGTCTGCGTCTGGCTGCAAAGAAACCAGAAATTGTTTACAGCTCTGAAATGTTCAAATATGGTCCCCCTGCCTCACCTCCAAGGTCAGTTCTGCAAATGGGCCAGTGTTTCAACAGGGTCCATATATTTTTCTAACTACTTTGCCATGTCTGATATCCCATGCTGTGGGGTAGACAGCTCTCTCTCTTTCCCTTGTCAGTCTCCGCGATCCTTCTTCCTTACCTGTGATGTTCTTGTGAGCTGAAACAATCTCTGACAACCTGTGGAAGTTATATGCACCTGTGGCCTTGGTAGCGCAGTTTCTAAGGAAAGAGAGGGCCTTACTTTGATCTCCCTTTACACCCGCTTTACACCACCCACTTCAGGAACATTACTGCTGATATACAGAGAGCAGAACAGGCACAGTGTCCGCACGGTTCTCTTCAGAGCACAAATTGCTGTCACTGCACGGTCCCTGCAGGTTTGCTCTGTAGGTTGTTCCAGCTAATGAGATAGCAACTCAGCTCTTAAATCTATCTGGCAAAAGCCTAAACTTATAAGGCCTGGTCTACACTAGGAGGTTATGTCGAATTTAGCAGCGTTAAATCGAATTAACCATGCACCCATCCACACAACGAAGCTATTTAGTTCGACATACAGGTCTCTTTAGTTCGATTTCTGTACTCCTCCCCGACGAGGGGAGTAGCGCTAAATTCGACATGGCCATGTCGAATTAGGGTAGGTGTGGATGGAATTCGACGCTAATAGCTCTGGGAACTATCCCACAGTGCACCACTCTGTTGACGCTCTGGACAGCAGTCCGAGATCGGATGCTCTGACCAGCCACACAGGAAAAGCCCCGGGAAAATTTGAATTCCTTTTCCTGTCTGGCCAGTTTGAATCTCATTTCCTGTTTGGACATCATGGCGAGCTCAGCAGCACCGGCAACGATGCAGAGCTCTCCAGCAGAGGTGTCCATGCAATCTCAGAATAGAAAGAGGGCCCCAGCATGGACTGATCGGGAAGTCTTGGATCTGATCACTGTGTGGGGCAATGAGTCTGTGCTTTCGGAGCTGCGGTCCAAAAAACGGAATGCAAAGATCTACGAGAAGATCTCCAAAACCATGACAGAGAGAGGATACAGCCGGGATGCAACGCAGTGCCGCGTGAAAATCAAGGAGCTGAGACAAGGCTACCAGAAGACCAAAGTGGCAAATGGATGCTCCGGATCCCAGCCCCAGACATGCCGCTTCTACGAGGCACTGCATTCCATTCTAGGTGAGGCCGCCACCACTACCCCACCACTGACCGTGGACTCTGAGGATGGGATAGTGTCGACGGACAGTTCCTTGGAGATGTTCACGGACGGGGAAGATGAAGGAGATGAGGAGGACGAGGCAGTCGACAGCGCTTACAACGCTGATTTCCCCGACAGCCAGGATCTCTTCATCACCCTCACAGAGATCCCCTACCAACCCTCCCCAGCCGTTAACCCGGACCCTGAATCAGGGGAAGGATCAGTCGGTAAGTGCTTTAAACATGTAAACATTTATTTTGAACAGAACAGGAATATTAACTATCTGAAAAGAAGGTCAATATGAACGGGGATAGAACAGAAATCCTCTTCGGAGATTTCCACGAAGGTCTCCTGGAGGTAATCGAAAAGCCTCCGCACGAGGTTCCTGGGGAGAGCGGCCTTATTGCGTCCTCCGTGGTAGCACACTCTTCTGCGCCAGGCTATCCTCAGGTACTCGGGTATCATTGCCTTGCAGAGCATGGCGGCATAGGGCCCTGGTTTTTGCTGGCTTTCACGCAGCATGCGGTCTTTCTCTGTCTCACTGATCCTCAGCAGGGTGATGTCGCTCATGGTGACCTGCTTTGAATTAGGGGAATGTTAGTATTGGGACTGCTTGCCTGTTCCTTTACATAACTGTAACCGGCGGTTTACAGCCACGTGGTGGAGGCGGGACAGGGGCAGAGTTCATGCTTTCCCGATTGCCGGCAGCAGGGACTGGCCAACGCTAGGAGCATTGCTTTGACCGTGAAAGGAGGGCACTGCTATACATTAAGTTTTAAGCAGCCAAAAGTCTACGGCTTACCATGTCTGACTGCTACACGAATTCTGCTGTCCTGCCCCGCTTGTCTGATCTCCACTGCAAGACCCCAGGCACTGAATGCGAAGGCCGAAAATTCGAACTGGTCCTGAGTGCACATGAGAGAGGTTCTGTGCATGGTCTTGTTCACAAAGACAGACTAGACTATGTTCATTGTTCGCAAAAATGTATCTTTGTAAGGAATTCACTCCCTTTTTCCCATCACACAGCTGCGACTGTCTCCCGACCTACCCCGGCATCCCCCTCACGGAGGCTGGCGCAGATTAGGCGGCGAAAGAAAAGGACACGGGACGAGATGTTCTCGGAACTTATGGGCTGCTCCCGAGCCGAGGCGGCCCAGCAGACCCAGTGGAGGGAGAATGTGTCTCAGTACCAGCGCTCACACAGTGAACGGGAGGACAGGTGGCGGCAGGAAGACCAGCAGGCGACTCAAACGCTGCTTGGACTAATGAGGGAGCAAACGGACACGCTCCGGTGCCTTGTGGATGTTCTGCAGGACCAGAGGCAGGAGGACAGAGCCCCACTGCAGTCTCTCTCTAACCGCTCTCCCCCGCCACAAAGTCCCATACCCCCCTCACCCAAAGTACCAAGAAGGAGGGGCGGCAGGGGCCGTGAAAACTGTCACTCCACCCCTGCACAGTGCTCAATTACAGGAAGGCTCTCATTCCCAAAATTTTGATAAGTCCTTTCCTTCCCGCCTCACCCAAGCCCCCGTCCCAGTTTCATCCCCTAACTGTCTAGTTGATAATAAAAAATACTTTTCTGTTAATTACTGATTCCGTCATGTTCTTTTAGAGGAGACTGTGTTTGAATGGGGGGGAAGAGGGTTGGTAATTGGACAGGACAGTCACCTTTACCAGGGTACAGAGACGGGGGCAGGTTCAGCAGCAGGTCACACACACAGTGCAGTCACTTGGCACCCTGGTTAGTTTGGGAGGTGGTTTTCATGTTCTGTGTGCGGGGGGCTATGTGACTTTGTGGCGGGGGAGGGTGGTTAGAGATCTTATGCAGCGGTCCTTCTCCTGGATCACAGAGCCACGCAGCAGCTGATCTGTAACCGTCCTCTCCCGCCACAAAGTCACATAGCCCCCACATACAGAGTCCTGAGAAGGAGGGGTGGCAGGCTCCGTTGAAACAACCAGTCCGCCACCGCGCACCACTCTAGGAGCAGGAGCCTGTCATTCCTCGAGTTTAGAAGTGGTCTTTACATCACTACACACCCTACCCACCACAGTCTGCGTCCCAGTTTCAACCCTTTACCGCAAAATCAGTAATAAAGAAAATGGTGTTAATTAACAAAGTTCCATGTATTTTATTTTTAAACGTGCGTTGGAAGGGGGGGAACAGGGTGAACGGGGTATGTAACTGCAGAGGATAGTCAACATTAACTGGGTAAAGAAACAGGGACAGGTTCAGCTTCTCTGTAAACAAACTTAATAGTCATAGGTTACCCTGCTCCCTGAGGAACCTAGCTTTCAAAGCTTCCCGGATGCACAGCGCTTCCCGCTGGGCTCTTCTAATCGCACGGCTGTCTGGCTGGGCATAATCAGCAGCCAGGCTATTTGCCTCAACCTCCCATCCCGCCATAAAGGTCTCCCCCTTGCTCTCTCAGAGATTGTGGAGCACACAGCAAGCTGCAATAACAATGGGGATATTGGTTTCGCTGAGATCTGAGCGAGTCAGTAAGCTTCTCCATCTCCCCTTGAGATGTCCAAAAGCACACTCCACCACCATTCTGCACTTGCTCAGCCGGTAGTTGAAGAGTTCTTTGTCACTGTCCATGGCGCCTGTATAGGGCTTCATGAGCCAGGGCATTAGCGGGTAGGCTGGGTCCCCGAGGATCACTATAGGCATCTCCACATCCCCAACAGTTATTTTGTGGTCCGGGAAGAAAATACCTTCCTGCAGGCGTCTAAACAGACAAGAGTTCCTGAAAACACGCGCGTCATGAACCTTGCCCGGCCATCCGACGTTGATGTTGGTAAAACGTCCCCTATGGTCCACCAGTGCTTGCAGCACCATTGAAAAGTAGCCCTTTCGGTTAATATACTGGCTGGCCTGGTGGGCCGGTCCCAGGATAGGGATGTGAGTTCCATCTATAGCCCTACCACAGTTTGGGAATCCCATCGCGGCGAAGCCATCTATGATGACCTGAACGTTTCCCAGGGTCACTACCTTTGAGAGCAGTAGCTCGACGATTGCGTTGGCTACTTGCATCACAGCAACCCCCACGGTAGATTTGCCCACGCCAAAGTGGTTCGCTACTGACCGGTAGCTGTCTGGCATTGCAAGTTTCCAGAGGGCTATGGCCACTCGCTTCTGCACAGTCAGGGCTGCTCGCATCCGGGTGTCCTTGCGCTTCAGGGCAGGGGACAGCAACTCACACAGTTCAAGGAAAGTTCCCTTACGCATCCTAAAGTTTCGCAGCCACTGTGATTCATCCCAGACCTGCAGCACTATGCGGTCCCACCAGTCCGTGCTTGTTTCCCGGGCCCAGAATCGCCGTTCCACACCATGAACATGACCCATTGCCACCATGACGTCCACGGCGCGGGGTCCCGTGCTCTGTGAGAGGTCTGTGCCACTCTCAGACTTCATGTCCTCACCGCGCTGCCGTAGCCTCCTCGCCCAATTTCTCAGCATCTGCCTGTGAAAAAGGTGGACGATAAGGTGCGAGGAGTTGACAACGGCCATAAGTGCAGTGATGATCGCAGCGGGCTCCATGCTCGCAGTGCTGTGGCGTCTGCGCTGTCACTGACCAGAAAAGTGCGCGAACTGATTGCCCGCCGGCGCTTTCAGGGAGGGAGGGCGGGAGTGACGGTTGAATGACGACAGTTACCCAAAACCACCCTCAACACATTTTCCCCCCCAGCAGGCATTGGGGGCTCGACCCAGAATTCCAATGGGCAGCGGGGACTGCGGGAACTGTGGGATAGCTTCCCACAGTGCACTGCTTCCAATGTCGATGCTTGCCCCGTTAGTGTGGACTCACAAAGTCGAATTACTGTCCTTAATGTGGATACACACGTTTGACTGTGTAATATCGGTTCCACAAATTCGATTTAAGTAGAATCGAACTACTCTGGTAGTGTAGACATACCCTAAGAGAGCTAAACCAAGACAAAAGCCCCAGTGGAGCTGCACCCATGTTGCTCCCACCCACCACTTTATCCTGCTTCCAGCCTTCTGCCTCCTCCCTCTGGTACAGGCTGCTCTAGCCCCAACCCTCCCATTTGCTGGGTGCTTATAATTAATAAGTCTTGGGAGATGTTCCATTTAAATTCAGTCCTCGATCCACTCAAGTGTTTAAAACCACCATGCATTTGGGAAAGTGACAGGCTTCTGGGACGACTGGCATGTGCCTACATCCTTTCTCTGTGTATTAAAGCTGACAGTCAGATCTCAAGAAATGCAGGCTGAATGCTCGGGTGAATTTCAAGGAGGGAAAGGAAAATCTGAGTGACTGTGGAATGGAGGATTTTATGTCCCAAAGTAAGACTGCAGAGCAAATTGCAAATATAATGTTCCGCAGGTGGGTTTTTCCACTGGGTAGGGTGGTGCCCCTACTCAGAGCAGGAGGGCGGTTGCCAAATGGACAGCACTCTGCTGGAGGCATTGCTAGTGCATGCTTTAGGCACCTCACACCTCCAGGATACCACATTAGTGCCCCAGGTGTGATGTTTAAGCTGCAGACAGAGAGCTGGTGCCCAGCTCCTGATGAAGGGGAGGAAACACTCATCAGCCAAACAACAGCGTCACTTTGAGGTTAAATGGTCATAGCACCAGGGCTGACAGGGTTACTGGGACTCGAGATCTGGGCTTTGCCACAAACTCCTTCTGTGACCTTGGGGAAGTTACTTCATCTACCTGTGGCTCCATTTGCCACTTGTAAAATGGCGATTATATTCCTCTCTCTCACACTTGTTCTCATTTACACTGCAAGCTCTTCTGGGCTTCTGTACGTACAGCCCCTAGCACCATGGGGCCATGATCTCGATTGGGATCTCTATGCTCCATTGAAATACAAACACACACACACACACACACACACACACACACAAGTAATACTATGAAATACACAGTCTCTTTTACACTCATTTTTTCTGTTTAGAAACAGCCCCTCATTTACATGGTGCTAATCCAACATCTGCATTAAAAGTAATCAAACCATTGCCTTCCTACATTCATCTCTTTCTTGGTACCAATCCTCGGCCTTTTATCAGGGTTTTCCAAGCAGGGCAGATGGCTAGAAATGAGCAGCAATTTAAAAACAGACTTCAGTCCCTCTTAACCTAATCTGAGGGGGAGAGGGCTACATTTTCCTGTCTCTCAGATATCCTGGCGCTCAGAGTTTCTCTGTGATGGTGAAGATCCTAAAGCCATTCTCCAGAGCAGGTATTGTTGTAAAATGGATTGCCTAGAGCCCCAGGGCAAGGAAAGGAGCACCAGGCTTGAACTTTTGCTGTTTGGGATGTGGGGAGTTGACTTACTTTGTGCCTCGGATGATATAAATGTTCATTATGAGTCTCCTGGAATTCATGGTGCATCAAGAGATAAAGTCAAATAGCCTTAAAGGAACATGACAGGCCTCCTGTGAAACGTGACAGAAGTTATTTCATGATGAGTCATGCTCAGAACCACAGGTTTACATGATGGCACCACAGTAGCACCTCACTCCACTACCCCATGCTGGGGGCATTCGTTCCAACCCTGTGACTTGCAGGTGGGATATGCAGGAGCGCCATCTACTGGTGCGTCAGGCCCAACTGATGCAGTGTTTGAAATCTGCCCATCCGAAAACTAATCTGGCCTCACTGACTCTGTTTAACTGGTGAGAGCGGATAGGGTCACAGTGCTAGGTGTTCTGGCTGCAGATATAGCTTGACAAACTGGAGAACTGGTCTGAATTCAACAAGATGAAACTCAGGACAAATGCAACCTACTTCACTTAGGAATTTAAAAATCAAATCACAACTACAAAATGGGGAATAACTGGCTAGGTGGTAGTGCTGCTGAAAAGGATCTGGGGATTAGAGTGGATCACAAATGACTAGAAGTCAAAAATGTGATGCAGTTGCAAAAAAGGCTAACATAATTCTGGGCCGTATTAACAGAAGTGTCCTATGTAAGACACAGGAGGCAATTGTCCTGCTCTGCTTGGTATTGGAGAGGTCTCAGTTGAAGTGCTGTGTCCAGTGCTAGGTGCCACACTTTGAGAAAGATGGGGACAAATTGGAGAAAGTCCAAAGGAGAGCAACAAAAATGATCAAAAGTTTAGCAAACCTGACCTAGGAGGAAAGGTCACAAAATCTGGGCATGTTTAGATTTGAGAAAAGACTACGGAGAGGGGGAACCTGATATGTGAAGGGCTGCTATAAAGAGGATGGTGATCAATTGTTCTCCATGTCCACTGAAGGCAGGACAAGAAGTAATGAGCTTAATTTGCAACAAGGGAGATTTAGGTTATGTAGTCGGAAAAACTTTCTAATTCTCAGGATAGTTACTGCTGAAAATCAACACATCAGTACAACATGCCAGGCGTAACCCCCAGGAAATGAACGGAGTAACATGAGGTGAATCTGGCCAGAGAGATCTACATTTGGCTGCTGCTGCTAATATTCTCCTCCCTACATGTTCCAGCTTGGCTGGAGCATGGATAGAGACAGAAATCCCCCCCAGGCCTGAGAACCAGCTAAGCTCCTGTAGTTCCCCACAGCTCAGAAGAGAACCAGAGGAGGTAGAAATCTGTTGGGTCAGGATGACAGGCACAGAGAAGAGCTACCATGCCCAGGAGTTCTTGTGGGGGCTGCTTCACACTGGAGAGTACTTAGCTGCAAATGGATTAATCAGCCTGGCAGAAAACTTTGGACAAACCAGTCCCTTAAAAGCCCACCAGCGCATGGCAAGACACCAGAGAACGCACGCTTCTGCATTACAAGCCTGACTGTATTTTTTAAGCTATCACAATTTTTTAGGCTACCCATCCTCTCCCCAGCCCCCCAAAATGATCCCCTGGGCCATTCATTCCCATCACCTCCCACTCTGAACAACAGTTCTTCACACTTCCGTGACACCTTTTATTCAAGTATTCTAAGGCACGTCACGCAAAGAATTAATTAGCCCCCACAAGCAGGTAGATAAATGACATGAACTTCATTTTATTGATGGAGAGCCCACAGCACAGAGCAGTGAACTAACTGAAGTGCATTAAGTGGCAGAGTGAAGCATAGAACTTGGGACTTCTCAATCCTGTTAGCTAGTTTCTCAACTACCAGACCAACTGTTCACTGCTGTAACCCCTTTTTGATCATTTGCTCTAGTAAGATTTGTGTACGTGGCTGCATAAATGTACTCTCCACCCTGCTTAGAAGATTGCTCAGAGGAGCCCTTTATTTAAAGTATTAGCTAAGGATGTAACTCTGAAGCTGATTACAAAGTGATTAATGTAACTTGGGCACATTTGCCTGGAGGAAAATAATAAAGAAGGTTCATCGGGAAGGTGTATGAAATTTTTATTTTCTCTTGCTTGCCCATCTCATGTAGCATTTTGATCATAGGAAATGGGAGCAGAGTTGTGCGTTGAGACTGACACTTAGAAAAGGTTACTATTGCTTTGGCATTTTCCTTGTGAAAGCCACAAGTCAAATATCTGAAGTTCACATCCAAGCTGTGGAATTAATACTTTGTTCCAGACACTAGTTGGTTCACTGTTGGATGGGTACATCTACAGTTCTCAATATTTTGGGCTGCATCAGAATGAATCAGATGAAAAGTAATCCCCCCTGAAAGCCCCTGTCTGCAATCCTACAGGTATCTCCATCGATGCGGAGCCGCTGTCATACAAAGACAATTTTTATGGAGCGTCTCTCTTTTCCTGACCTAGGAAGTTTAAGTAGGTGTCAAGGTCTTCGGCTTGTTTATTGCAACCTCCTTCTCTATGTCCTGTAAAAGTCTCAGCTCCACAGTCCCATCATGTGCATCATACCACTGCCTGCCTTCTCACCCGAGCAAAGATAGATGCCCCCGACCAACCCCTATTGCTCAAATAACTTCACAGTCTTGCCATTTGGTTCAAATTCCTGTTCATAATTGGCCTCCCTGGGTCAAACCCATCCCTGATATAGATCTGCTGATTTCACCAGTGAGAAATTTCCATGATTTTTTTTTTAAAAAAAGTATACATTTTGTCAAAACTTCAATTTTTTCAAACAAATTCCAAGTGCTTCATAAATTCTATAAGATGGTGAAAAAAGATACATTTTGTTTTTGAAAATAATAACCTAAATTATGAGAATTTTCAACCACTTCTACATCTAACCCCTCCCCCCCGTGGACTTGTTGCAACTAATTTTGCAGTCCTTGTACAGTATGATCCTTCTCTCATCTAGCACCAGTCTTCTCGCCATCCATCCAGACAACCTTGTCACTGCTGCTGCAAGATTCTTTTCCCCAACAGGATCTCTGATCTAGGACTCTGAAAAAGATTTTGGGGGTAATGGTGGCTAATCAGCCGAACATGAGCTCTCAGTGTGATGGTGTGGCCAAAAGGGCTAATGCAATCCTGGGATGTAAAAACAGGGGAAGCTCGCATAGGAGAAAAGTACTTTTTACTGCTGTTATTTGGCACTGATGCGACGGCTGCTGGAAAACTGTGCCCAGTTCTGGTGTCCACAGTTCAAGAAGGATGTTGATAAATTGGAGATGGTTCACAGAAGAGCCACAAGAATGATTAAAGGATTAGAAAACATGCTGTATAGGGATAGACTCACAGAGCTCAATCTATTTAGCTTAACAAAGAGAAGGGTAAGGGGTGATTTGATCACAGTCTTTAAGTACCTACCGGGGAAACAAAGTTGCTAATGGCCTCTTCACTCCAGCACACAAAGGTCTAACAATCCAAGGCAGGGCCGCTGGAGGTGGGGGGGAGGGCAAGAGGGGCAATTTGCCCCAGGGTCCTTCACTCATTCCGGGGGCCCCGGAAAACTCTCGCGGGGCCTGGGTGGTCATCGGCAATTCGGCGGTGGGGGGTCCTTCCGCTCCAGGACCCGCCACCGAAGTGCTCCGAAGACCCACAGCGTGGGGTCCTTCCGGCACTTCGGAGGCCCCCCACCGCCGAAGACCCCAGGCCCCCTGAATCCTCTGGGCGGCCCTGATCCAAGGGCTGGAAGTTGAAACTAGACAAACTCAGGGCTAGTCTACGCTGGCAACGTTAAAGTGCCAGCGCTGCAGCGCTTTAACATGGCTTGTGTAGTCGTGGCACAGCGCGAGGAGAAAGCTCTCCCAGCGCTCTAAAAAACCCACCTCCATGAGGAGCGTGGCTCCCAGCGCTGGGGCACTGTTTTTTCACCCCCCTGTATGAGAAAGTTGCAGTGCTGTAAAGTGCCAGCGTAGACAAGCCCTCAGACTCAAAGTAAAATGCCCATTTTTAACAAGGGCAAATAACCATTGGGCCAATTTACCAAGGACCATTGTAGAGTCTCCATCGCTGGCAATTTTTAAATCAAGATTGGACGTTTTCCTAAAAGATCTGCACTAGAAATTTTTTGGGGGAAGTTCTCTGACCTGTGGTCTACAGACAGTCAGACTAAATGATCACAATGACCCCTTCTGGCTGTGACTCTATGCAAACTGCAGCAAGGGAGATTTAGGTCAGATATTAGGGAAAAACTTTCCCAAAATAAGGATTGTTAAGTATTGGAATAGGTTCCCATCACTGGAGGTGTTTAAGAACAGGTTGGACAAACACCTGTCAGGGATGGTATAGGCCCAGGGTTACTCGGGGCTGCTTCAGTGCAGGGGGCTGGATTAAATGACCTCTTGAGGTCTCTCCCATCCCTATATTTCTACAATCTGAGCCAACTCTCCTGTACACCCCCTCCTCTTTCTTGACTCACCACCTCAGTTCTTACCTCAGCTTTTCTCTATGAGCCAGGCCTCTCAATTTCTCTCTCCTGCTGCAGCTTGTAGTCATGTTTCATAGTACAGTTCAGAGTCTGGGGGTGGGGAAAACTCTTTTATACAGATTTATCCATATGCTATTTTAAAGCCCCATGACTGTAATTTCTGGGCACTGCTGCCGCACTCAATTGCCTTGCTTTGAAATCTTCATAACTTGGGAGCCTTTGCTGTGCCTTTCCTGTCTGTGCATAGTTACATACTAACTAAGGCATTTTTCTTCATTTGCAAATGCCGTGTTACTGCTTAATGAAGGATACTGTGCATTCACCTCCCTTGCTAATAGAAGCCAGTTCATTATATGAAGGTTTTTTGGGGGTGGGAGGGTTAAGCATAGTTTCATACCATGCAAAGCCCTAAATTCTAACACTAGGGTTTTCATTTGGGATTAACGGTTTGGAAAATTTGATCATTCTTTACATCAATCATTCTCCACTTCGTGTCTCTTTATGCTCCAGTTAGCTGTTCCGCAGAAGGGTTGTTAGAGGTGGACACCATGCCAGAACCAGACCGTCTGCAATCTCTAACATACTTCCAGTGGAATGATAGGATTTAGCCGAGCTTGGGGAATAATATGCAACAAATACTCCAATTCATAAGTTTTTCTATTCACAAATTGTCTGCTAATAGATGGTGATTGTCCTTTAATGTATTAATTTTTTTTTTGCCAAATAGTTTCTGAGACTGATTCTTGGTCTCCAATTTATGTGCAATTTGTTTGCTGCTCATTCTCTGTCTTTTAGATAGGTGCTACCGTCGTCACATTGCACATTCCTGTTCCCTGATTAGATGAACCTAATTCTGAGAATCAGATTTCCTGAATGAAATTTGCTTTCTGCCATAAAAGCCTGATCCTGAAATCAGATATATAATAAATAACTTTGCCCACAAGAGTAATCCTTAAAATTCAGTGGGACTGCTCACATGCATAATTGTTTACAAATTCAGACCCCAATGGGTTAACGATTGCTGATTCCTGTTTGTGAGCTAGCTTGCAAAATTATTCAGAGAGCAAATGCAAGAGGCATGGCTACAGATGAAGCAGATTTGTTTAAAACTTCAAAGGAAGAATCACAGAATCGTTTTTGCAGCATTTGCCAACCCATCCTGCACATATGATCTGAACAGTCTCTCTATAAACAGACCTAGTCAAACTACCATCCAAAATGTTTATCACTGTCTTGGTTACCAGGTCCACTTCCAGGTATTGCTTTTGCTCTATTCAGCCTTTTATGGTTTGGATCTGGTGTATATTAGAGACTGCCTCTCTCTGGGTATTTTGCCTGAACAATTCAGCTTAGCTGGGACACTGACAGTTGCCAGCTTTGTTAGTAGAGGAGAGGGGACAGAATTCTCTCTCTAGAAGGCTTTTAACTCTGGAATTTACTCTTGCCCCTGCTCCAAAAGAGCTTGAGTTTAGGAAATACTGCACTGACTATGTACCCGAGGCTTTTCTGAAGGGGCTTGGAAGGCAGTGTGTGTCATTGGATCCAAGGGGAGAGGGTAATTTCAGAGTGTTTTGTTGTTGGCATTGGGTTCAATCAATGTTTTCCTGTGTGTTTATAAATTTAGTTTGTGCAAGTGCCTTGTATTTTTCATAGGCCCATTTATAAAATGGAAGTAAATTAAATAGTGGGGTCCTACATTCTGGATTTGTCCCGTGCCCAGATAAGCCAGGGTTCTATTTAAATTTGAAAGTCCAGAAATTATATCTTTTGGGAGAAAAATACCCTGATACAGCTGTAATTCCCAAGTATGGTCGAGGTTACGCACCGATTCATTCCATTGAGCAGACACAGCAATTATGACAGGCTGACTGTGGAAGGCAATCCCTGTGAATTGTGAGCAGCTGCAAAAAGGAAACCATGTAGATTATTTACCTGCTTCAAGCAGTAAGTGAAATTCCATGCTTCTGTGGTCAAAGTCTACACTGCACAGTACTAATTCCCATTTGCTTGAATTTCAAGGGCATCAGTAACAGCAAACTGCAATAGAACAGCATCCCCAGCTGGTAAAGTCATGATATAGACAAGACCCCAGAAAGTCAGTTATGTAGGATGACGATAACTAATGGGATTTGATGGAAATGTGCAAATCGCTGATTTCCTGACGTAGAGGATCATGTAGAGTCTGAGGGTAGATGATAAGAGGGGAAAGGTCAAGGCATTGGACCAAAATAAAACTTGGGCAGAAAAGTTTAAAAAAAAAACACATTTCTTTACTCTTTTGTTTAAGCTTGTTGCCCATAATAACATGGGCAAATAGAGACCTGGCTGTGTTCTTGCAAAAGTCACTCATTGAACATTTTAATGACAATTTAAATTTTCCATACAATTTTAATTTACAATCCTTGGCTGCCATAAATCAGCATAGCTCCATTGAGGTCACTGATTTGCATCAGTTGAGATTTTGGCCCAACATCTTAAGAAGAAAGCACTGGCAAAACACACAGCAACAGAGATCCAGAGGTCAGATTTGTAAAGGTATTTAGATGCCTAAAGATGCAGTTAGGTGTGAAATCAAAGGGAGTTAGGAACTTAGCTGCTTTTGAAAAAAATCTCACTAGGAGCCTATTTTCATCTTAAGGTGCCTAAAATTTGTACCAAGGTTCTTCAAGAAAAATATCATCCCACTAGAGAGTTGTTCTATTTTAATGCACTGCTGAGTCTCCAGCATAACACCCTGGAAGACTGAGGTCCTCTCTGCTCAGGACAGGTCCAGCATGGGCAGTGGCAGTACAAATCATCCCCAGGGTGAGGGACTCTGACAAGCTTGGCCTGTTTAGATCCTGTTTGGGCATTTGCAGAGACCCTTCCCCTTTAAAAGTCCTTCTAATTATGGGGACGCTCAGTCTCTGATTGTTTCAAGGGTCTGTAGAGCTCCATGAAGGTTAAGTACAGCTAGATCCCAGGTCAGGGCTTATCTTCATCCCCTCCCTGCTGTAATCAGCATATATCTCGTCTGGTGGACAGTAGTGGTTCACAAACTCTCCTCCCAGGAGCTCTGTTGCAAGAGTCAGCTAACTTTGGGGCACAGCAGCCTCTCTCCTGGGTACCATCCCTATTCCTTCTGCTTTATGGCAAAGCAGACTCACCTACTCAGTCTGTAACTGCCACCTGCTATACTCCTCGTACATTTATGTTTGTGGACGATACCAAGCTGGGAGGGGTTGCAAGTGCTCTGGAGGACAGGATTAAAATTCAAAATGATCTGGAAAAACTGGAGAAATGGTATCAAGTAAATAGGATGAAATTCAATAAGGACAAATGCAAAGTACTTCACTTAGGAAGGAACAATCAGTTGCACACATACAAAATGGGAAATGGCTGCCTAGGAAGGAGTACTGCGGAAAGGGATCTGGGAGCCGTTGTGGTCCACAACCTAAATATGAGTCAACAGTGTAAAACTGTTGCAAAAAAAGCAAACACCCTTCTAGGATGTATTAGCAGAAGTGTTGTAAGCAAGAGACGAGAAGTAAATCTTCTGCTCTACTCTGCACGATTAGGCCTCAACGGGAGTATTGTGTCCAGTTCTGGGTGCCATGTTTCAGGAATCCGAAGAAGTGGGTATTCACCCACGAAAGCTCATGCTGCAAAACGTCTGTTAGTCTATAAGGTGCCACAGGATTCTTTGTTGCTCTTACAGATCCAGACTAACTCGGCTACCCCTCTGATACATGTTTCAGGAAAGATGTGGACAAATTGGAGAAAGTCCAGAAAAGTTCTAGAAAACATGACCTATGAGGGAAGATTGAAAAAAAACTGGGTTTGTTTAGTTTGGAGAAGAGAAGACAGAGAGGGGACATGATGATAGTTTTCAAGTACATAAAACGTTGTTACAAGGAGAAGGGAAGTAAATTGCTCTCTTTAACCTTTGAGGATAGGACAAGACGCAATGGGCTTAAATTGCAGCAAGGGTAGTTTAGGTTGGACATTAAGAAAAACTTCCTAACTGTCAGGGTAGTTAAGAACTGGAATAAATTGCCTAGGGAGGTTGTGGAATCTCCTTCACTGGAGAGTTTTAAAAGCAAGTTAGACAAACACCTGTCAGGGATGATGGTCTAGATAATATTTAGTCCTGCCATGAGTGTAGGGGACTGGACTAGAAGACATTTGGAGGTTCCATCCAGTCCTAAGATTCTATAAGTTCTGAGCTTGTGGCTGCTCTGCGTGAGCACAGGGGTCTGTGCACATCATGTCATTTGTAGGAGAGGGCTCACAGATCACTCTTGTATTCCAAGAAGCGGCATTTTCAGTGGTTAGAGCATAGGACTGGAAACCAGGAACTCCTGAGTTGCAGGAAACTACCAATGTAATAGTTCTTTTTTTTTAAAAAAGAACTATTAAAATTAAGAATATCTATGTGGTCAATTTGCATTTTTTTGTGCTCTGTGTATGTTACTTTTACAAGATTTGCCTAGATTCCCAAGCAATCTCATTGTTTTAACCACACACTTGGCTCACCTGGGGTTCTAGCCTTATGTCTAAACTGACCTCTTTGGGGCAGGGGCTATGTCCTTTATATACTGGAAAGCACCCAGCACATTTTGGATGCTATATAAATAAACAATTAATTCTGTGGTCCATTTAAATTTTTTATAACTCATACATTATAATAAACACACAGAGTTTTGGAACAACTGGATGGCTAAGGCAATTTGCAAAGGAATAGGGGACTTTCTTTCTCTAGGTTCTTGGTTTCAATCTGGCCCTTATAGGCTAAAACAGAACATTGTTCTCGTGTGGCAAGTGCTCAGTAGCCTTTGTGAAATGAATAGGTGGCCTAGTCAGCTAAGTTCTTAGAGGGCAGGTGTCAACAGCAGGAAAAAAAAGAAGCTATCATTAATTGGCCTCTTTACTGGTAGCTCACAGCACAGAGCCTCAGAACTGAATGGGCTCTCTTCTCTTAGGCCTGGTCTACACTACAGAGTTAAGCTGACGCAAGGCAGTTTATGTCAACCTAACTATGGAAGTGTCTACACTGAAATTTCGCTCCTGCCGACATAACTGCCCTGCTACACAGACTTAATAACTCCACCTCCCTGCTCGGCGTAGAGTCCAGGTCAATGGAGTTAGGTCAACGGCATGTCAATGTAGACACTGCATTGCTTATGTTGATTGGCTTCCAGGAACCGTCCCACAATGCCCCACACTGACAGTACAATTGATACAAGCGCTCCAGGTGAGGACGTGCACCGCTGACACAAGGAGCCAAGTGTCGACTCACACAAGCGATGTCATCACTACGGCGACTGTGTGCCATCATCAGTTAGGTTGACTTCATTTTCTAGCGCAGATGCATAGGTGCCCAGTTTCTAATCTGCCGAGGGGTGCTCCCCCTGGATCCGCCCAGGTCCTGTCCTGAGCCAAGTCTTCCGAGCTGTTATGCTGGAGCTTTAGAGGTGCATTACAAATAGAACAATACTGTACACTAGGAAACTCAATTTCATTTTTAAACCATGTGGAGAAATATTCTCTGATTAAAACAGAGTGCCTGGTCTCTGCACACACTCCGCACAGCTCCATGACACACCCTAGTACCGGCAGGCTCTTGGGTCCCACGCATCAGTGAGTCACTCCTGCAGCCTCTTGCACACGGATTTTATTCTAGCTGATGTGCCTGCACTGTGAGCAACTGAGCCTCATCCTGACAAGCCTTGGAAATGCTACCTACAAGCATGTCTCTCTCCGTATGCACCTGGACATCATCTTACACAGTCTCCTTGCTGGAACCAGTCCGTCGCTCTTCCCCTCCCTTTCCTTCCCTGTAGGGCTCACTGATACAATGAAACAATGCTTCAAGCTGCCTGGGGAGCAGATCTTGGGGGAAGCACTTGAGAAGGATGAAGAAATGAGTCTTCCCCTAACACAGACCCTAAATTACAGGCTGGTCTTATAGTGACGAATCTTGTTCTTTTCTTTTCTGACCAAGGAGTACACACCACAGCGGTGGGGAAAATGTTCTGAGTTTTACTGCTTGTGGAGCACGGGAGAGAAATACAGAAGATTTGGTGTGGGTCACTGCTTACCAGTATGCCTAGTCGAAGAATACTCCCTTTCCTTACCCCTGGAAAGAGAACTTCAAATTCTACTCCAGTAGGAGAAACCACTTCCGAGATGTTTTGTTGATGATGGGTGACATTTTCAAGAGTCCCTAAGTGACTTACGCATTTTTGATAATTTTGCCCTGTTTTTTCAAATAAATCTGCTGTTAGGTACCCACGCTAAGGACCTCACTTTTAGAGATGCTGAGCAACTTCAACTCCCATGAGCCAACTGCAGGGCTGTCAGTACTTCAGAAGATTTCCTGAGGTGCCGATACATTGGGATTTTAGTGCCTAACTGTACACTAAGGTTTGTAAATTGTGGCCTGAGCTCCCAGCTTTTTCACTCGCTGGTGAATTTGCACAGTTAGTGCTGTGTGTACAGTACTGAAATGTGCAGCCGTTTTTAATTAGATTCTCTTGTTATATGTCATCTCACTTTAATTGAATTAACTGAATATATAGGATATTTAAGGGTCAGATTAGGTATCAAAAGCATTACATTAGTTGTGTGTGTATTAGATGAACACTTTAAATAAATCATATTGTAAACACTAGGAATGGCTTTAGCCAGAGCTATTGATCTCTTACAATGATTTGCAAAAAGCCTGAGCAGTCTCCCACCCAGCCCTACCATTCTGGACAGAGAGAGCAACCAAGTTTAGTTCAAATTATAGTCCAGATTCGCCGCTGCTTTGCCCCTTGTTTCATCATTTACACAAGTGCAGAGTGTCCTCACATCAGAAAGGCAGTTTCACCCTCACTTTGCAGGCACTCTGCACAGGTAGACATGAGGGCACAAGGTGCCAGGCAGTGGAAACTTGAGCCCTTTTTTCTTTAAAGTATTATTTGGTCTGCGGGGATGGGGGGGAATACTCTGGGGCAGGCTGCTAAGAAAGCTGTGTGGCAGCTTGGAAAATATTTGAGATCTGGCAGAATGGAAGCTGATCAGCAATGTGTGTGCACGTTAACGCTGGGGTCTGATCTTCCTTCCACAGAGATGAAACTGCAGGAGGGGCAGGGAGGAAGTTGGCTTCTCTCTGTTCTTCTCCTTCCCTCCAGGGAACCAGTTCCAAAACACTCAGGCATGTGTTCTTTTTGCTGAATTACTCTTGTTATTGATATTTATGGATATCAGTAGTACCTAGGGACCCAGCAGAGATGGGGCCCCATTTTGCTGGTACTGTAGACACAAGAAATAGCCAGCCCTTGCCCAAAACATCAGTGAAAAGCTGAGACTTCAGATATGTAATCGCCTGTCTCGTCCTGTGCTTTCTGGATGCATCTGCTGCATTTTCTGTTGTGACATGGTGCTGGTGTTTTGCGGATGCATTGTTACAGGTAGAGTGTTGGCTCTAGTGCTCTGCTACTTCCAGAAATGCACTACCAGCCTTAAACAAGCTGGTGAGCCTAACTTCAGTACCAGGCAAATTGGTTAAAACTATAGTAAAGAACAGAATTATCAGACACAGAAACGAACACGTTATGGTGGGGAAGAGTCTACACGGCTTTTGTAAAAAGAAATCATTCCTCACCAATCTATTCAAATTCTTTGAGGGGATCAACAAACATAAGAACAAAGGGGATCCAGGGGATATAGTGTACTTAGATTTTCAAAAAGCCTTTGACCAGGTCCCTCACCAAAGGCTCTTAAGCAAAGTGAGCTGTTATGGGAAAAGAGGGAAGGTCCTTTCATGGACCAGTAACTGGTTAAAAGATAGGAAACAAAGGGTAGGAATCAGTGATCAGCGTCAGATAAGAATGGAGAGAGGTAAATACTGGTGTCCCCAGGGGGTCTGTACTGGGACCAGTTCTATTCAACATATTAATAAATGATCTGGAAAAAGGGGTAAACAGTGAGGTGGCAAAATTTGCAGATGATACAAAACTACTCAAGATAGTTAAGTCTAAAGCAGACTCTGAAAAGCTACAAAAGGATCTCTCAAAACTGGGTGACAGGGCAACAAAATGGCAAATGAAATTCAATCTTGATAAATGCAAAGTAATGCACATTGGAAAACATCATCCCATCTAAAATGACGGGGTCTAAGTTAGCTGTTACCACTCAAAAGAGAGATCTTAGAGTCTTTGCAGATAGTTCTCTGAAAACATCTGCTCAATGTTCAGTGGCAGGCAAAAAAGCTAATAGAATGTTAAGAACCATTAGCAAAGGGAAAGAGAACAAGACAGAAATGCTTCTGTATATATCTATGGTACAACCACATCTTGAATAGCGTGTGCAGATCTGGTCGTCCATCTCAAGAGAGAGAGAGATTGAAATTGGAAAAGGTACAGAGAAGGGCAGCAAAAATGATTAGGGGTATGGAACAGCATCCATATGAAGAGAGATGAATAAGAATGGGATTTTTCAGCTTGGAAAAGAGATGACTAAGGGGTGATATGATAGAGAGGTCTGAGTCGTGTGGAGAAAAATAAGGAAGTTTTATTTATTCCTCATACCACAAGAACGAGGGGGTCACCAAATGAAATTACTAGGCAGCAGGTTTAAAACAAACAAAAGGAAGTATTTCTTCACACGACGCGCAGCCAACCTGTGGAACTCTTTGCCAGGAGACGTTGTGAAGATCAAAAGTATAACAGGGTTCAAAAAAGAACTAGAGAAGTTCATGGAGGATAGGCCTGACAATGGCTACTAGCCTGGATGGTCAGGGATGCAACGCCATGCTCTGAGTGTCCCTACCCTCTGTTTGCCAGAAGCTGGGACTGGACAACAAGGGATGGATCACTTGACGATTGTCTGTTCTGTTCATTCTCTCTGAAGCACCTGGCATTGGCCACTGTCAGAAGACAGGATACTGGGCTAAGTTAAGACTTGTTAACTTAATCTCCTGGGTGGCTGTAAATCCTTCACAAGGTGTCTCTTCTGGTCATGATAGAGGAAATATCCACTTTAAACAAAGTTAGATGGACCTTTGATCTGACCCAGTGTGGCTGTTCTTATGTTCAATGAGCAGAGGCTTCGCTTGCCTGAAACAGAGTCGCACAATTGCACCCTTCCCCTTAAACGGCTTAACACAAGCTATTTAATCAGAAAGTTGGGTGGACAAAAAGTAGACAATGCAATTAGGGAGCACTGAGATCTGTCTAGCTGGCCAGTGCATATCTGGTAGGTGATCAATCAAGGATTTTAGCAAGGGCAAATCCAGAAATGGTTAAAGTCATGAGATTTCTCATTCAGTAATTCTGCACCACATCTGGAACCACTGGAACATTCTGTACATGGTATATTAAATTAAAAGGAAGGGGGGGCAGAGGCAATGTGAATTCTCAATGGAAAGAGGGTCCCTGTGTAGTTTCTGTGTGCTTATGTCTTGGTAATTCATTCATTTGCAGGAGGTGTCAAGCTCTCCTACAGTGGAAATGAGATAGGTTCCCCAAGGAGTGAAATCTCTATGTAGGATCTCATCCCTGCTAGGAGGAAAATGAAAATGAACTGGCTATAAATAAACTGCCATATCCTGCACGTGATATCTGCTGAGAATATTGACAAGGGAGCTTGTTTTGCAGAAGAATGGTGAAGAGAACAGAGTGAAGCACACGGCACTGGATAAAACCCCCAGCCTAGCTCTCTCAGCGATGCTGGTGAAATGCTTCAGTTTTTGTTGCATCTAAATTTCAGAGCAAGAAATGGCTCTGCACAAGCAACACAAAAGATGCAGGTTTTTCCTCTCTCGGATATCTGACATTCTGAAATCTTAAGCATTGGGGAGATACCTCCCTCCTTGTTTCTTGCTAATAAGGAAGGATGGGAGGTTAGCATTGGTTTTTAAAATGGGGGTGCGGTGCGGTAGGATCAAGTTGAGAGCTGTACTCCCCAAAGCACAGAGATCATTACAAACCAAATTGACTGACTGTCCCTCCCCACAGAAATAAACGCCATGAGTGGGTGTAAATCAGTACGGTGCCAGGGGAGGGAACTGAGTTGCACTGCTTGGACCAGATTCCACAGCTGGTGTAAACGGGGCCCTTGCTGGGCAAGGTGAGGGGTGGGGGAAGCTTGCAGAACTCTAGCCAGTGCTGTGTCTGTTCTGTATAGAAGCAGGAGACGTCAGATTCCAGGGACATTTAGGGTTGAAAAATCACCCTGTGCAGAGGGCCAGTAAAAGGTTTATGCACTAGTCACACCCTATTTTGAAGCCTTAAGCAGTACAGGGGGAATTTAACCCTATCTGCATTTCATTTCCTTTGAATTGTCTTCTGATTTTTGACTCCAGAGCAATGTGAAAGTCTCCTTGTGCAGTTCAGTGATGGAGAGATCTCATTTTGTTCCTGTTCAGAATAAAACCTGGAGGCAGACGAGGTATGGGTCACCTTTACCTTCCTTCTGCATCCCTAACCACAAAAACGCATTGCCCCTAGCCCTTGACTCATGAATTTAAACCGTGGGGGAAAGGGAAGCTTTCCAAAATGACCTTGTTTGAATGAAAACGTTTATTATGAATTCATGAGGACTCTGTCTCTCTCCTTAATAGGCCATTTAATAAGGCCGTGGCAGGAAGTTTTATAAGTTAGGAAGTTTTACACATTCTTTTTCTTTTTTATATTTAATGTAGCCATTTTTCAAAATGCCTTTCTCAAGAGGGTCCACCCACCCAGTTGAGTTTAGCTAGTCTGAGTAATTATTCCCAATGTTTTGCGAGTCTTGTGCTCAAGAAGGAAAGTGAGATTTCTGTGTATTTAAAAAAATAGGAAACTTTTTTTGTTTCTAAGTTTTGCATGAATTTGCAGTACAAAACCCACACAAGACGTTGCATCTTTGCAAGAAAAAGTGTGGGTTGTTATGCACATAGCAGCAAACATTTTGCAAGATCACTGGGGAAAAGAATCAGAGAGAGGATGGAAGAGGATAGGTTGATGGGGGAAAGGATGCAATGGGAGGGAGCAGGAATGATTTCAAAGCATTTAAACATTAGCCTTAAATTCACCCATATGCTGAGGGCCAGAACAATGCTTATGCACTTTGTGAATGTTGAAGGTTATGAGGGTCTTCAGGAGCACTCTGGCTTTGTGCAAAGAGGTGAATTTGACTCTCATCTATCTGCTTCAGAATTCAGCAAAGCAAAGAAAAAATACCCCTTGTACAGAACTATTTTTTTTTTAGTCCCAGGATGATATTCAGGGTAGCGCAGATGACAAATGAAAGGTGTTGGCACAACACAAACTGGATTTTATGGTTCAGGTGGGTCAGGATAGAACATTTCATAACAACAGGTTATGTAATTAGTGGGCTTCACAAGCCTTATATGAAGCTAAAGTTCTCAAGCTCAGGATGCACGTGTCACAACCTCTGCACAGCCCAAGGTTAGCATTGGCTTGCTGAACTTTACATGAGTCAGGAGATTTCTTTATTAAGCACCTTGAAATTTGCTCTAAGTCATTTCTGTCCTCAGTAACTTTCCCTCTTTGTTCTGTTCCAGCCTTGCCCACATTACTGTGAAGGCAGGACAATTTGCCTCCTTGCTTTGCCTCCTTTTTCACTGGGTTTCCCAGCTGGCTCTGTGGATTTTCAAGCTTCAGCTCTGATAGACTGTAGGGTAAAGGAACACGACCTAATGCATACTGCATAATAGAAAGTTCTGTGGTTTTCAGACACTGCTGCTTCATTTCCCCATTACTTTTTCAGAAGATTCTGACTCATAAAAATTTCAGTGGTGAACTGAGCTGCCCAATAAATTCATGAAGCTACAGGATTCCAACTTTGGCTGGAAGCATCCATTCAGAGAATTATTTGGTACATTCTTAATCATTCTATTATTTGCATGTGAGAAAAATTTGTCTTAGATTAGTGATGTTCATGGCTCATTTAAATTGATTTTAAGAAAGCCCACATTGCATGTTCAATTACAGGAGGTGATAGAACTCAAGGTCTGATAGTGATGATTGGTTTCATGCGGAAGTCAGACAGAGGCTGCACCAGTTACTTCCAACACAACTCTGCCAAGATGTCTCAATCTTGACCAACTACACCCTGCTGCTGTTCTAATCCAGGACCCCCAGCCCCACTGTAATGATATATTCACTTGAAATATATTATCTGGCTACTAGATGCCACTGTGTGCTGTATAGAATTCCAGACAGGGCATGGTTCCTGGTAAACAAAACTAGATCAAGATGGAGCTTGAGCTGAGGGGGAAGCCTGCTGGTTTGTGTTTGCTGGAGTTGTAGTTGTTTTGTACAGGAAACACCTCCTGTTTAAGAAGGGTTGTGATTCCATGGTTCCATATAGTACAATACCCACCGCTCGGTTAATATAACTCTGTTCTGATGACATGCACCCACCCGCCCAAACCACTGTTCTGGCTGTGCATTCAAACCTATTGTGCAGTTCCCTTTCTGTTCAAGTTCTTGACACACACACAGCTCTGTCCAGTCATGACCTGCATCATCCCCTGTTGTTCCTACACCGCTATCCAAAGCCTCATCCTCACTCCAGTTCTGCCAAGGTACCTCTACGCTGTTCCCCAGCATTCTCTGCTATTTCATTGCTGGGCATCTCTTCTCTTGAGAAATGGCTGCCTGTCCTGCCAGGCCACTCAGTGGAACTGGTTAACCTTTCAGACACACACAACTGACATTAGCTGTGTTATTTAGCTTTTCATAGGATTTGTCATTCTTAGCTGAAGATGCTCCCATTCATGCACATTTCCTGAAAGCTGCAGTTGACTTAGTTTTTTTCAGCAAATCTCAAATCATGATGAATCTTGCTGCCTTGATCCCCTTACACTTTCATGTATATGTAATTTAGCACAGCATGCTTGCTGCTTCCTTATGTCTGATTCGTGCTGGCCAACGTGACCTGCAAAAATGAGCCCCCAAATCCCCAACAATACTTTTATTGCAGATGAGACATTTCTGTGCTGAAGTCAAGGGGAACAAGTGCAGAATTAGCCCCTTAGGATGGAGGTTGTCAGGACGTAGATTTAGGTCCTGACTCTGCTCTTATCCTGTTTCACATCAGTGTTCCTTCACAGAGCATGTGAGATCAGAATTATGTGCATAGTTTCCAGTAAACGAATCACTTGATTTTTTAACTATGGTCCCTGTTTCTTTGCTGTCATTTTCTAAGTTAATTTTCATTTCTCCTCCCTGATCTCAACTGCATGCAACTGAGGTTTTTGACATGATCTTTGCCTGAATCTTGGTTTAAATTAGTAAAGAAACAGACTGCTAGATAGAGAGGGAGGGAGCTGGCAAACAGGTGGATGGAGGAAGATCAAAATAAATTTAAAAAAACCAAAAACCACAGCTCCCCTTAACTAAATCTGAACCCTTCTCTAGAATAATGTTTCCTGAGCATGACATGGGGGATATGATGCTGATGGGTTAAGGAACTTCCTAACCCATAAGACACAGGAAGGTTTTCAGTGAATCATTCTGTGACGTTCTAGCCACAATCCCCTCGAGCTGCACAGTGTGATGGGTTTCATGGACCGCTGCCCACTGAGCTAAGGGAATCCTAACTCATTTGGTCTGTAGCCAACATTAGATATGACCCAGCCTCTCAGGGGAGAACAAAATATATTACCAGGGTGTAAAGACATGATAAAGCAGTGTGCAATGACTCAGGGTCCCTGTTAATTAGAATTTGAAGGCCTGAATAACACAAAAGTGACAGTGAACAGGACCAAACAATGACATCACTTTGATTAACAGTGTTGGGAACGATATTTGGCCTTGCGGATTTCATGGCAGCCGAGGTGCAGAATGTGTCATGCCAGGGGCACCCTGACTTTTCTGTAGGATGGGCCACCTTTTAATAGAGCAATGTGGGCCAAATTCTGCTCCCTCTCCCACCAGTGCAAACACAGCAACTCCCACTGGCTTCAGTGAATTTGCTCCCTGTTTACACCAGGTAACTCACATCAGAATGCTGGCCCATTGTCTGATAGACACCTCCCCTCCCAGTCACGATTGCATAACAACCCTGCAGCAATTCCAAAAATCGCTTTCACGAGAAAAAGCATTTCATATGTGTTCATCTTCTTTTAATGCAGTTCAGCAGCTGGAAACAAAAAGGCAGAGCCAACACCTCGCCCATGAGACCAGCCAGCTCTCTAAAGACCCCCAGCGGTCAATAGCGCATGAGTTGAGAACCGCCATATTATGGCACATTGCTCTTCCAGATGCAGGTGAGCCACTGGCTTGCTTGATGAACCACTGAAAGTTTGCGCTCACCCTTGTAAGGCTGGCAAGGAGTTGAGATAAACTTAGTACAGCTCCTCTTGGTTCAGCCAAAGGTAGAGAGGTTTTTGTCATCCCTTCTTTACCTTTTCTTCTTCCCCCTTCTCCCCCCTACTTTGGCCTTTCTTTATTCAAACACTTGGAACAGGAAACTTTCATCCTCTTTTACATGTGGTCAGCCTCCTAGAGGTAGGGTCCCTAAGGAAGGGTTAAATCTATCACAGCTCAAGTCATCGGCCCTTATTAAACACCTGTATCAAATTTAAAATAATTAGCATTTTATGTTGCATGCCCTAAACAGGGACACGGAAGGGATCATAGGCTGTGAGCAGAGCCATATGGTCCTGTGATTAATAATGAGAAGCTGGAACACACAAAGCATTAGAGCAGAAAATGTGCAGGTTGCAAAGGCAGCATGATCTCCTGGGCACCTTAAACGGTGCTTTTCTTATACAAGAGAGCCACGGCTAAGCCACAATGTTGCTGTGTATTCTCAGACATGCAGCACGTGGGCAATCAGTGCAGGGCCTTGGAGGGCAGAGCCCCTGTAACCCACCTTAGGAGAGTCTCCGTTCCTGTCTAGTGGTGGGTCCATGAGTAGATAAGAGTCTACTACAGCAACCTGTTAAAGATGTACTCCTTTACCTGGAGCAGTAGAGACTCATGCCTTCAGCACTGATGAGCTCAGGACTGCTATTTATATTGCAACCGCTCCAAAAGGCACCAACTGAACTAGTAGCCCCATTGGGTTAGGTGCTGTACTGCCAGGGACTGCGCCTGAGCAGCTGCACCTAGCAGTTAGAGCAGGAGCTAGGCCCAATCGTCAGAGCAGGGGTCAGGCCTGCTAGTGAGAATAGGAGCTGGTAGCTGGGCATTGGAGCCCAGCGTCCAATTCAGATGCCCGAGCCAAGGGGCACAGGATCGGAACCGGAGTCAGAGGCCAGATACCAGAGCCAGGGTCGGAGCCGAAGCTCAGAGCCAGGGTCGGAGCCGAAGCTCAGAGCCAGGGTACCTGGAATAAGGAAACGCAGGAGCAGGGCTGGAACAAGCGGGTACAAGAGCTATCATGGCTGGGGGCGAATGCTTTGAGCGGCCAGCGTCCTGCTGCTGGTTTTAAGAGCAGGTCTGTTGATCCCCTCAGCCAATCGAGGCAGTCTGCTGGCTAATCTGGGGCCCAGCTGTGCTCATTAGGGTGCCTGGAGGGTTAAGTTAGCAGGCCAGCTGTGGGCCCTTGCTCTGACACGTACACACAGTGAGAGACAATCCTTGCCCTGAGGAGCTTAGACTCAAAGTAGACACAATAGACAAAGGGCCGGAGGGGAAATAAAGCGAGGACGTGACTGGCCCAAGGGCGCAGAGCCAAGAACACAACCCAAGGCACCTTATACCTCGTTCGCTAGCCAGCCTGCCAGACCACTTTGCCGAACGCTGGATCAAACCCCGCTAACAACTCAACTAGGAGGAGGAGGTTATAATTACAACCTTAATGCCAGGCTCTGGAGGCATGCTCCAAAATAATATATTGAACGGCAATCCTGACAGAGCAGAATGGAATCAGGAAAATAGATCAGAGAACAGGATCCCTGGGCAGGAAGAAGGTTGAGCTGGTTCGGGAAGGTCCTTGTATTCACAGAGGATGGTGTGTTGGGGAGGGCAGGGGACACACACCTACATAAGGGCATAGCAGGTTTTAACAACCTGCCTGAACTTGCTCTGCATCAGTGAAACCGAAAGAACCCTTGTAAAGGCTCCCTGGCCATAAGAGCACAGCAGCTTTTGTTCACTGATCTCTAGGGGCCCGGGGGCTCTGTTGGCAGCTATTGTAGCTAGTTTCTGCTGATACCGCAGAGCAAGTGGCATTTGTAGTACAGGGCTGGGGTAAAACAGGCCCAGCAGAATGTGTGGGAACGGGAGTAAAGAAGCCGAATAGCTGCCAAAATCTTTGTAAGCATGAACACGGCGAGCCAGGTGCTCACGACAGGTGTTGCTTTACATGACATCAAAAGGACCATTTCAGGGGAAGCAGAAGAATAGCTCGCTCGTCCCCAGACAAGGAATTCCCAGGCTAGCAGCCTACAGGAGAGGAAAAGGGCTAGAAAACCTTTCAATGGGACTTACATAATTTTACCCATGACCTACAGTGTGGTTATTAACATGTTATTAATAATTCAGAATGGGATCTCCAAGGGAGCCTAAGGGAGTTAGGCCCCCAGCACCTATTGGGATTGGACATCTAACTTCATTCAGTTCCTTTAGTATTATTCTACCACCAATTTTCCCCATCACTATTGGTGCGCATGGCACTTTTCATGTAACTCCACAGATAAGGTTCCCATCCCGAGGAGGGTACATGCTTTCATTTCATGGTCTCATCTCTCCCTTTGGTCTGATGCTCCTGAGCTTTGCTGAGCCCAGAGCAGCGCCATGCTGCTCTGCCCAGGCCCTGACTTCAGACGCTTTCCACTCACCATGTCAGTAAGAGGAGAGCTGCTAGCTACTATACTTGCCAAAAGCAATCCTGCTCCATGAAAGGAGAGGGACACACAAAAAGCCAGGGCACAGAAAGAAGCATAAACCAGTCAACTGGAATTCGTACCAATGAAAGCACGCTGTAACTCCTCATCAGAGGTGGGCAGCATGAAACTTTTTGAGCAAAAAAATACAGATTTAGCAACATAAGCATTTTGTGAATTCATGTCCATTTCACCTAATGGTTTCAGTTAAAAAAAAAAAATCTGAAAAAAACCAAATGGTTAAGAACATGAGAATGGCTGTACTGGGTCAGACCAATGGTCCATCTTGTTCAGTGCCCTGTCTTCCCACAGTGGTCCATGCCAGGTGCCCCAGAGGGAATGAACAGAACAGGGCAATATTTTTTTCCATTTACTAAATGAAACATTTTAATTTTTTGGTTTAAATGGAATTTTCATGTAACATTTTGTTTCGATTTTCACCTTTTTAAAAACATTTCATTCAACCCCAAATTATTTTTAATGAATATTTGATTAGCCTGCAATTTCAGAAAATGTCATTTTTGGTTCGACCTGAAACCATTTTTTTTGGTAGTACCAGTGAACCAAAAAAATCATTCTTCATCCAGCTCTACTCATCATGCCAAGCTGTGATCCCCACTCAGCCCACATAACAGATGAACACGTTGCCATTTGCTTCTAAAAGGTGTGTCCTATTGGTTTAGTACTGATGTAATTTTGGAGAGTGAGCATTTGGGTCTGAAGGCCAGAGATTAGGGGACTGGGATCGGATTTTCTGCAATAGCTAAAGAACATCACCTTCCTGGATCAATGTTTGTTTAGGACTAGTACAGGTTTAAATGTGAGCAGCAAAATGGATATTCTTGGAGACAGACTCATTATTCCCTTGCATCTCTGAATAACTGGAAATCTTTGGGCAATTTATTCTCCAAGATGCTGTCTAGAACAACAGCGGCAAGGAGTGTGTGCGCTTATCTATTATTAAACGACAAAGCAATATGTGTAGTGCTTACTGAACTACTCTTCAGTTACCTGATGCGGCAAAGAGGACCATCAAAATTTGCTACAGGGATTTTCTTGCTTTGGTGAAAAAACCCCACAAAAAAACAAAATTAAAAAACCCCTTGCCTCCACCTTTATTGTGGTAAAATCTCATATTGTCTGTAAACATTTATGATGCAATCCATCTGCAAATAATGTGGTATTCCCACTAGTGACATGTACAGGATTTAGTTTCCTAAGAATGGGCCTGGAGTCTTTACAAGTCTCCCACATCGCCGATAAAGACAAAATGAAAGAGAGAAAGGTAATTTCCCCACTCTTGGTAAAGGACCATTATTTACAGGTCCATAGAAAAGCCTCGTCTGTCTGAGAAAGTTACAGAGCCGATGACAAAAATCTTCCAAAGTCAACCCAGCTCTTAATCAGAAGGGATCCTATTTCTCAGCTCTGCACTTTGGAGGAAGGGAGTTCCCTCTGTAATGGTCTGATCCTGCTCCTTTTCAAAAGGCAACAGAAACCTTTACAGCTCTACATGGTAGTCAAGATGTTTTATTTCAGTGCATTCAGGTACTGGTCTGACAAATATATGGAGATATACCTATCTCATAGACCCTGAAAGGTCATCGAGTCCAGCCCCCTGCCTTCACTAGCAGCACCAAGTACTGATTTTGCCCCAGATCCGTAAGTGGCCCCCTCAAGGATTGAACTCACAACCCTGGGTTTAGCAGGCTAACTCTGTTGATCCACAGAGCTGGTACTGCTCAGACCAGAATCAGATAAGCTTTTGCTACAACAATGCAGCCATTCCAGACCTAGGAGGACCACAGGGGAGTTCTGTGTCTATGGCCTATTCAGTTTTAGTTCCCTTAGCTGAGGGGCCACGGAGTATCCAGGAGAAACCACCTAATAGAATCCCCCAAACTCAGTTCCCATAGGACTCAGCAACCAGCAGGTCCTACTAGCCAGCATCTGATTTCAAACCATTAACTGAGCACACAGGAGACAGCACTTCCCTGAGCCATCCAGTTCCCCTGTGATGGGGATTCGAAAGACTTGCATAGGATGGGACATAGTAGAGTTCAAATCCTGACCAGACAATGAACTCTCCTCAGTAAGTCTTTACACAGGACAATGGCACCTCCCAGCAGCATGGTGTGTCCTGGTGATAGTGGCTGTTGGTGCATCTGAGTAGAAGAAGTTGGCTGAGGTTTGCTGCACTATTGTATCATGCCAAAAAAGCCATAAAAAACCAAAATGAAGAACCAACCTCAGCCAACTATTTCCTCCTCTTTGGGTAAATTCACCTCATGAGCAGAGCTGTATGGCGCCCCGAGGAACCAGCCCTTAGCACAGGGGATGAATATCTCCCCGCGGTGCCTGTCCATAACCAATTGATGTTAATGAGAAACTTTCAGGAAAGCATTTGCAGGATCAGAGCCCCTGTTTGTGAAATGATTTGGGATCCACTGGGATGAAAGGTGCTCTCAGAAACCTGCACTCTCCATTTCTCCTGCTCCCGAATGCGGGTTTACAGCAAGAGCACAGAGAGACTCCAAGTATTTGCTGAGCAGGTTTAGAAATTACCACTGCAGCAGCAACCGTCCAGCTATCCGTTTACAGTCAGTCAGCATCATCTGATTAATCTCTGGGCAGTTATTGGCTGCTCATATAAGTGACTGATTCTGCTTAGATATTATTCAGCTCTCCTCCAACCTTCCCATAATTAGGTTATTAAAAAGGAGAGGGGAATGGAGGAGGGGGTGTGACACGTCCCAGACATAGTAGATTTGGATCTCTTCCCCCATGGACAAAATAATAGAAAAAATGTTTTTCAGATCAGGACAATGAAATTAATGAGGAAAATGGCCCCTCCAAACCTTGCTCAGTTTTGGTAGAAGGCTAATTTGGAGAACAGATGCAATGGGAGGGGAAGCAGCATGAAATATTGGGGGGTTGCATTTGAAGTATCTTTCTGGTGGCATCTCAGAGAAGCTTCTTTACTCATTTATTAATCAACCCTGCACAAAACTCGCAGTGTAGGTGCACCCAGTGTCTCTCACCGCTGCCTCCCTCCCCCTGGATTCATCAAGGCATCCGAGCACAAGACTCTCTCTCTATTTGAGTGACTTATCTGGATCCCATTTCCATAGTATCTGAGGGCCTCCAAATTGTTTAATGTATTTACCTTCAGCCCCTGAGGCCGGGCTCTTATCTCTAATTTTACAGATGGGGAACTGAGGCACAGAGAAGCCTAGTGACATGCCCAAGGACACACAAGAAATCTGTGTCAAAGCAGGGAATTGAACTGCATTGCCTAAGTCCTAGGCTAGTGCCCTAACCACTGGGCCAGCTGTTCTCTCCAAGACTGTGAGACAGATTGTCAACAGCTGTAAACTGGCATAGCTCCACTGAAATCAGATGAGAATCTGGCCCACCATTGAGACCCTCCCCCGCCCAGTGCCCACCTACTGGGTGAGCCCTAAGCTGCACAGAAATTTATCAAAGCAGAGGCTACACATAGATAAGTAACAAACAAACAACCCCTCCCTCAACTGAACAGATACAGCAGGAGTAGTCAATTATTTTTTGTCAGGATCCGGATTTCTTGGTTAAGGTATAGGCAAGGTCCAGACGCCAGAGAAAATAATGATAATAAGTAAATAAAAGATTTCGGAGTCTGTTCAAAAGTGTCTGGCAATTCAGATTTGGCTCACAGTCTGCCTATGACTACCCTGGAGATACAGTATAATTATGCCTCCCTCAGCTACAATCCCTTGTTAATTCATTGGAAACACAAAAGTACTCCTCAACGCGCTAGATCTTCCACCACTGTCACTGCAGCTTTATGAGCTCATACGGACGAGCGCAGTAATATTTGACAGTGAGTTTGCAGGAGGCTGCGAGGTCTTGGCTTTCTTTCTCTGGATGTACTGGTCGCAGGCATTATGTGGTGCCTGCAGGGGATGTTGCCAGTGTCTGAATGAATCCACCACACTTTCTGGCTGATAGCGCTGTGAGAAAGCTAGCTAGACCCATAGACAGCTGCCGCTAAGACTGAATGGGAAACTTGCAGCCCGTACAAGTGCTGAATGGAAATTGTGCAGCTGCCATTAACTGTGAATGGGAAACCCGTAGGCCCTGCTAATGCTGAATGAAAAATCCAACATCATGGTGAAATCACAGCCCACTAGGTGGCGTCTCCGAGAAACAATCCTACCCTGCACCTTGTCTTACATATTGATAAACTCCCTGTCCATGCTGACTCCTCGCCATTCACAGACTGCTGGTTTACGGGCCCTTGGAAAGCAAAACCACCAACAGTCGACGCAGGTCTCTGCAGAGACAGCGAGCGACATACTGGTGCATCTGCTTCCCCCGGAGAAGCAGTAACTTGAATGCTTCAGTTTTGCTCTTGCAAATGTTCAGTTGTGGTTTATTGGATCTTAGGGTGACCAGATGTCCCAATTTTATAGAGACAGTCCTGATTTTGGGGTCTTTTTCTTATATGAGCTCCTATTACCCCCCACCTCCTGTCCCGATTCTTCACACTTGCTGTCTGGTCACCCTATCGGATCTTTTGGATCTTTCTTTGATTTACCAGCAGGGAGAAGCAGAGGGAAATGGAGTCAGGAAAGTTAGTGGGATTTGAAGGATGAAACGGTGTGTAAATAAAACTCTGGCCGCTATATCTCCGGCAAGGATAACGCACACAGCAAGAATCAAAGATAAACATGTTCTCCTTGTAAAATGAAATGTGCCCTTTTTGTGGGAGCATATATGTGTCAGACAGCTAACTAGCACTGCTAGAATTTGGGATACATTGTTTTTCCAATAAGGCATCTCAGACACAGAGATAATCGCTGAGTGTCAGGGGAGAAGGAAGGAAAGGTGCCCAGATACGGTGCTGATGGACATCAATATTAGAACCTAGGTAAGAAGAGGCCTCAAAGGGCATATTTAAGATCTCGTGTGATAAAGAGTAAGAATTTCCTGCTAGGCCTGAACCCTTGGCAATAGAACACTAGCATGTTTTTAGCAATAGGCAATGGTTCTCTGGTACTAGTTTCGCAAAGCAGTGGTTAGGGCATGGCTAATATTACAGAGCATAGTGGGCAGCAGCGTCAGCCCCCACTGCTTTGAGAATGGACCTGCACTGAGCTTCCTCAGTTTGTGCAACATTGGCCTGTGCTGAGCCTGGTGAGCTCCCCTGGTGCTGTTCTCACTGCTTCATTTGGGTGACTGCCACCACCAAAAGAAGGAACTACTTGTCTTTCTCAGGGCACTGCCCAATAGTCCTGCTGCAAAGGTTACTATGTGCAGTGCACTCAAGCTACAAATAGCAAACACCACCTCCCAACAGCAGCGGAAGAGTCTAGATGTCACTGCTTTGCAGTGGTCATTGTTTGCCTGAGCCTCTTCGCCCAGTTTTAATTTTCCTTCTCTGTTTGTCTTGCATGCCCAGAGCCCTTTCTGTTACCTTCCTGCCTAGCTCCCTATTTGGCCAGTTTAACCTCTGACACCCAGCAGGATCATCAGTTTGCAGAATACAGTGCTGTGTGCTTCTTTAGAGGATTACCAGCCTTAAACTATCGGATAGCCACTGCAAGAGAAAAACATTCAATCACTATAAATCAATCCTGCTTGATCTTTGTGCTCCTGCAACTCAGCTTACGTCTCCACTGGCTCTCCCTTTGCCTCCACCTTCAGCAGCTTTGTTTTGTATGGGTTTTGCATCAGTCAGAAAGGAACTCTCATGAGCAGAGGAGGCGAGAAAATTGCTGATGCTTCCTTCAAAACCCCCTTGTGTCAGCTCCCAGATGTGTCGGCTAGGCATGTGATTTTGAGCTCAGCAGGCCCTGGTGCTGATTTGAATGGCAGCCTGGCTGGGCTGAGGGCAAGAAGGCATCCAAGCTTTCAGGAATCCAACTCAGTGATTTAATTGCATTGTTCATTTGCAGAGGGAGGGCAAAAAAAAGAAATCCCATTGCACAGTCCATAGCACAAGGGCTAATTAGAATAATGGTTGGTGAAGTGTGTTGGCAAACTTCAGTAAATCTGTTTACAGTCAATCTCCCTGGCATCTGAGCTTCGCTTAAAAAGGGCTTCCTTGGGTTTCTTATTGGTCGTGCGCTGTCTGGGGGCAGAAATGCAGAAGCCCTCCCGAGTTGCTGTGACAGGGTAAAGATACAAGGACTAGAGCTCTGGGCCTGGTTACATGGATGTAGATCTGCAGTAAAAGCCTCTGTCTCCAATGGTGAAGATTTCTCCTGGAGACAGAGCTGGGAGAAAAATTCTGACAGAAAAGAAAAACACTTTAGTGATTTTTTTTTTCTATTGTCCTACCAGCAAACATCTTTAGCTAATTATTGGGTTAACAAAGGGGAGAACTCAAATGTTTTCTCCTTTCTTATCCACTGTGGAGCACACACACACAGAGCTCAATAGATAATTAATGACTAATTAATAAATAAATAGTAATAAGGACTCCCCACTAATAACTCCCAGTGAAATGAAGCACATGCTGGATCAGTATCACCAAGAAGTTGTGTTTTGAAACAATACAGATGGCTTCTGGGAAGAGAGGTCTGTGTCTGTTTGCAAAGGCAACCTGGGGAAGATTTTCAAAAGCACCTGAGGAATTCAGGAGTACAAATTCAACTGAAAATCACTTTGCTCCTAAGTTCTTTAAGTGTATTGAAAAGCTCCTCCCCTGCCATTCATAAATGTATGTGTATGGGTAGCATGTAGGTAGCACCTAAGGCTCCAACTGAGATCAGGGTTATACAAACATAGTAAGAGACACTCCATGCCCACAGAGCACATACAGGTTAAGATGACAGACAGACAGAAAGGGAATATCATTATTCTTATTTGACAGAGAGGAACTGTGGCACAGAGAAGTTAAGAGATTTGCCCAGGTCACACAAGGTGTCTTTGGCAGAGCTGGGAATTGGCTTACATCACCAAAGCCCAAAGGCAGTGCCTTAGCTCCAAGAGGACCCTTCCTTTCTAAATGGCCCACATCTGTGACAGACTTTACTTCACTGAGGGCCTGATCTTGAAAGTTGCTGTGGCCTCTCAACGCCCAAGAGTCACTGGGAGTTGAGGGAGCTGGCAGCACATAGCAGGATGTGTGTTGTGACTCATAGCTGTTCCTGCTGGAGTCTGTGTATGTTTTGCTAGCAACTCCAGTGGCAGAACACAATTAGGCTCTTTAAAAGGGTTGGGAGCATACCATTTTCTGCCTTTGCTCCAAAACTACTGAGTGAACGCTAGATACCTTAATGGTGCTCCATGTATTATGGGAAATAGCAGGCTTCAGAAGCTGGAGGAATGGAGCCAAATTTGCTCCTATTTACATTGGAGTAAATCTGGAGTGACTCCCCAGTTACAAAAGACTTTCTGCAGATACATGCTAGCGTAAAGCGGAGCAGAAATTGCCTCATTACTGCAGTGGAGACTGGAAAATAGAAGATGCACTCAAAATGCATAACATTTCATAGAATATCAGGGTTGGAAGGGACCTCAGGAGGTCATCTAGTCCAACCCCCTGCTCAAAGCAGGTCAAATCCCCAGACAGTTTTTTTTAAATCCCTGTTCCCTAAATGGCCCCCTCAAGGATTGAACTCACAACCTTGAATTTAGCAGGCCAATGCTTAAACCACTGAGCTATCCCTCCCCATTTAAAATATACCTCTCTGCTGCAGCATGATTAGTGTTGCTATCTCCTATTTAGCAGCTGAAATGTTGAGTGGCCCCATTAAACTGTACGTCACTGAGCAAAATGACAGTGTATTTGTTCCAGCTGCTAAAGGAAGTTTAGAATTTAAATTCATTTGTGAGGGGGTGGGGGTGCCGGTGGGGAGCACCACCAACGGTATGAACATTCCCTATGTATCTCATTAGAGAGCAAGGTCTATCTTTTCCTGCATGAATACAACATAAAATAGACAGACTGGTGGTTTCAGCCAGGGGTATGAGACTCAATTATGAATGTTGTTTAAAAAAAAAAATCAGGGCTCTCGTTATTTCCTCGCCCTTCCCTACTCATTCCAGCTAGCGTATTTGGCATCTGCTAACATATAAAGCCTGAAGCTATTCCGGACTCGTAAAGCAGCGAGGAACATCTGGTCAATGGAGGGCCTGATCACTCAAATGAGCTGTGAATAAAACAGCATGTGCAAAGCGATGTCACCGGTCCAGTGGAAAACAGCACGGTCCTGGGCCCTTGCACAAGGAAGTGTCAGGACAGCAGCTTCTGTGCACACCAAAGAGGTGAGAGGAAGAGCTGGGTTGGGGAAATCAGTTAATGTGGTCCCACCTCACCACTGGATCTGGTCAGACTTTTCCATTAAAATATATATATATTTTCTTTTTAAAAAGAAAAATGTGTTTCACATTTTGAGTAGCCTTTTCTGGTGTTTGCTGACAAAAACAAACACTGAAAAGTTTCAGTCAAAAACTGGAAAAGTTTAGTTTTCAGTTTTTTGACAAAAATCCAAACATTTTGAAGAAAAATGTAGACCACACAAAACCTCTCTTTTTTATCAACATTTTTCCAGGAACAACAACAAAACCCCCCCAAACCTAGCCGCACTCACCATATAGAATTTGCCATATAACTCAATTTCACTCCCAATCAACACAACAATCCCTTTCTGCCCCCTTTTGGAAGAATTACTATGCAGTTAAAATATTCTGTGTTTAATTAAATAATTAAAATATTTGAGATTGATGTTCATGAGCATGTACATTCAGAATATGTGGCAAGGAAAGCAGCTGAGCATAATTTTTCCAGCTAATTATATTTCGATCTCTGTGGTATGGAGAGGAAAAAAAAGTAAATGTATTCAGGAAGATCTTAATGTTATTACAAACCTTCATTACAAGTGGAAATCTTAGGGCCCATGGGTAACATATTGATTCTGGTGGACATTAAAGTTTTTATTTGATGCTTAAGCAAAATCTAATCTGACTTCAGATTTTGCAAAATATTTTAGGGTAATTAGACATGTTTGCGCTTTATTGATTCTTAAGATGAACACAAGCATGTGGGGAATTGCTAACTCTCTGCATTCAGAAAAAACAGGCTCCCTGCTTTTCTAAAGTTTGTGCAATTAAATCACCTTCTGCTAATGCAGCCATCATTATTCTGGACGGAAATGAACACAGAAAAAGCCAAGGGAGTTAAAAAAAACGTTATTAAAAGTGCTGCATTAGTGTTCGAATGGCGACTTGGTTTGCAATACTCTTGTTGATCATTCCCACAGATCTCTGGATATATTTCTCATCTGCATGATAAACATAAGCAAACAAGCCCAGAGCTGCGAAGCATGACGAGTGACGATCAAACAGTTTGGTGCACATCTGACCTTCCTTTTGTCTTGCAGCTGCTCTTAAATAGGAAGAACTTTGCAGCTGTGCACGAGACCTGCATGAACCTACCATGTCCTACCTCATCCTGACACCGGACAGATTATCTTGGGGTTTTTATTTAAAAATAGGATTTTGTGGCAAAGCAGGGGACTGAAAGTCTGTGCTGGCAAGTGGGATGTTTTGTGAGCATCATGCCAGTGCTGCTCAGTCAAAACAAACAAACATGCCTCTAAACCAACAACAACAAATCATGGCTCTGCTTTGAGGCATGAGGCAACCTGAAGGGATTCTGTCAGAAACACACTTCAAAGGCATCAAGCTCAGGGTAAACATGCCCTCACACGCAGAGGGTGAAATCCGCACGAAGCCTTCCTGAAAGACGAAGCAGGACACAGCAGCTCCGGCTGCTGTTTCCATTGATTGCAGCTGCAGAAAAGCAGGCAAGTGCTAGAGCTTTGCAGTCTTTGTAATTAAAGATTTCCGCCTTGGTGTCTAAACAGGTGCAGGCACACACCTGTTTTGTCTGTCACAGGGAGCTCAGAGCGAGCGAGAGGCCTTGGACTGGCAGCCCTGGAAACTGAGCTCTTTTCTTAAGCCTCCGATGCCAATTCTCTGACCGAAAGCGACCACGTATTGTAGGTGTGGCTGACAGTGGAAATCAGGCCATCGGTTACTCCAGCACAGAGAACGCTCTGAGAATCCCGGCCGAGACAGACACACACAAAGGGCATGAGCCCAACACACACAGACATGACTATTCGTAGTAGCAGTATTTGTATTGCGGTAGCACCTAGCAGCGCCAGTCATGGGCCAGGACCTTGTTGTGCTAGGGGCTGTACAAACATAGTCTCCGCCCCACGTCTGTCACCGTGTCGAACTGCTGAGCAGATAAAGGGAAACTATTGACAAGCCCAAGGAGGTTTGACAGACCTTATTCCTTAGAGGGCAGTGTAAAATGCATACAATGTGTGCACACATACAATGGCAAATGCAAACAGCAGCACATTTTCATGAAAAAAATTTAAATTTTGAAGAATTTAGACTGACTAGTATATGCGCCTGTGGCGGGGTGGTCACCCCGCTCCTGCCCTGCGGGGCTTAAAACAGCCCTGGGAGAGGGCTGTGGCAGGGGATAGGCTCGGCTGATTGGAGAAGGCAGCCACAGCTGGGGCCACACCCCAATCAGGTTGCAGCTGGCTCTATAAAAGCCAGGGAAGCCAGGAGCAGAGAGACACTCCCTACTGCCTCTGAGAGGGGGACCTGGCTGCCTAGGAGCTAGAGAAGGTAGCTGGAGTGGAGCAGGGCTGGGGGAAGGCCAAGGGAGCTGGGGAGCTCTGGCCTGGTAACCCCCCAGGCTGTGGCCTAGTGGAAGGCCAATTAGGTCCTGGGGTTGCAGGGGGCAGCCCATGGGTAGGCAGAGGCAGCAGGTCCAAACCCCCCTTGCCTATGATGAGCGGCTTTTACACTGCAGTCTGCTCCAGTGTGCGGGGGCTAGATGGTGACTGGCAGTAGCCCACGACTGAGGCAAGGTGGGGATAGAAGGTTGAGGGTTCCCCTGGGTGGGGAGTCCCTGAGACTGCGGGGCTATTGCCAGGGGGCAGCACCCCAAAGACAAGGGGCACCGGGGTCCGGGAGGGACACGGGGCCAGCGACAAGCGGGACACCGGCCTGAAGAGGGCGCCCAAGCTGGAAAAGAGCTAATTCCCTGAGACGACCAGCAGGAGGCGCCGCAGGATAAGTCCCGCACGTTTACAGTGCCCCTCATCCCATCCACTAGAGGGCAGCGTTGCACACGTGGTGAGGGCACCTACGGGCTGGTTGAGTGATTCTGAAATCCCAAACCACCTGCATGATAAAGCCCCTCAGGGGTTCTGAACCCCAAAGAATAAGCAACTGAATCAAGTGGTTGGATACAGTGTTACTTTGCATACAGTATGTTGGGTGATGTCTTATGAAAGGTTCCAATGTTCCAAACTTGATGGTCATTACGGGATATGGATACAGACAGTTGTTATGAATCAGCGTATTTGTGTACATAGACTATTGTCCTCATGACCCGTACTACAATTTGAAATACACCTCACAGCAGGCAAAAACTCTTCCCAAACCAGGTGTTTACACAAAACCAGACACAAATACCAACCCAGGAAAGGACAAATGATGGGCCATTACAGGTAATGGGAAGGCGCTGAGACGCCCCAAGAGATAATCCCCCTGGCCCAACCCCCTTTCTCTGAATAACCATGAATTACCATAGTTTGGGAGAAAGAAAAAAAGCACCTTTAAAACCTATTAAAAGGGAAGGGATTTGCAGTGAAAGGTATCTGGGTGCAGCCTCTAAGAGGGAAGCTGTCTGTGGAAATGCTGGATCCCCTCTAGGACAGGGGGATACAGTGGGAAATTGTTCAGAGGCAATGCGGAAATTTATCTCGTATAGAGGGGTAAAGCCGGAAGTTGCATCTTGATGTTTATTTGCTGTGTAACTTGCTTTTCCTCACTACTTCATCTCTGATTCCGGGATTTTTCTTTATTTCGTTTATTTTTACCCCAAGCAGGTCGCTGTTATCAGTTTCCTTTGGCACCCACGGTTTGCATAACTGGGGACAGGTTTCATGCCTTCGTGGGTGACCAACCAGAGGGGAACGGCCCAAGTGTCTGGCAGTTAAGAACTCGGGGGGAGGACAGATTTGGGGTGATTTGAGACCAGAAGGGTTCCTGGGGACACCCTACGAGGAGTAACTAGGCTGGTGGAAGCCAGAGCGAGACCTTTATGTTTGTGGGCTGGCCATGGGTGTCAGGATACTGAGCCCCCAGAGCAGCATGGCATTAAGGCACCCAAAGTTATAAGACAGGCAGTGACAGAACCCCTTGCAAGTCTTGGTGACCCCAAAACATCACAGCCACCTGCAAACTCCCTTGGTTCCTTTCCACAACAGGCATTAACCCAGGAACAAATGCCGTACTCAACAGTAAACCAACACTTCTATCTGAGCAGAGACAAACCCTGTTATTATCAGGGATGACTTTGGGTGCGTGTGGGGGTCTATAAGGACTGACAGATACATCCCCCTGCCCCCTCGAAATAGTACAATGTACCCAGTCCCTGAACATACAGGTTAGGATTCCCCTGGAGTCTCCAAGAATTAAAGATTAATCTTTAAGTAAAGATTATGTCATGCGATGAAACCTCCAGGAATACGTCCAAGCAAAATTGGCAACGCTAATACACACAGGCAGTATTGTGCAAGTGCAGTCATGCGCATATGCACCCCATCCATTAGAAAGCAGTATTGCGCACACATAAGCTAGGACATTACACGTTGCTGTTGTTGGTTCAGTCAGACAATTATATAGTGCACTGTTTTCTCTCCAATTGATGGGAAGGAGAAAGCTGCAGCCACGCAGTGGGACTGGGGATTAAACCTGCTAAACCAGCAGGTCAGAAACATGTCCGCTTGTCTGCACTCTGTGCATCTGGAATCCTACCTGTTCTGAGCCTGCGTCTCTTATGTTCATCTTGCTCTAGCCAGGTGCGTTTCTCAGGTTTGATGATGACTCCAGGGGCTGTTTCCTTCAGTGAATGGTGTAAAACCTTGGTTTATTGTCATCTTAACAAGATTCATCCTGACCTGCACAATACCTGCCAAGAAAGGAAGCACCAACATGAGCTTCATATTCATTTCCCCAGTAAGAGGCTGAGCATACAAATTCATCCTTGAGCTGCTTCTTCCCTAGTAGCTCCCCCCCCAGCATATTTTTAAAAGTCAGAATCTAGAAAGCTATGAGACCCTTCTGCAAGGTGCCCTGGCCCTTTCAGGAATACAGTTGCAGTAGAAATCCATAAAGATTTGTACAGTCAGAACACAGATACATTCCAAGTAAAGCAGCAACACAGGATATGTGGAACTCTGAGTATGCAACATACTAAATCATGTCAATGGAACTGGCCTGGGCTAGCTTTTCCCCATAGACTGGGATTTGAGAGCGCCATGCCTCAGCCCTGCAGCTCCAGCACTGCAGTGGCATTTACAATCAGACATGGAGCTGTGGGCATCTCCCTCCCACTGGTGAACTGCAGATATTAGTTACAGTAATTTTGCTTCAGTATGATTACTAAGGAACAATGCTGCATTGGCAGGGAGCGGGAGTTGGAAAAGTCCAGGTTCTGTAATAATATTTAGCTCTGCTGTAGTGCTGTTTATCCATTAGATCTCAAAGCACTCTGCAAAGGGAAGATAAGTATCAATCTCCTCATTTTACGGACAGAGAAACTGAGTCACGAAGAGGCAAAGCAACTTGGCCAAGCTCACACAGCAAACCAGGGAACAGCACTCAGGTCTCTTGAGCTCCCGGTGCCCTACCCATTGGCTTACACTGCCTCTGTGATTCTGTGAGAGTGATTCAATTCTGAAAACATGGAAAGAAATTTATCTACTGCAGAGGAAAACAACCACCACCACATTAGAGACAATAACACAAAAGCCTTTAGGGAAAAAATCAGCAGTTCAGCTGGCCTGTTGCCTTAGTCACAATACAGAAAACCAGTGAGTAGCTATTCATGTGCTTTCTTCAATGCACCCTCCCCGCTCCCTGCTTTCTGGGTGTTAAAGTTATTTCCATACTTAGGGCAGGGTCCTCTCCCAGGCAGCAGGGAACCCCTTACAGCAGAAAAGCTCTATTGTTTTTATTCTTGTTATAAAGCTGGAACTCCCCCCAGCCCCAAACACCACCACAGAGCCAGGCTGTTCGATTTAGGTAGAGAGTGAGTCACAGTGTCTGATGTTCAAGTTCATTTGTTGTTCTTCTCTTCCTTTCCTGGTAATTCTTGTTGCATTATTGATTTAAAGTATCACTGATTTCACTTTCTCCCCCAGACAATGAAGGGCCATTTCCATTTACAATGCTATTGCGAATCTCTCAGACAAAGAGGCTAGGAGAAGAGTCATCCCAGAGGCCTCAGTTTTTCATATTTTCTTATTTCTATGCCCCCTCCAAAGCTCTGCATGTTGTGCGCACTTGGAAAAAGCCCCCCCTTCAGAAATACCATCACCCTCCATTTGGGCATTGGCCACAGTGGGTAGCCTGAGAGCAATACAAAGCGGGCTCTGCCTGTCCTCAGGGACTGATCATGGTACGTAGACTGTAGGCTCTTTGAGGCAAGGCCTGTCTTTCCTTTGTGCATATCTAGGTCTGGAACTCAACAGGAGCTTACGAATCACATGAAATACATTGAAGGACATTTTCCCAGATGTCCCTTCCTTTTAAGGATCTGAACCTTCACCCACTAAATTCCACTGGGGGATTGTTTCAGATCGCAGGATTAGGCCCGAGGAAAGCCAAGCCTGGTCTGGTGGCCTAAGGCACATGATTGGAAGCCCTGGGTTTTATTCTCATCTCTGCCAGCAGCTTCTTGTGCAACCTAGGCAGGTCATTCAAAAAAACTCTGTTCGTGCCTCGGTTTCCTCATATCTAAACTGGGGATAATACTCAACAACTTCCCCTGGGCAGAGTGAGGCTTGCTTAGTTAATGTTTATACAGAGCTCTGATCACTGAAGTCCATGGCAAAACTGGCACTGAATTCAGCCATGCGGGAGGCGGCCCGTACAGAGCCGTTTGAGCGCAAAACGTTACTATTCGTTTTTTGCAAGCAGTGTACAAACGACAGCCTGAGTTGTAAAAGAACGTCTTCCTGGCATAGGGCTTGCTCCTGCTGTAGTCAAGAAAGAAAGAAGGCAAAACCCCTAACTACAGTGGGAGCGGGGCAGGCCCTTAGCATCTAGAGGCTACGCTCAGCTGGAAGTCTCTCTCTCCGTATCTTAGGCCTGGTCTACACTACGCATTTAAACCGGTTTTGGGAGCGTTAAACCGATTTAACGCCACACCCGTCCACACTAAGAGGCCCTTTATATCGATATAAAGGGCTCTTTAAACCGGTTTCTGTACTCCTCCCTAATGAGAGGAGTAGCGCTAATATCGGTATTACCATATCGGTTTAGGGTTAGTGTGGCCGCAAATTGATGGTATTGGCCTCCGGGCGGTATCCCACAGTGCACCACTGACCGCTCTGGACAGCAATCTGAACTCGGATGCAGTGGCAAGGTAGACAGTAAAAGCCCCGCAAACTTTTGAATATCATTTCCTGTTTGCCCAGCGTGGAGCTCCGATCAGCACGGGTGGCGATACAGTCCGAAATCAAAATCCAAAAAGAGCTCCAGCATGGACCCGTACAGATGTGATCGCTGTATGGGCAGGCAAATCTGTTCTATCAGAGCTCCGTTACAGAAGACGAAATTCCAAAGCATTTTAAAAAAATCTCCAGACAGACGCTATAGCAGGGACTCAGCGCACTGCTGCGTGACGGAAAGCCAAAGAATCAAATGGACGCTCATGGAGGGAGGGGGACTGAGGACTCAAGCTATCCCACAGTTCCTGCAGTCTCCGAAAAGCATTTGCATTCTTGGCTGAGCTCCAAATGCCTGTAGGGTCAAACATTGTCCGCGGTGGTTCAGGGCATAGCTCGTCAATTTACAGCCCCCACCCACCCCCAGAAGTAAAAGGGAAAAAAATTGTCTCTTGACTCTTCTAAATGTCACCCTATGTCTACTGAATGCTGCTGGTACACGCGATGCTGCGGCACTCAATTGCAGTATCCTCTTTCCCCCTCGCTGGTGGCAGATGGTGCAATATGACTGGTAACCGTCCTCATCATCAGCCTTGTGGCAGATGGTGCTGCACAATAAGACTAGTACCTGTCCTCATCATCAGCCCGTGAGTGCTCCTGGCTGGCCTCAGGTGAGGTCGGCCGGGGGCGCCTGGGTAAAAAACTCCTGGTCATTCCTAGTAGATGGTACAGAATGGCTGGTAACCATCTTCATCGTAGCAATAGGGGGCTGAGCTCCATCAGCCCCTGCCCTTCATGTGTAAAGAAAAGATTCTGTATTGCCTGGACTATCATAGCAGTGGGATGCTGGGCTCCTCTCCCCCACACTGCTTAATGTCCTGTCTGGACTATCATAGCAGCTGGAGGCTGCCTTCCCCTCATTTTCTCTCACTAACAAGTCACTGTTTCTTATTCCTGCATTCTTTATTACTTCATCACACAAATGGGGGGACACTGCAACGGTAGCCCAGGAAGGCTGGGGGAGGAGGGAATCAACTGGTGGGGTTGTTGCAGGGGCACCTTCTGTGAATGGCATGCAGCTCATCATTTTGGCGGGATCTGACATGGAGGGGCTGTGCTCTCTGGTTCTCTGATATACTGCTTCTCTAGTACACTTGCCCCATATTCTAGGCAGGACTGATTCTATTTTTAGATACCATAAAGGAGGGATTGACTCAGGAAGTCATTCCCATTTTTGTCTTTTGCGCCCCCAGCCGATCTCAGCCAGGGGCACCCATGATAGCAGCAGATGGTGCAATATGACTGGTAACCGTCTCTGCTTGTCTTTTGCGCCCCCGGCCGATCTCAGCCAGGGGCACCTATGACAGCAGCAGAGAATACAGCACAAAAGGACTGGTAACCATCATCTCATAGCCAATTTACAAGAGCATGGTAGATGGCACAGAACAGCTGATAACCATCTCTGCTATCATGCAAAAGCAAATGAATACTGCTGTGTAGCGCTGCTGAATCGCCTCTGTCAGCAGCATCTATTACACATACGGTGACAGTGACAAGAGGCAAAACAGGCTCCATGGTTGCCATGCTATGGCGTCTGCCAGGGCAATCCAGGGAAAAAGGGCGCGAAATGATTGTCTGCTGTTGCTTTCCCGGAGGAAGGAATGAGTGACGACATTTACCCAGAACCACCCGCGACAATGATTTTTGCCCCATCAGGCACTGGGATCTCAACCCAGAATTCCAAGGGGCAGGGGAGACTGCGGGAACTATGGGATAGCTACGGAATAGCTACCCACAGTGCAACGCTCCAGAAATCGATGCTAGCCTCGGACCGTGGACGCACACTACCGAATTAATGTGCTTAGTGTGGCCGCGTGCACTCGATTTTATACAATCTGTTTAACTAAACTGGTTTATGTAAAATCGGAATAATCCCGTAGTGTAGACGTACCCTTAGAGTTGTTAGATAGTAAGGCAGGCTCCAGGGACCAGAGGCTGACACTTACTCTAGATTAAAGTTCAAACCCAGAGCTAGTGAGTTTCACTGTGGGGTTTTCTCCAGCATGTATGTTAGCAAATGCTCCCTGGTCTTGTAGGCATAGGACTGGATCCCATACTGGCCATGTACACCATGTACCCTCCCTTTCCTTGGAAGGCATGAGAGACTCCTCTGGAGAAATATTTTTGCCAACTGTGTGAGCTCTAGATGAAATGGTCCCAAGAGCGAATCAATCAGGGGACACACGTCTTCCTACTCTGAGCTGTTGAGTCCAGGGGCTGTTTCCTTCAGTCAACAGAGACATTTATAGAGAGCACCTTTCATCCCAAGGTGCTTCATTAAGTATCAATGAAATGCTTTGTGAGGGAGCACCCCAGCCAGTGCACAGCACAGCACTGTTGGGAAGGGAGGTGTTTGGTCAACTATGCTGGATTGTCCCCCAGCTCTTACACAGGATCCTCGATGTCCAACTCATAGCCCTGGACAAACCTGATTAATCCCATGCAGGTTATTGTGTCCACGCTCAATTTATCTACAGCAGGTCGAATGGCTGAGTGAGTCCTGCTGGGATCTAAATCTTCCATTCCAGAGATCGTAAGTATTCCAAACGTACTGCTTAAAAGCCCCCTTACGCCAGCCTCTCCAGGGACTCGACCTGAAGGGTGTTGGTATCTGTCTCAGCATGCCCCACCCCCCAGTGCTGGTACAGGCACATTTAATGCTCCCGTTGAATATTAATGTGTCCCTACACTGACACAATGGGATGTGGCAGTGCTGGGGGCTGAGGGAAGTACAGAAAACATGCCTGGGCTGGTGTTCCTCTCTCCTCTCGAGCTGGTTCACTGGGTGTAGAGATCAAACTCGGGGATGAATCCTGATCACATGCCACCCGAGGCACGCAGCACATATGCTGCAAAGATTTGAGCACAAAGGATGAATTTTACCCTGAGGGCTTCGGAGGGCTTACGTGGGGCATGGGCTTTGTGCTGTCTGTCTGCACAGGCTGAGCTCTGCCCAAAATGACTCACTTGCAGTTGGATCCAGCAGAATTCCTGTTTCACTAACTTGTCTCTTCTTTTGGCATTTAGTGTACTTGACCCAGCAACCACTTGTTACTCGTTGGCTTATCCATCACGAAGAAACAAAGACATTCTAATGCCCTATGTATGTATATGTCAGCTGAGTTACACACCACTCTGGGGCGGCTGTAGCACCCTAAGCACCTGCCATAAATTACTCATCCTGCAATAAGTAGAGGTAAGTGTCTGGTTTATCGGGGAACAAAAAAGCAAAGATGAAAATAAGCAAGGTCACAGCCACTGTATTATGATCTCTGACACAACTCTCTCTGCTCTCATTCCCTCCCCTTCCAATTCTGGGTAGTCTGGGAAGTGTAAAAAACTAGTTTATATTTAGCTGAAGAGAAAAATACATCACTGCAGTAATTCCATCCAACCCCCTGCCAACTCCAGCTCCAGATCATTTTTCTTAATACAACATCTGCGTAACCTGCTATGATAGCAAGAGTGCTGCTCAGCCGAAGGCACCTTTGCTCTCCTGTAGCTTAGCAACAAGTGCTAAGCAACACACTGTTTGTAATCATGGCTTTTATCCAGTGAGGAGCCACTCATTTAAGAGCTAATTTATATACAGAACACCACCCCTTGGAGGGGAGAGAAAAAGATATTATTAATTTTAACGGGCTTCAAGGAAATGTTTGTTAAAAAAAAGTAAAATAAACCACTGGGTATTCTGGTTTGATATTCTGTATAATTTTTATCTCTCCTCCACCGCACTTCTCATGCCAGAGGAATGGGGCAGTGTCTTCAAATTCACCCCTCCCAAATCCAAGGTAATGTGGTGCCGACAGTTTCATGTTGGCAGATAGAGAACACACGTTACTCTGATGCAAATGCTTCTTTCTATCCTGTAGCCTGTGGATTTGGGGCCACAGGTTTGCAGCAGGGTCCCCGCTGTCTGCAACACATATTTGCAGCCATTATCCAGCTGCAGATACCTTCACACTCCGGGGTGAAAGAAGATCCCCAGACACACACTGTCCGCAGAAGTGCTGAGAAAGGAATCCCACTTTTATCCACATTACCCGAGCTGCACAGCCACGGTGCTCCTCTAGTGGCTTACCCTGGCTGCACACTGCTTAACTGTTTGTCTACCTTTCTCGGTCCTCACCTGGCCCACCCCAAGAGAGACAAGAATCAACCCCATTGTCTTTCCTTCATTGCCCCAAGCCTACTACAAGCAGAGCCTTGCAGAACCCCCTCTGCCCGTCCATCACATGCAAGCAGCCGTACTCAAGGGCTCAGAGTTTACTCCAGCTCTGCCCCATCATCTCATCTTCTCAGAGGTTCTCCCCAAGAAATGCCATGGTGACACTTGATCTCTGCCCATTGGGGGTTAATTGCTTGTCCCTTTAAGGAACTATTTACTTTGATCTGCTTTTTGAGACAATCTCAGCCACGCAGCAAATCATCTGTGATTTATCAGATTGGAAGAGACCACCTAGATCATCCTCCACATGTACCAGGAAAGAGGGTGCACCTGTGAACCTCCACCCAAATCACCCACTTAGACACATTCTTCCCTGCTCTGGTCATTCTGTACCTCCAAGGAAGCCCTCCCACCTAAATAGATTTTTTCCATGTTAATTCACTGAATTCTTTATTTAACTCCAGTGACTTGTCCCATGGGTAATGCTCCTCCCTCCTTCATATTATTGCCCTTTCAATATTTATGTGACTGAGTTTTCATTAGTGGATGTCTTCACTGGTGAGAAATAATAAAAAAATAATCCGAAAATATCTTGTTTTTAGGGTTGAAAAGCCTACCCAGGAAGGTGCCTGACTTTCCCCGTATCGTGCTGCATTTCTTATTTTCCTGAGATTTATGTCTTTGGAACAGCATGTACTGACCCCTTCCAGAAGCAAGACACTGGCCTAGATGGATCGTTGATCTGATCGACCGAGCCATCTGCTTCCCCGGTGTCACACAGCACAGTCAAATTAGTTCTTCAACTTCAATGTTCTTAAGCCCTAAAATTGTCAGATCATAATGCAAACCATCTGGAAGGGAAAAAAATGAGACTTTATATATGTATTTTTGCCTTGAGTGCTCTGCTTATCTCCCCGAGAGCTCCATACTGATGAACTCAAAGGCACATTTCCCAGTATTTCAAAAATCACAACACATATAAGGCAAAAGATAGAGAGGTTACTGGAGAGCAGTAGCATCTTAGGAGCTGACACCTCTTTTTCAGGTCCTAAGATGACAAATGAGAGAGTGTGAGAGCGCAGACCTGCTGAACTTGTCACGTCATCTCCAGGTATATTTATTTAGATTTATGACGTTCCTTTAAAGTTACAGAGCACAACAAGATCAAATCTCATCATGTCAGCCACAGCTACCCAACCCTTGGATCAAAAGAATGAATGAATATGCCCCCACAACTTCTGAATGACTATCCCTCACGCAACACACCTCTCCCCAAAAGATCTAGTAAAAACAAATTGCTTTGCAGATTATCCTGGAAGTCAGCAAACTTGGTCTATTTCAGACCAAAGTGGGAGTGAATTCCAAAGCTGAAGGGCCCTCGTGGAGAAAGCCCAGTTAATTTAACATGGTCCAATCAGGTTAGAGAGGAGCAAAATGGCAGAAGTTTAACCTTCAATGCTCACTGAGGTTCCTGTTTAATGATCAGTTCAGCACAACGGAGGTCAGGCATTTTGGCTGAAGTCACAACAAAAAACAGTGGGGCTCAGCCTCAGATTTTGAACTGCACCCCACTGCTATCTAACACGTTGGCATTATCTGCCTTGTCACGCTGGTGGAGGACATTACCCTCCTTTGAGATTGGCTACATCTCTAAAAATACTTGGGGACGTAGATCCACTCCTGAGGATATGTGATATATACCATCATGTGCCAGCAATGCCCCTCTGCCATGTACATTGGCCAAACCGGACAGTCTCTACGCAAAAGAATAAAGGGACACAAATCTGACTTCAGGAATCATAACATTAAAAAACCAGTCAGAGAATACTTCAATCTCTCTGGTCACTCAATTACAGACCTAAAAGTGGCAATTCTTCAACAAAAAAAACTTCAAAAAATGACTCCACCAAGAAACTGCAGAACTGGAATTAATTTGCAAACTGGATACCATCAGATTAGGCCTGAATAAAGACTGGGAATGGTTGGGTCATTACCAGGGGCAGCTCCAGGCACCAGCACAGCAAGCGCATGCCTGGGGCAGCAAGCCATGGGGGGCGGCCTGCTGGTCCCTGTGAGGGTGGCAGGCAGGTGGCTTTCGGTGGCACGCCTGCGGGAGGTCCGCCGGTCCCGCGGCTTCGGCGGCAATTTGGTGGTGGGGATGCCGATGGCACGGCAGGCGAATCCGCGTGACTACCGCGCTTGGGGCAGCAAAAAACAGAGCCGCCCCTGGTCATTACAAAACCTAAACTTAATTTCCCCAGTACTAATTTCCCCCTACTGTTACTCACACCTTCTTGTCAATTGTCTGCAATGGGCCACTCTCTTACCACTTCAAATGTTTTTTTTCCTCCCTTGGTATTCTGCTGTTAATTGATCTCGTTAGACTGACCTCACACTTGGTAAAGCAACCTCCATCCTTCCACGTATTTATACCTGCTCCTGTATTTTTCACTTCATGCATCTGATGAAGTGGGCTCTAGCCCACGAAAGCTTATGCCAAATAAATTTGTTAGTCTCTAAGGTGCCACAAGGACTCCTCATTGTTTTTACTCCTGAGGAAGTTACTCAGCAAACCTTACCTCAAGGTGTGTTTTGCCTGACAAAGTCTTCTAGCTAGAAATGGAAGATTATTATGAGGAGTAAAGGTAAATGTTTTCCTTAACACACTGCTGGATAACTGGAAGTAGCCTGCATGACATCAAATAGACTTCCTGACCTCCTGTCATTTCATTGGTAGGCTTACTGCCCAGGAATATTGTTTAGTTACATAAGCAGTTGTTACAAACTGTGTTTGCTATGCAAAGATGTGGGGTCACCAGACAAAACGGGGCACGCTGTTACTCCCTTAATTCCAGCTGTGGCCAGACAAGTAAAAAAGAGAAGTGTGAGCAACTCAATTTATAATAGCACTAGCCTAGGACTTCGGGTCAACTCCCTGCTCTGCAACAGACTCCTTGTGTGACCCTGTGCAAGTCACCGAGCATCTCTGTGCCTCAGTTCCCCATCTGCACAATGGGGATAACAGCCCTGCCCTGCCTCACGGTGCTGTGAGGATAAACACGCTTTGAGATCGACTGATGAACGGTGCTATAGAGGAGCTAGGGATCATTACTGTGATGGATGAGGCCTGCCTAACCAACACCGCGGCACTGTGAAAATGGAGGCCTGCTACTAATATTGCAGATGATTCAGCCCAAGAGTTCAAGCATCACGGGGGGTCCACAGGTTGGTCCTTTATGAGCAAGCAGAGCTCCCAGCCACCTATTAACCCTTTCTTAGGGCTCACCTCTGCAGAGAAAACTGCCATCCACGTACAAGTCTTGCTAATTGCCGCTGCTGCTACAGAGGGTACGTCTACACCGTAAAGAAAATCCCTCAGTGCCGAGTCTCAGAGCCTGAGTTCATTGATTCAGGCTTGGGCTGGGTGGCCAAAACCAGCAGTGTCATCATTCCTGCTTGGTCTGCAGCCTGGCCTCCAGCCCCAGTGGGAACATTTACATTGGTGCTGTTAGCCCCTCAGCCTGAGCCAATTGACCCAGGCTCTGTGACTTGGCACTGCGGGTTTTTCTTTGCAGCATTGTCATACCCTGACCAGCTGCACTTGTGCACACAGCTAGTCTGTGCTGAAGCATCCCATTATTATATTAACCTCGTTCTCCCCTCTTCCTCCTCTGGCCCTGGCCCTCTGATTGGTTTCTTGTTTTGTCTACTTATTTTGAAAGCTCTTGGAGCAGGGACCATGATTTACTGTATGTTTGTACAGCACCTAGCGCATTGTGAGAGGCAGCATGGTCTAGTGCATAGGGCACAGGACTAGGAGACAGGAGACTTGGGTTTTGTTCCTGCCTCAGCCATCGACCAGCTGAGTCGCTTACCATGTCTGAGCCGTTCAGCCTTCAGGGCAGGGACTGTCTCTTACTATACACTTGCCTAGCCCAATGGGGCCTGATCTCTGTTGGGGTCGCTGGGCACTAATGTAATACGGCTAATAATAATAATAATGATAGTAGGTGGGGCCAGGAGCTAGTCTAGAAATCCACATACTATTGCAAGATAAATCAGAAGAATGGGCATCTATTGTGAATGTGGCTATGTTGCTTCTTACCCAGGAATGAAGGTGGTCTGGGAAAAAAAAATATTAATAGAGCAAGGTGGCTGAAAGCTCTCTCAGAAGAAAGTCCATCTCGTGTCTCTTTGCTCCCTGTCATCACTCACAGCACTAAATAAAGTCAGGTGGCAGGAGACAGACAGGGCAAGCAATGCTTCTGCATGACATACTGAATTCTATGCTACTTGGCACTAAATAAATCCAGGCAGATTTAGAAGCAGCACTATTGCTGAAAAAATAACCTTAATAAAGTGGATATAAATAACCGTACAGCAGTATGCGGCTACACTTTGGAATTGTTTATGCGGGTAAAATTTAATAGGAGAGGTGTGACCACATTTATAACCCAAGTAATCAGTTCGTAATTTCAAAAGACCTGATGCATTTGCACTCAGGAGAGAACCTTAATGTCTTTTAAGAAGAGTCATTAGATTTAAGTAAATGCTGGCGCCCAAATATTGTATCAGGGAGCTGTAGAACAAATCAACTTTTATTGCCAAGGCAAAAAGTAGAAAACCCAATTTCTTGGAAGCTAATAAAAATGTTATAATTTTTTTAGAATCAAATAAGTGTTGGGTTTATTACTTTGTAGATGTCTTCATACAAACTGGAGCAAACCTAATCCAGACAAAAACAACAGCTGTGAGGCACAATGTACTTGACCAAGATGGATGCCTCAGAGGTATGATATTCATTAACTCACTAATTCAAAATGGTAAACAAGGTTTAATTAAGTTTGATTTCATGCTACAATGGTCTGTTGGCCAGACATAGGTGTAGGCTGAAGATTCGGCATTTATAACTGCACGTGCAGCCTGCCGTGGGAGTGAGTGCTTTGGTGTAGGATTTTGCATATTCTGCGGGTATTTCACTGGCAGGAGCTGCAGGGAAAGAAGAGTTGCAGCACTAGAACCTCTCACTTTTCTTTAGGGTCTGACCAGTTCCGGGACTGACTTGCAGTCCTTAGTCAAACAAACTACCCTATAACTTGAAGGACGATTTTTCCTGATTAATGACTGTAGGATATGACTACATATGTGTAAGTAGAAACTAAGAGCCTGATTTGCAAAAGCGCATACCTAATTTGTTCATGCATTTACTGGATCTTCACTTGCAGATGTTACATATTTGCATAATATGACACATCCCCCTCTCGTGGCTCATCTGCATAGAAGATAACAGACTTCTATTGAACATAAGAACAGCCGTACTGGGTCAGACCAAAGGTACCCCTAGCCCAGTATCCTGTCTTCCAACAGTGGCCAATGCCAGGTGCTTCAGTGAGAATGAACAGAACAGGTAATAATCAAGTGATCTATTGCCTGTCACCCATTCCCACCTGCTACTATTTAATGGAGGGTTTAGAGGAAGTCATATTTTATGCTTTGTTGCTTAAGGTCTTGAATTCAACCCCCTACTGATGAAACTGTTTTGGAAGGGTTGGGGAGTTAAACACCGAATTTTCCTGTGAAAATGCCCACTTTTGCACCTAGCCATGTATTTGCATACACAGCTACCCAATTTTTGCATCCAGCTGCATGGTGTGCTACTGCACGTGCAATTTTATGCACAGGCTAAATTTTACCCTTTTAAAACATGGACATTTCTCCGCAGTTACCCACTCCCCAGACCATATCCAGAGAAATATCATCCTAAACGTGGATGATGTGGTCCAAAACACATTTATTTATTTTTGTGCCCAGGTCACAGTGATTAATCCACATGCCTGTTTCCAGGATGGATTATCCCACCTGGTTCTCTCCACCAAATATCACACATTGGGCAAAGATCCTATAACTCTTGCATGAGCTCCTGTGTCAAGTCATCTTTACAGTCGTCATGAGGTTTGATTCCAGCAGGTTGGAGAGACTATAGCATTTGGTGTCATGCTTCAAGCATGTCAGCAAAGTGAAAAGAGTACAACACACACAAGACAAGTTGATGCTCAGATACAATGGTGATGGGCTGTGTGTATGTACCACACGTGAGCCATGGAGTGGTCACGATACATGATATGGGGCTGGAGCAGCTGTACTTCCAGCGTGTCATGGACTTTTCCATTTGCTGACATGTATGAACACAACAGTATACTGGTCTAAATGCATCCCCAAAAAAGAGCTGCAGACAGAATGAAATCAATCCCTCGGTGAAACCGGAATGGACTTTATGATTCACTGGTGCCACCTTGCAATCCCAGGATACAATTCTTCCAAATCAGACAGCTCAGGCAGATCTCATGTCTCTATTGTATATTCTGCAGCTGCATGCTCTGGAGATCCACCACATGGACTGGAAAGGAACCGAGTCCACAATCACATCACATGCATTCTCTAGAACCACTCCAGTCGCAACACTGTAGCCAAAAAGACAACAGCAAATTTCAGATTAATTTATGGGGCTTTGGAGAAAAGGTTTATGCTCTTAAAATCTTGGCCAGGACCGGCTCTAGGCACCAGCAAACCAAGCACGTGCTTGGGGCGGCAGCACAATTCCAGGGGCGACATACTGGCCATTCTTTTTTTTTTTTTTTTTTTGCTTGGGCAGTTGTGCTCTTGGAGCTTGGGGCAGCAAATTTTTTGCTTGGGGCAGCGAAAAACCTAGAGCCGGCCCTGATCTTGGCTCTGCTCAAGGGAAGTTTCTTCTGGAAACTACAGACTCCTAGAGCAGGAAAACAATTTATTTTTCAAAAATGGCCCTTAAATGTTGGAAGACCGGTTTGTTCTTTACTGGTCAGGTATCTCCAACCTGCTGTGAAAGGAGCATGCTGGCAGTGTTCTGGCCCTTTAGGGAAAAACAAAACAGCGCTTGCCCTGCTGCTTAAAAAACAGAGAAGCAAACACCCCTTCCCCTCTGCTCAAGCCCGGCCTTGATAACTGTCCACAGGATGTTCATTACCATGTCTCTCATCTGTGTATCCCTAATAGAATTGTTGGGGGAGGGGGCTAACCGCCCGGAGTCAGTCCCTTGCTGCCAAGCCCTGACAGGGGATTCACAGTTCAAATTGTCACAATGACAAATCTGATTGCCCTCCCTCTGATTCCCTCCCCTAGTCATTGCTAGAGAACCTGAACAGATTGGAAATTACCTGCCCTAGCTTGGCTGCGAGGTATTCTTCTCTCTTCCATTTTTCATTAGTCCTCTCCCTAGGCAGATACCTTGGCTCTGATCTGAATCAAACACGTGGCCTCTTATTTATTTTTCACATTCTCGTCTTCGAACACATTTGCTTTTGATTGGATGCAAAATGTTAGCCATGGAGGAGGCACCTCCTCATGAGAAGGATACCAGCCCTGACTGTGGTTGCATGTGGACAAAATATCTGTCCATCTGTCTGCACCCATGTCTTTGTGCAATCAGGACACAAATCACACTTTTTCATCCTATGACAGGCTGCGCTGGGCGCTGCCAGCCAGTGCAGTGAGTCAAATGCGTGCCGCTCTGTCCAGGAGAAAGCATTTGATAAACTGTATGGACACAGCAGCAGTATAATGCAGCCACCACTGGAGAGCATCCAACTTGCACCCTTCTGAACCATAGATAAAATGGTAATTTCCTATTCTTACAAAAAGAGCCCTGGGATCTTGAAGGAGCTATTTTCAGTTCTTCCTAGGTCTGGCTTTTGTTGGTGGCCATGATTTTTGACACCAAAGGAATGGCAGGCACAAATCTGAGCACTTCTGCTTGCCAGCATGGAAAGCCCAGTCTCTAGCAAGCACCTGCCTCTTGGGGTAGGTCTACGCAGCCCACCGCAGCGTGTCTCAGAGACTCAGGCTCACGCTGTGGCTCTGAAAATAGCAATGTCACAGCAGCTGGGGCTGGAGCAGACTCTGAAGCCTAGGGAGTAAGGATGGGCTCCAGAGCCTGAGCGGCAGAGTCTACACAGATACTTTTAGCACCACAGCATGAGCCCTGCGAGCCTGCGTCTGCAGACCTGGGCTCTGAGTCATGCTGCTGCTTGCTGGGTGGACGTTACCTGCTGAGGGAGAAGATTCGCCAAAAGTTCTTTTGCTGTGGCAGCCCCAGCACACGATGCTCAAGCTGCTACTTTTCTCTCCACTTGCTAAAAGCAAAGGTCAGGGTTGGGATTGTGGGACACACCCCAAGCACCACATATTCAGGAGACAGCTGACTGGTGAGAATGCCATGGGGGGCTGCTCCAAGGCAGTCAGGCAATTGGTTCTGGCTGGACTGAAACTGGTTCCTGAGCTGTCCTTTGACAGGTAACACACATTCAGTTATAAACATATACACACAGTCACACAAACGGAAGGCCCAATTCTCTCCTGCTGCTGTCACCCTGTTCATACCAGTGGAGCTATTCCTGATCTGCACCAGTGGAAGTGAGAGGAGAATCAGTCCTCGCTAAAGACAGCGCACTCTCTCAAGAGACAGGATTTTCTCCCATTTGAAGCCTAAATTGGGGTCACAATGCAGGATCACCCACCTCTCTCTCTCCCCCTGCTCCATGGGAACGGCAAATACAACTCTGTCAATGTTGTCACCCATTCCAGAGTGCATATTTAGCCCCAAAAATCCTGTTAGAGGGGGCAAAAAGATACACTTGACTCATGTGTCTCATCCAAAGGGAGACTCACTGCAGTCACTCTGCTACAATAATATTGTGCATTGCTATTTCTCCTTTGCTTCCAACAGATCCCAAAGCGCTGGGAAACCCACACTGTATAGAATTATTGTCATTGTCAAAGTATTTTTTTTGTTATTTCCATGCTGTGCCTCCAAGGCCATGCCATGTCAGCTCCAAATAGTCTGCCTCATTTTGCACTCCATTGAGCCACCCTTTGACAGCCAATGGGCTTTTCATGAACAAACAGCAAGATCAGTGGGCAAGGAATGAGATTATTTTGTTAATCACAATTGTCTCACAGCTAACTTGTACTTCCCAATCTCTGTGTTGTAGCCCCTCTTCTCTCTGGGCGTCTGTTTAGGACCGGGACTGTCTCTTTCTCTCTCAGTGCCTAGCAGAATGCAGGACAAATAATAAATCTCTTTGATTTAGGCTCTGTCTACATTATACAGCTTTTAACAACAGGGCTGTGTTGCTCCAGCCGTGCCACTAAAACTTGCGCCATGTAGCCGCTGTTTCTTGGCTCTTCCACCCCCAAAGAGCGGCGTTTGCATTACAAGCAGGAAAGCCCTCCTGCCGACAATGCGCTGTTCACACTGGCACTTATCGCCGGCAAAACTTTTGTTTTTCAAAGGAAGGGAGCGGTTAACACCTCCGAGGCTATGTCTACACTGGCAACTGAACGACAAAACTTGTGTCTTTCAGAGGTATTAAAAAAAAACCCAACAACCTGAAAGACACAAGTTTTGCTGCGACAAGTGCCGGCGTGAACAGCGCGTTGTTGGCAGGAGCACTCTCCTGCTGAGAACGCAAACACCACCCATTGGGGGTGAAGTTTTTTGTCAGCAGGAGAGCTGACAAACGGTGGCTCCGCTGTGTGACTTTTAGCAGCACAGCTGTGGTGACACAGTTCTGTCGCTAAAAGCTGTGTAGTGTCGACATAGCCTGAAAGACAAAAGTTTTGTTGTTCAATTGCCAGTGCAGACATAGCCTTAGACGTAAGGGAGGGATTGGTGATGAAAAGCGCATACCCAGTTTGTATCCAGACAAGTTCCACTGCAGGGAAACACGAGTGTGTGTCACTGGCACTAATGAGCTGAGAAGACAAAACATTCTTGCAGATAAAGATTAGGTACAGAAAAATCATACCCAGAAAAAAATAAATAAAGCGAATCCCCAAGCTGCTGCAGAGGGCGTTACTTGGCTGCGCATGGGTCCAGATTTCAAAAGCGTTAGATTCTCCTTTGAGATCATCCGTCATCACATCTCTGCCTCTTGCAAGCAAAGGAAGCCAGTGGCACTCGCAAGAGCACTCTTCGAGGACAAGGGCTCATGCAGGAATGCTGAATGTCAGCCATACCGTAATTACCATAATAAATATCATACTAGATCAGGAGGAAGCAGGCACAAGTGCCACTGACACTGGGGGCTAATGTGATATGTGCCATGCTGAACAGCAGCTCTGTACACATACCATCTCCCTGGTGCTACATGCACAGTTCATCTTAGGCTTGACTCCCCTCTCATCTCCAGCGGTGGAACTGTTGTGTGTAGTGGAACTGTGCTGTGCCATCAGATGGCAACGCAGCCCAATTACATTGCTCTGAGTTTTGAAGCAGGGGGAGCTCTGCTCAGTTCCTACAAGACAAGCACCCCCAACACAAAACCACTCTTAGAATTGGCACCAATTAACCCTTGCATAGGAGTTTCAGCTAAGGGTTCAGAAAATCAATAGGCCATGGAGACAGAACTTCCTTCCTGCAGCACTTCAGCACATTGGCAAGGGGAAGGAAATGTGTTCTATACACAATGCTCTTCCTGATCAGCTGTCACAAAGGCTGTAGAAATTTCACTGGCATGCCACCATGCGGTTTCCTGGGACAAGGGATCCCTTGTTGCTGATGTCCATGCTTGCAGCCTTCAACATGCTCTTAGCATTCAAAGGGGCATTTTCAATGTCAACCTTGAATTCCTATTGCTTTGAGACACTTCCATTCACCTGCACAATCTCCACTCAGGTAGGTTCTGATCTATCTTCTCCCCTGCTATGCTTTATGAGAATGTGACCATCTCACAGCAGCCAATGACTAATTCTCATTTCCAGCTGCACCTCTTAGCCTGGCTTCCCTTTTAATCGAAAAACATTGATTTATTCAGTTTGCTGAAATACAACATCTGGGGAGAAGCAGAGAAAGCACCTTCCTTTTAATTAAGTGCTTCAGGCCATGATTAATTTTAATAAAAGTGATTTGGTTAAAAAAGAAAAAGAAACATTTTCCACTATTCTTTTCATAACTCTGGAAAAATTGGCATTAAAAATTAATTTATTTTGGAACAAACTTAGATAAAACTTAGGTCTTTCCTGCTCTCAGGGCCACTTACTTTCTACTGTGAAAATATTCTCAGCCCTGTGTGTATGGAAATATTACTGAAGAAGGATGATCTAGTGGCGAAGGCAGAAGATTCTGGGTTCAATTCCTGCATCTCACCTGTGTGACCTTGGGCAAGTCAATTAGGGCCAGATTTTCAAAGTTATTTAGGCACCAGAAGATGGAGACAGGTGCCTAGGGTTTTTTTCTAAAGCATCTAACTCCTAGGTCATTTTGAAAATCCCTCTAGGCACCTATCTCCCTTGGTAGATACCTAAATACCTTTAAAAATCTGGCCCTTAGTATATCTGGGTCTCAGTTCCCCATTTGTTAGAAGGGAGATAACAATAAAGCCGAACAGACAAATAGTAGTTGGCTTGTTGCTTTCCTAACATCTTGAATGCTTTTTACACCTCTTTCTGACAAAACTGCTTACAAATCAAGCTACTTGAGAGGGTGAGACCTGGGGGAATAAGGCCCTCACAGCCCTCTGGAAATGCACAGGGTGAATTAAACATTGTTTGGCATTTCTGTGAGAACCTCCTCCCTCAGTTTGGACATGAAATTAGGAACAATTCAAAACCAGCCAGAACGCTGAAGGGACAATGATGTTTGTGTCTAACATAATTTCCCAGAGATTCACTCTTCATTTGCCTTCTGTAACATGGCGTATGCTCTGCTTTCTTCTGGAGAAAGCTCGGCTTCCACCAATAAGCTCCTAGGAAATAGAAGGCTGAGCAAAGAGACCTCTGGAGCAGCATTACAAAATGGAATAAAATCTGTCAGCTGAGCCACCGTTCAAGTTAGTTTGGAGAGTGCAAGGAGGTGTGTGTGTATGGTGGGGGGGAACGTAACTCTTATTTAGCAGTGGAACAACTGGCAGCACTGACAGGAACTGCAGATAATAGATAGGAGACAGAAGGAAAAGCAGCTTCCGGCACATTTCACAATCACATGCCTAGGCCGTATATAAGGAGCAACAAAGCCATTTAAAGTCTATTATATTCCTATTGCATGCATCTCATAGAAGAACAAGAACCTGACAGCAAGAAGCTTGTATTAAAAAGCACTGGAAGATGGCACATGGGAAAGCCTGCAGCAATACCACACTGGGCTGTGATACTGGTACATCTCACAGCCAAGGCAAGATCAAGCCCAGTCAACGTGTCTTCTGCAGGAAATACAATTAGGGATTCCTGTAGCACATGTCCCTCTGAACCAGTACTAACCCAACTGGCCTCAGGTTAATGCTAGGAGAATGCCATGCCGCTGGACCTACAAGACTAAAACTTCATTTCAACGTAGACATACTTTGCACTTTTCTAGAGAGTCTTCCATCCGCATTTCTCTACAAACAGCTTAATCCTGTGAAACAGGAAGGCTGCCCAAGGTCGCACAGTAAATCTACGGCAGAATCAGGAACAGAACACAGTCCCCCTATCTCCCATCCCTCTTGCTTTAGTGAGAAAAGCAAGACAATGGAACTCTGTAGAATTTATACCAGCCGAGGATCCTCTCTTGGTGTGTCATGCTGCCGTGTGCTGTTTGTCAACTGCTGTATTTTGCAGCTGAGCTACATTAGAGCGGATAGGAAAGTTTTTGTTGAAAAACAGATTTTTTTGGACAAAAGGGAGATTTTTTTTGTTGCTGAAAACTGCAGAGTTTTCAGATTTTTACAGAAACCTGAAAATATTAGAAGAAAATTTTCAATGAAACCCATTTTTTTTTCCATTTTTGTTGAAATTTTTCTTGAGGGTTCACAAACCATTTCCCAACTAGCTGCATTTTCAGAGATGGGGGAAAGTAATCCCTGCGTTTGGGGTTGGTATAGCAGTTTAAGTTTCCAAGGGCACCAGTAAGTGTATTTATTTATTTATTTTTTAAAAAAATGCAAAACTCCTTTCATTCCCCCAAACTAGGTAAGGATGGTAGATGGCACTTGGCGTGTGTGGGGGAGGGGATCAGTTTTTCAGCTTCCAAGCAGACACTAACTGAACCACCACCATCTTCCTTTCCAACCCTGAAGCGGGGAAGGGCCAGTGTGGGTTCCTTGGTTTAAGTATCTAGACTTGACACGTGCCTAAAGTCTAGGCAGCTCCCTCCTATTCATTACCCGTTAAGGGTACCTGGGTTGCACCATGAGGAGATTGGAGTGGGACTTTGGGTTTATGGTCTGGTTAGGTCCCTGCTCTACTTATGATCCCATGAGGTTGCTGCTCCCCGTGTTTGACCCCCCCCAGCAGCAAGATCAACTAGCAGGAAATTCATTCACTTTTTGCAACACCACTGGATCATCAGCATCACAACTAACACATTTTTACTGACTTGTGATGATGGAGTCAGAAGTCCTTTGGGCACTTCAGTGAGGTCATTTATTTTCCTTTAATGTACCATTCTTCATGGCACTTAGAAACCCCTTAATCTGGCATCTAACTCTGTGACAATTCTCGTAGCGTCCACAAATATATGGAGTCTATACATTTTAACCATGGTTAAAGGAAGTAACTGGCTCTCTAATCAGTGGGCTCAAGAGCTGAAAATAACCTCCACCTGCAAGAGTTGTCTGTGCATCTTTTTATGAGTCTTTCCTTCCCCACCTCTCCAAAATTGCTCCCTAGAAATGAGCAGCCAATCGTATCCAGCAGCGGCAAAAAGAAAAGTTCCCAAGTTATCGTTTGTTAACTATGAAAGTACACAAAATATTGCAGAATGATAGAATTAAGAAATAAATTGTTGCAGACTGAATGCAGAAGCTGAGTGGACAGAAGAGTACTTCATATATAAATTAGAAACCCAAGGCACTTTGACTTCAATTTGTCCTGCCTTCTGAGGTCACACCGCTGGCTTATACATTTTAATTTAAATCATTTCAAAGGACAAGTGGATACTCTTTCCAAGCACTCCTTCCTGTGCTAATGCCACAGGGGGAAGTGCCATTGAAAAGAGATGACTCCCAGGTACTGCACCTAGCAACACTTATTCTACTTTTCCAAATGCACAGACCCAGATTACAGGTACGAGGCTGTCAGAGGAGCCAAGGTGCCAGGGAGACAGGTGTGTTAGATATGCAGAGAGCAGGAGATCTTTTAAAAATATATATTTCTCTTTAGGCTTACAATTAGTGCATGTGAAAGGTGCAAGATTTGGCAGCCCAGAGATCTGAGGTCATCTGCTCATTACCCTAGAAAAGGTAGTACTAATGCTACCTTCTTCCACTCTTACCAAAATACTTTGTTCCAGATATTTAGAGACCCCTTATAGGGTAGACTAATCTCCATGTTCATTCAACCCCTGGTCCTTTCTTCATTGCCAAATTATGGTCTCCGTTACATCAGGGTAAATCCAGACTTATTCCCATGAATGCCGTGGAATCACCAAGATCATATCTTGGCCCATGGGATTTAATATAATTTTTAGTGACTATGAATTAACCCTTCAGATCTCTTTCCCCCAGGCCCCGCATTAAATAAGAAAAGATCCTGCAACGCACTGGACTGGGACTCAGGAGAGTTAGGTTGAATTCCTGCTGCTGCCACAGACTCTTGTGGGCGACCTTGGGCAAGTCATGTCATAGCACCCTGCCTCAATTTCCCCATCTGTAAAATGGGGAAAATGTCAGTGCCCTACCTCACAAGGAGAATTCATTAGCATTTGTGAGGGCTGAGATGCTACAGGGATGGGAGCCATATAAATAGACAGACTTACATTTTTCTTGCTTCTTCCCATCCGCATGGTAATCTAGTGGACATGATGTTCTGAGCGCACTAAGGTAGTTAAATGGGTAAAGGGAACCTCTGCAAAAACACGGCTACCTACTTTCAGAACAGGAAAGCTGATCCTGAAAGAGTCCAAGTGAGTGTCTGAGCACAGAGCTAATATGCCAGCTGCATATTCCATTCAGTCAGGATGTCATTCAGCAGCCATTGAATAAAGCAATACAACCTACTCTGCAACACTGAGACTGTTGCAGTGAATCCGAATCACAGACATTGCCATCAGAATCAAAACCCAGTGGGAGCAAGTGTATGAAATGGAAACATTCCCAGGATGAGGGAAACCAAGTTACAGTAAGTTTTCAAGACTGTCCCCTTCTCATTTTCTTCTGCTTTATCTTTCTGCTGCACTGGTTGGGGTTTGCTTAGTTTTCTGGGTCATTTCATGTCATTCAGTGATTCAGCCCTAGATTCAGTTAGAGAGGTGTCATGTATCCAAGTATGTGTGGTACATCCCATCGAATATATCTCATTGAGCAGAGACAAACACATGGCTGTGTCTACAGTATCACTTTGAGTTGTGTATGTACAAAACAATAAACTACATATATGTGAGCTTGAGAAACTAACCGAAGGCTGGATTTTCAAGTGCTCAGCACCCACAAATGTGGCAAGATTACTAAAAGATCTGAACTCCCAACATACATCCCACCTACTCTTTTTAAAATCTGGCCAATTTGGTGTCTAAATAGGAGCCAAGCTGAAAACCTGGCCATAGGACAGAGAGAACGGATAACCAGGAGGGAGATGTTCAAAGGCACAAGGGACAGCTAAGCCAAATTTCACTGAAAGTCAGTAGAATTCAATGGCTTTCAGTTCTTTCGGAAATCCCACTCCACCTGAACTTTTTAGAGCATGCGCCTTCAGTGGCAATTTTAGTCTGGTGGAGAGGGCAAACCCCAGATTCGGATGTTCTGCTAAGCTACCAGAGGACTTTGAGGGCTTAGTGTAAACTTTAGGACATGAAGAAAGAGTAGAGAGGCACAGCCTACAAAAACGTGCATCTCGCAGGCCTACAAGGTGTAGATCTCAGACGCTATCACTGACATAGCATGACTTAAAAATAAACTCCCAACCAGCATCTGACTTTCCCTCCCCCCACAGCCTAATAAATGTTTCCGTGATGTATATTTGTTGACTTGCAGGATGTGAATGCAAACTACTCAGCAATTTGCAGCAGCTGCACCCAATAGCAGCCACTCCCCTTTCCTAACAAATGACACCTTGCATTGATATGCAGATAATCCTTTGGCTTCTCAAAATAGCCCTAAACACAGAGCCAAGGAGATGTTAACTGGCAGCTAAAATTAACTGTGTTCCTTGTTTTCATGGGTGCCCCCATAATCATAAGCCTTTCCAGAAGCTGTTCTCAGAAGGTATTTGGGCAACCTCTGACTACCATTTCCAGCTCTGGTGTTTGACCCCTGGACACGCATACTAACAAAGAGAGCTGGTCACAAACTGAGAAATGATGCTGCAAAAAAGTTCAAAGGGGTTTCTATTTCACCAGGTTTGAAAAGGACCCATTTTCCCTCCCCCCCCCAAAAAATTGTCAGACTAATTTTTAATTTTTTTTTTTTTTTTGAAAGCCCTGATGAATGTCTGGGATGGGCCAGATTCTCCTTTCAGTTACGCTGGGGGAAATAGAGAGTAACCAATGAAGTCACTAGATGCATGCTTGTGTAATAGAAACCATACCGAGGGGCGGGGGAATTGAATCAATGGATTCTCCATCAAGACAACATGGAAGCTTCTTGGAGCAGGAACCGTGTCTTTGTCTGTGTCTTGTACAAAAGCAAGCAGGCTGTAGGCTTCTAACATATAATAGGGCAGATTCTCTGCCCTGTGCCACTCCCTTTGCATGCTCAGATGGTGCAAAAGGAGCTGAGGCTTCCAGTGTGGGAGAATTCCCAGGAGAAGTAGACTAGTGTAACATGCTCCTAGGCCACGGTCATGCCTACAACCTCCTGCTCAAGAGATGGCTAGCAGGACTGGCTGGAATGTGATGTGCTCCGCTTGTGCTTGGCTGACGTGTTGTCCCTTACAGCATTTGGCCAACTGGTACATGATGGAGCAGCCCCAAGCATGTGCCAACCTGCGTCAGGGATAGGCATAACTGGTTCCCTTACACCTCTTCTGCCCCTCCATTTGCACAATGATAATAGACTGGGACCAGACCCCATTGGGATGGCTTCAGATCTGGGGGTTTGAATCAGAATCCTTCCAAAATGTCCAGTCGTTTAGATCTGAGACCCTGGTGTTCGCTCCTCTCCCGCACATGAGTTATACCTGGACACAGCTGATTTTGCTTCTCAGGAGAAGTGACACCGCTGTTGCTACTTCTGAGAGAGACTAGCGAGTATTGAAATGTTAAACCATGCTGACTTTTGAAGGAGGCTTGGCTAGGTTTGCAGTGTTACTTCATTTGAAAAACAGGTAATAAAAACTAAGGGCCCAGTATTCCTGTGCTAGAATCCAGGAATATGCCACAGTGCTTTCCTTTCAGAGTGGAATTATATACCCTCTTCTAACGCGCAGTGCTCATGTCCTTGTCAGTGGTTGTCAGGCTGCAGACAATGAGAAGAGAGGAGTGTGAAGAGCTGACATGGCTTGTAATATCCTACTGAAAGATTTCACCATGGGAACGGAGGCAGCTCCACTCCCAAACTAAAGAAATCTTTCTGCTTCAGCCAGATTACAGACCTACCAAGGTTACATGAAGGATTCAAAGTGCTTGTGCACATGAGTCTAGATGAATAAACACTGCATACAGAAAACCAGGACAGCAGAAGCGCAAACTAGGCATTGGAGAAATTGCATCAGCATTGGCTTAGTTCTTGAGTTGCTAATGTAAAGCCCCAAACAAAGAGGGAGAAAAAAAATCACAGTAGTGGCTATTAATTGATCAGGCACCAAAGCAAAGCAACTCTGTTTAATAACCTGCCGCATATTGCCTAGTGAAATGCACTTAAGCTACACATCCTCTGGTTCACTTTCTAATGGCTCAGCTTAGTCTGGAGTATTGCATGCATGAGCAGTAAGGTTTGAAATGGATGGGGTCTCTGAACACTGGGCTTGAGGCAGCCTGGGATCCATTTGCTGTCTCTGTCATATTTGGAAATGTCAGCACCTCTCATTTCTATCACTATGAGAATTGCTTGTCTAATATGAATCCTTGGCTGTGGCCAGCAAAAGTGCTGCCCTGCTCAGACTGTAGTGATTTATTACTGGCATAAGAAACACTGCATTAGTGCAGGAGCAAAGAAGTTTCTTTCAATGGGAACAGCGGAAAGAAGAGTCACTTTTGGTAGTTGCTTCGAAGTCCAAAACCACACATTAATCTCGCCAGCATGATGCAGATTTCAGACACTAGGCAGTAGATTTGTTTGCTGTTGCTCTTGCATCCTACTACAACAGGTATGGAAAACAGTCCAAGGTACAGCCCTGGAGACTGGAGTCCTTTCTGCATAGCCACAGAACAGTTACTGCACTAGTGGCAAGAGGAGAATGTAGCCTCCATGTCCCATTGGCTTGGGTGGTATTATGATGGGGACATTTGTCCACTAGGAACTGGGCTGAGGCCACCACACTTTCATGCAAGCTGCCAAACAGGTGCCAGATGATAGTGATGACAGTTGCTGCCAATCTTATTTGATCCAAGTACCGAGGTATAAAAAAGGACTTGGCATCCCATTCCCATTGAACCTGAAAACCTAAATACCAATGCCCAATTCATTCCTGGGTTAACTCTGCTGAAGTGGAGATGTAGTTAGCCCCACTCTATTTTTAACCTTAAAAAAGGACTAAAAAAATGGAATAAAGCTATTATATTTTTGAATGAAAATTAAAATGAGGAGGAAGATTTGGCTCCAGGTTGTCTTCCAAACCTGAACTGCAGGCCAGGGGCTGAGTTTCAAGCATGCACTTGAGCCTAAAGGGATGTAGGTTTTTTCAAGTAACATTCTGAAATATGGTGGTGATGGCCCAGTCCTCAGTTCTGGTACAAGATTCCCACTGAGTGCACAAGTCTTACCAATGTAGATCCAATGTCAGGAAAGGGGTTTAAATTTGCTTTGAGTTTTGGGACTTGTTTGAACTTGCAAGTCAAGTAGTGGGGAATGAGTTTTACTTGAAACCTGTGACCTGAAACTCCACAAAAACCCTTTGTCCCCAATAAGAACATCCTGCTGGCAAAATTGTATTTTTCAAAACTAAAATCAGTGGTCTAGATTTAAAACAAATTATGTTGTGGGTCAACAGAGAAGTTTGTGGTTTCCATGGATTTCTAAATAAAAAATGGTTGAGGAGATTTCAGTACTATTTACAGTCATTGTTTAAAACCACACCTGAGAGTGTCCCGACTGATTTGGTTAGGAAGGGAAGTGGTTTTATACTGAACTACCAAAGTGGGACTGATCATTGAAATGACACAATATATTCTGTGCTTAAATAATTTGGAGTTAATTGTATGACAATTAGATTTATCTCTTATATTCATATTACAGCTCTATAAATGTCCCTTTAATGATATACAATTAACATATGATATACTGTGCACTCGGCTCAATTATGAATGCACACTAGAGATGTTTTGTTTCAAGTGCTAGTGGAATTGTTTATGAGGGTCTTTGAGCAACATTAGGACATGCTCTTGCTTTGTTCTTGTAAACTAAAAATGTATTTAATTCAGGCTCAAGGCAAAGTCATGGCTCAAAGCCCTTCAATATACAGAAGAACTCGAAGCCAGCTTGCAAATCTGTTTCCAGAATAACCTTTTGGGTATCTTTTATCCCTCAACAAGTATCAAAAACTTTTGCATATAAGTAGAGCTAATCGAAGAATTTAGAATTTCAAAACTTTTTCAAAGAAAAGCGAAGTTTTTAAAGAAAACTTTCATGAAATACGTGTGTCATTTTTCAACCCGCTCTGGATATAAATCTGATTTTATACTGGCAAGAGCCAGGAGATTCAAAGACAGGATAATGGTCGGCCTTTACAGACGGTGATGCTCATTTTGGGGAGTGCAAAGAAAGTGCTGTGGTTAGTACAGCATAAAGGTTTAGGTACAGACAGATGATAGCTTTATGAAAAAAACTCACATTATAGAATGTGACAGTAACTAAGAAAGTTTCTACAGTATAAGGTTTTTTGAACAGGTCTATAGAGTTTAAATGATGAATTATTCCCCTGCCTTAGAATACTCTAGGCCAATGGGGGGCATCCTGTGGCCCATCAGGGTGATCTGATTGCGGGACGCAAGACATTTTGCTGACACTGACCGTCCGCAGGCACGGGCCCCCACAGCTCCCAATGGCCACGGTTCGCCGTTCCCAGCCAATAGGAGCTGCTGGAAGTGACGGGCCACAGGGACGTGCTTTTCCTCCCTAAAACATTCTATTGGACTTTCCCATAAGGGTAGAGACCGACAGACACTTATCTCCTGCAGATGTGGATGCCTTTGCTCAGCTCCTTCCTGTGCGGAGCGACCCAAGCTTAGGGCTCTCAATCCCCTGCTTTTCAATTCATCCAGAAAATGATTTTTTTTTTAAATTAAAGGAGCTGGAGAGGAAAAAGGGGGCAGAATGTTCATGAGACAAGCAGGGCAGCAAATGAAAATAAGGAGCAAGACACGGTGGAGGAGGAAAGAAAAAAAGGGTGTTTATAGCAACTCTGACAACAACATTTGACAAATAGTTAAAAAAAATCTCCAAATACAGTTTTTAGCAGCACAATTATTTAGACTGAGTCTGGCCAGTTCACACACATCCCAAGGGCTCCCCTTTGCAATCTTCACTCCCCAACCAGTCTTGCTGACCGACGGTTAACAGATTCAGGCACAGAGAGGGTCAGCCATAAATTTGGGGCATGGCCAGACAAGACGGTGAAGAAATAACCCAGGAGCATTCTTCTGGTCCAGAACTGGGAGGCTACAATTGGGAAATGCCATAGGAATTGACCTTAAATTAATTTATTTTTTCAGTCATGAATAGGTAAGAATCCCTGGATTTCTAGGACCACATGCTGGCTTGTGGGTAGATAACTGGATAAAACCTTTCCATGACTTGTCCAGAATACTTTGCTGGACTGACAGGTTTCATTTCAAAATAATCAAATCATTGGATAAGCCCCTGACCCCGAAAACTATAGATTTGCATTTCCAAGTGCTAAGGCCATAATGTAATAATGACTATATTTGTCTTCTTCAGCTTGTCATCCTATTAGTGCCTGGGTCTAACAATCAGCTTTCAGTTAACATCAATCATTACCTCACAAATTCAGGAACTAAAATACATTAGAAAGCAAATTGATTCCTTTGCATGCCTCTTTCTCTGATTAGTTCATTTTCTTACTAACAGCCCAGTATGCAGTTAATAATGTATAATTTGAGGTACAGCATTCATTCACTGCATCACTGCAGGAGAGTGTTGATGGAGTTCTACAGAAATTCTCTGCCTCGGGGTAAGATTTTCCTTTCTGATCAGCACTGCCAATCTCTATTGGGACTCTGGTAACGCACCAGGACCAGTCAGAGAGAACAGTTTGCAAACAACCCCGAGGCTGAAAATGGCCTCCCTAAAATATTCAGAACTGTACTGACAAATAATGAATACATCCATAGAAATGGGGTTCAGTGCACAGACAGAAACCAGAGCTAGACTTCATTGGGTAATTTATCAGCAGTGAATATTTTCACCAGCTTGAGATTCCACTGAAGCTGCTTCCACTACCTGCCCTGGAAAGGTTAGTTCGTTCTTATCACTGCTACAAAGTGCTTTGCTCTGGGGAAGCATAAAGTTGTTTCTCTCTTATTGTTAGGCCATTGTTTTGTAACTGCCTTCTCTTCTGAGAATGACCTCTCCTTCCAGGTCCTTACTGTAAAGTTACAGGTACCCACTTTTAAGATATGTTGGAGAAACTAATTTTCATGCAGTGGAAAACTATAGAAAGGAGCCCTGTTTTATACCCAGGAAAGGGGCCTGGCCTACATTTTCAGCAGTGACTAGTGATTTTGGGTGCCCAACACCAGGCACCTTAAACAAAATGCCCAACCTCTTCAGTCCCATCTAGTGTGTACGCGGTAGCTGTTCACCCCAACATAACTGAAGCATTTAGTATCACCAGTCATTTGAAAATGCAGACCCCAGTTCTTGCCCCTGCTGTGTGTGGGAGCTATGCATACACAGCTGAGGCCGCACACAGATTTTCCCCCGAAGTCAGGGTTATAGCCCTGACATTTTCATAAATATTGGCTTGAGTATGTCAAATCTATAGCAAAGAAAAGTTGGGACTCAGCTCAGTCTGCCTGTGCAATATTAGTGTTTATACAGCATATCTCTGCACAGAGGATCAGACTTCCTTTCCATTTGGTGTAAAAACCATTAGTTGGCAGAGCATCTATCAAATACTGATAGTTCCATCAAAATACTTTTGGCGCATTCTGCAATGGGCTTTGTTCCATAGCATACCCATGAAATGTTTTTAAAACTTTCCTCCAAGTGTTTTTCCCCATGAGATAATTAAATGCGAAGCAAAATAAAGTGAAAAGGCAGCCAGCATTTTTTTTTTACAGTGACAAGAGTAAACTGCTGTATTTTTTACATTTGTTATTTTGTTTACTGCTAGCAAAGAAAGAGGAAATAAGACTGTTCAGACCCTTCTGAAGCCTTTAAATAATGGTAGAAAACTAGTGGTGGAGGAATCTCAAAAGGTCTGCAGTTCAGAAAAGCACTTGTGAAGCTTTTATTCAAAACAGCTCAACTTCTTGAACATGCAACAACATGACTGCAAATTTCATAGGAACAGGATTTCTCCTAAACCTTTCCAGCATTTTCCACTTCCAGAAATGTCACGAGAACAGCTTTCCCCTGCTACGGTAGTGTTTCAACTCCCAGGTGGGAAAGAAGAACTGCAAAAATGAAGACCTACCTGAACATTTTGTGTCTTAATGATTTAGTTAGTGTTCAGCTATGGAAACAGGTGAAGGTTAAGGATGGAAGCGAATCTAATGTGTCCATCACTATGTTACATGAATTCCTCGTCTTATTTATACAAACAGTCCCAACCCTCTAGAGAATCAGAGAACTTTGCAGGTCAGAGCTCAGACCCAGCTTCTCCCAGGATTATTCTTGACAGGAGCTCAGCATGTCTAAAAATCAAGCGATACTTATGTGTGAATCTTTGTTTGCACAGACCCAGCACAAAGGGGCTGGGATCTTAAAATGCTACTGCAATCAGGGGCGGCTCTAGGCACCAGCAAACCAAGCTGTTGCCTAGGGCGGCCAAATCTAGGGGGCGGCAGGCTGGGCTGGTGGACCTGCCGCAGTCATGCCTGCGGGAGGTCCACCGGAGCCGCTGACGATCGGACCTGCCGCAGGCATGACTGCGGAGGGGGGCTCGTCCCGCGGCTCGGCTGGACCTCCCGCAGGTATGACTGCGGCAGCTCAAGCGGAGCCGCCGGACCCGCGAACCGTCCGCAGCCGTGCCCGCGGGAGGTCCGCTGTTCCCGCGGCTCCGGTGGAGCTCCCGCAGTCATGCCTGCGGCAGGTCCGCTCATCCCGGGGCTCCGGTGGACCTGCCGCGGGAGCTCCACCGGAGCCGCGGGAAGAGGGGACCCGCCGCGGGACCGAGGAAGGGCGGCGCAGCACACCGCGCTGCCTGGGGCAGCCTAATTTCTAGAGCCGCCCCTGACTGCAATACAACTAAACAAAAACAAACAACAAAAAGCAAGAGTGAATAGGGCAGAGGGGACTCTGGAGGTTTTGCAGAAATGCAAAATAATGCTAGTTTAGAGACTCAGTGCAATTATTTCCTCATAGGAATGGCTCACACAGAAGTAGCTACATTCTCTTGCCCTTATGCTTGACAGGAAAAATAGCTCTAAATCACACCTCCTGCTCTAGTCCAACTGAAATACAGCGAGTAGTAATGACACTATTATTTTTCATCTTGAGAGGGACTTTCAATTATTTACAAAGCCTCCAACAAAATGTTCCCCGTGTTTGCTGTGTGCTCCCCCCTAGAGCTCCCTGCCTTCCTTTCTCTTTGGAGATAAATGCATCTTCCCAAATAAAAAAGGGCACCCTCATGTATCATTTCACTTTCACCCAGAACAGAGAAATATGCTGCAGTTGATTCCCGCTGGCGCTCTCACAGCTCGTCCAAGAAGAAATGTTGCTGTGCTCCCAGGTAAATTGGCTGCTTACCCACTCCCACCTTCTCATCACCAAGCCCAATCTGCCTCCCCATCACTCCTTGCACTGACACATCAGAAATAGCCTAGCTCAGGGCAGGAAGGAAAGTGTAATCAAAACTAATGAGTGCATCCTGGAGCTACTGACTCCATGGTTTTTTGGACAGACACAGAATCCATTCAGTCCATTGGGCTTTTTGCTTTTCTAATATCAACAAAATTAACAAACTCTGACATCTGATAAATTTCCCTTGATAATTCGAAAGACAGACAAAGACAGGTTGTAGCAATTTAGGCTTTGTGGTGTTTTGGGTTTTTTATTCCAACTGTATTTTTTCCAGTGGATTTTGACTCTGGTAAACTAGACCTTTTTGATGTAATATTCACCTGCTTGTGTCACGAGGGAAAATCCACTGCTAGGGATAGGAGGCAACCTGGGATGCTGATTCTAACAGGGAGGGAGGACGATGGACAGAAATAAAATGGAGACTTGTGACACCAGAAAGCAGGTTGGTGAAACCAACCGATAAAAGTATTGCTCAAAGCCAATTTACTGCCATGTATATGGTTTGGTCTGTGTCGGTTTCTAAGACGGGGTGAACCCACTGAAAAAAGTCCATTTATTTCCCCAATATTTCTGCCTCCAAGTCTTTTGGTTGGCATTTAATTGACATTGTACAATGTTTGTGCTAGGCACCCAGAGATCTTCAGCCATGAGGAAGCTCATAATTAAACATCAGACTTAGACTAAACTTTTTGGGGCCAGACCTGAATTTTTGGTTTGTACAGCACCTAGCACTGTGGGGTTCTGGTCCAAGACTGAGGCTCTGAGGTGCTACTACAATATCAATAATAAATAATAATAATCTGTTGTGAGCTACCCAAGATTTGCTTGAGCTCTTTTGGGGGGATTTTCTGTTGGACAGGGGGAACTTGCTCAGATTAAATTATAAACTGACGAAAAATCCTGTAGACCAAACCCAAATCCAGCCAGGAACTAGTCTGGAGTGCAGAAATAATGTGGCTGGTTTTCCTCCTTTCATTTTCACCTGTGTTGGGCTTTCTGGTTTCAGCTGGTGATAGAGAAGCTAAGCTGAAAACAGAAGGTGTCTGCTTTTACAGCATTTTCAATCTGAAGAAACTCTCTGGAGAGCACCTAATTTTGTGAGGTTTCAAGCCCTATTTGCAGGCTAATTAAAGGCAAGCATTAGAATGGTACCATTTGCCATAGCAGACGGTGCCACCAAGTGGTTAGAGCAGCTAACTAGGCACCAGAACTCAGATTCCATTCACATCTCTGCCACTGACTCACAGTGTGGCCTTGGGTAATTCACTTATCCCTGTGTGCCTCAGTTTCCCCATTTATAAAATGGGGGTGATAATGTCAGCTGGCACAAAAGCTGACATTTGATAGCTTTAGGTGCAATGTGATATAAATGCCAAGGATTATTTATTGTTGTTATCCCAAGAGCTTTCCATTGGAATGTTCCTTGTTATGATAGACCTAGGTTGTCTCTTGATGCCCAAGCTGCACAACTGCTGTCCTACTCCTGCCCCCCTGACTCCACATAATGTTGTCTGAGGCTGAACATGGAAACCAACTTTCCTGAGGAAATGAAGGGACTCCTGGTTTCTGTTTATAAATAGGGGAGATTGTTACTAAGGATCCACAGGCCTTTGCCTCTCAATCAAGTTGGGAAAATGCAGCTCCTCCAAGATGCCATTAGAAATCACAGGTGGATGAAGCAGCTAAGGGCCATTCTCTGCCTTTTCCACTCAATTGATTTTCTTTAAATACATCTCTCAGAGCATCTTGGGGACACTTAAGTAAAGAGGGCTCTCTCAGAAAGCTCATTTTGGTATCAGGAGCGGACGTAGCATTGCAGTGAGACTAGCGTGATCTCTATTCCTCACGAGCTCAAATAGCAGCATATTAGATTAGAAGACTCTTAGGAAGTGAGTCCCTATCTCCACTTAAATGAGAGCCCAAGATGCCTGGCAAATCGGCACAACCCAAGCATTTACTAATTGTACGGCTGTAGAGAAGATTCTTACAAAGGGAATCAGTGTTTGCTCTGGTTAGAGAAGTCGAATGGTACTCAGGCCTCCTGGGTTCTAGTGGTAGATCTATCACTGACCTGCTGCGCAAGACCCTTGGCCTCTCTGTGCCTCAGTTTTACCATACATGGAGTAAGTAACTAATACCCACCTACCTTTTTAATGGTAACCACTCTATGTTCTTTTTTGGGCAGCGAAATAGCTTGCAATATTAACAACAATACTTAGCACTTACAGAGTGTGATGCCTTTGACCTCAGGATCTCAGTGAGATTTACAGACTTAATTCCTTTAAGACCTGAGAGAATTGCACTCATCCTGTTTATTTTTATTACTCCTATGTCTCCCACCCTGACCTGCTTGTTTGTCTCATCCACATGTGAGGTATTTTCTGCAACAAGTCAGAAAACACCACCACCACATTTTATTTGTCCTGTTTTTTGTAGAAAAAATGCAAAACTGGAAATGTTTTGACTAGTTTTAGTCTTTTATTTTAAATTCTAAGCTTCTGGGAAGCAGGGATTGTCTTTTACTGTAAATTTGTATGTACATAGCGTCCTGGGGCCCATTCTGGTTGGTGCTTTCATGTGTGATCAAATTAGTTAATGTTTAACTATAATTATCCCCATTTTACTGGTGGAAACTGAGGTGCACAGAAAGGAACTGATTTGTACAAGATTTAAAAAAAAAATTGTAGCAAAGCTAGAAATATGCCTCAGAAGTCCTGATTCAAAGTCCACTGCTTTAAACACAAGCTGGCATATTTTCCTTATACAGCCTGTTCTCACTTTAAGTGCAGAAGCTCTTGGCAATAATTTTATATTAGGGTGGTATCATAAATATTGGGCGTTACGGTACATTGCAGCAGACCCATTATACATGCCTGAGCTGGTTTGAATTTAACGGGGAGTCAGGTTAGTATCCGGTAGGGCAAAGACAACTGTCAAGAGGCAGCCCTGTGTTTATCCTGTTTTGCTTTCTGCATATTCATGTTATTTGACCTCTGTACATGGAGTGACATAATAATTAGCAAATCATGTCAGGGCATAACTCAACCCAAAGGCCACTGTTGCCTTTCAGTTGATGCGGCTGATAAACCATTTGCCACTTCCAGTAAAATGGCCACAAAACAACCTTTTCGGGATTTTCATCTCATTTTTGTCTTAAGGCCTCTCCTGGTGAATTCTCCTCTTCATTCTGTCATTCTGCCCAGTTGCTGATTTATCCCGAGGGGCCCCAGCTTTGCACAGACGTAGCCAGGTCTGCTCACAGTGCCATTCACAGAGGAAAGGAGTGGAGGGGACAAGGCTGTACATTCATGCTGCTTTACTCTTCATTAGCCTGAACTGCTCAAGTGCTTCAAAAGGTTGAAAAACTGACCTCTCAAAGCAACACGTTCTTCCTATTCCTTGAGTGCATTTAGTGCTGGCAACAGGCTTCCGCAGATCACAAAGCCAGCATTGGCAACAGCAGTGAAGCTGCCCGTCTTTGCCCTTGCTCACAGGCCTGGCCCTGACCTGCAGGATTCCACTAAAGGAGTTCATTTTCCTATGCCATGTTCAACTCAACGCTTGATTCCACTGCTTGGACCACCATCCGGGAGGTCAAGTGGTAATTGTGGGGATGGTTTCAGCACTGTGGCTACTTGTCCAGAAGTAATGCACTGAAGTCACTAGCTTACATATGCCGTTGAAAAGCCAGCTGATGGTAATGGCCTTTTGGTGACACAGGGACCAGGCTGGATTTGTGTAGGTGAAGAATCATGCTGGTTGGGAATTTTCCAATGAGACTTTTTTCAATCAGAAAATGTTGATTCTTCAAAACTAAAATTATTCGTGAAAGTGGGTCAGTTTTGACAAATCTCACGATTCAAAACATTTTTTAAAAAAGTGTTTTAACATTTCAAAATTTTCATTTGGATCTAAAATAACTTTGTTTTTAATTTTTAGTTGATTTATACTAATGATGGTTTAAAAAAGTGATAAGGATCAAAATTGAAATGAAAGGTTTCAAATGCCCCAATTCAATTTTTTTCTAGATTATCAATTCAAAAAAAGATAAAAGATTCTGACTTTTCATCCCATATTGGGACTGACAGTTTTTTTTGAACATTCAGAAACTCTTGTGGGATGAGAAAAGAGTTACCTGCCCAGGTCTAGTGGAGAATGCATATGATGTTATGCAACACTTAAGACTAAGCTATCCAAGAAAGGCAGAATTGCTATGCCTACAAAAATGCCCATGTATCCATTGTACCAAATACAACCAATACTTGTGTGTACAAAATGAATAATTGTGCACAAATACCTCTTTTCAGTGCATTTATATTAGCACCTTCCATTTCTGTAGCCTTTTTTGTGTAAAGGTCTTGAAGAATTTTACAAACATTGGGGAAACAGTGGCCTTTGGGATGAATTATGCCCTGACATGATACAAACAAATCAGCCTCACCCCACTCCTGCGAGGTAGGTTCTGAATATAAAACAGGGATCATTTCAAACCCTCCTGATACGTATCTCCTTCTTTGGTACAGCGCGGTCGATGTTTAACACGCACAACAATACTATGCAAAGGTTCAGCACTGGAAAGGAAAAGTAATGTATAGAGATGTTACTATGAGGATATTGCAATCAGAGAATGTCATTTCCAAGATGAGAATTTGGCCATGACACTGGGATTAATGTAAATGGTTCTTATGAAAAACTAGCACAAGATCTTGAATAATCTGCATGGCTGCTTTACATGTGAACTGAAGGAAGCCATCTTCAGTACAGCAACATTACTCCCAGTTTCTTCCTGGAGCAATACATGCTGTAGAAGTCACCTAGCACTACAAGCTTAGTCCTGTCTGGCTCAGAAGATCTAGCAGGATCACATCAGAAGGCAGCATTCCTGCTGCTACAGACACAGAGTTTTGTGGGTACAACTGATGTGCCCTTTTTTTTAAATAACCTGGCCCTTTACTTTATCCATCCACAAGTGTGCGGTGCAGGGTTATTACAAATGAAGGAATATAAATACGTACTACATCAGCTGTCATCATACATCACATTTATAGAATACCAGCAGGTGTCTGCAGAGCTACGGCAGGTATAAACTGTTATGAATGTTGTTACTCATGGTATTAGTACATTTCTAGAAGTAATATGATTTATAGGGAAAGCTTTATTTCCCACTGGCATAGTGTAAATACACTCTGCATTCACACACACTCACTCCTTGTAAATGATTTTTTCCTCTGTTACAAGGAAATGAAAACATACTGTGTCCAGGTTGGATATTCACTTGCATGAACCTCAGAAATGAAGCCACGAGCTACATTTTACTGATTAGCTGCATCTCCAGGCATTTCCACTTTGACTTGTCCTGTGTTTTTACAAGTATACTAAAAGAAAACATTTCATGCAGTACTCATGAATCTTGAGGTTTGGGATACCAAGAGGATATCACTGTCAGTTATACGGGCGCAGGATCTAAAACGGTCTGAAACAGCACTTCCGATTAAAAGAAATAAACCCCCCCACAAGTACGCCAATGGACACTGGAGCCTGAAAGAGCAGTTGAAACCTGCAGTATATTTATCTGTGTTGTTTAAAGATGGGACAATTAGAACAGAAAAACAGGCTCATGAGACCATTAAATTATTATTCTTTAGTTAATTCAAACCTATTTACACTGCACAGAAATCATATTTAAATGCCAAAGGCCATACCCCAAACTTTCATAGTCCATCTCTTTTTATCCACTAACAGTTGCAGAGAAGATTGATAGAGTGATTACTGAGTGAATGGGAATTGAACATGATTCCCCATCCACCCTCAGGAGATCAAAGTCACAGATAAGGAAAGACACATTTTAAAAACAATTCATAGTTAATGGGATGAGCAAGAAGCACATGAACATAGATTCATAGATTCTAGGACTGGAAGGGACCTCGAGAGGTCATCGAGTCCAGTCCCCTGCCCTCATGGCAGGACCAAATACTGTCTAGACCATCCCTGAGAGACATTTATCTAACCTACTCTTAAATATCTCCAGAGATGGAGATTCCACGACCTCCCTAAGTAATTTATTCCAATGTTTAACCACCCTGACAGTTAGGAACTTTTTTCTAATGTCCAGCCTAAACCTCCCTTGCTGCAGTTTAAGCCCATTGCTTCTTGTTCTATCCTTAGAGGCTAAGATGAACAAGTTTTCTCCCTCCTCCTGATGACACCCTTTTAGATACCTGAAAACTGCTATCATGTCCCCTCTCAGTCTTCTCTTTTCCAAACTAAATAAACCCAATTCTTTCAGCCTTTCTTCATAGGTTGTGTTCTCTAGACCTTTAATCATTCTTATTGCTCTTCTCAGCACCCTCTCAAATTTCTCCACATCTTTCTTGAAATGCAGTGCCCAGAACTGGACACAATACTCCAGCTGAGGCACATCAATACATTGCCTCTCCAGCCCTTGTTTTCTTGGCCTCTAGGTAGCAGAGATTCAACATGCATCTGGAAGGACACAGGATGCAAGCTCTGAAACTGTGTCTGAAGAATGAGAATTTGACCTACCTCAAAAAAGTGGTCATTTCAAGCAATTATCAACCCCCATAAGGTTAACTAGGGCATTTTCCCCTCACTATGCAGCTGTGGCTTTGCTCCAGGCAGGAATTTGCCTCCTTTGAAATGGAAAGAATTTTTCATGGGCTGGAGAAACTATCCTGTCATTTTAGTCCAAAATTTAAGATGAAAATGAAAAACATTTTGATTTACTGATGAATGTACAACACCACAGATTCCATCCCCTTCGCCAGCTCCCTTCTTAATGGCAGTGAGAATATAAATACGTATCTATATTGGCACAGCTGTGGCAGAATACATGGCACATTTTGTATTATAATAGTATATGCCAGAGAAATGCATAGTGTCACAAAACACTGGACAGATTCAACTGCAAGGAGGAAAGCTTTAAAGGCCATATTAAAATTGAGGAAGAAACTCACTGGTGGAGGGGAAGGTTTGAAAGAATCAGATATTTCAATGTTATTTATTCATTTCTTCATCACATTTCTAATATAACTCTAGCCACTCATCTGGCCCTCTGAGCACCTAGCCCATCACTCAAAGTTCACAGCGTCTGAACAGGACTGCCCCTACATGCATCTCACCTCAGCCCACCCCTTCTTCACCAGCTTTACATGAGACAGAAAAGAGGTGAGCTTTGCAGCATGCCCACAAAGATAACAAATCCAGGCTGTGGCAAACCAAGGGGAATGGAGCAAGTTCCAGAATGGAGGACCCCATCTCAGAGAATGCCCCGCCAGCATCTCCCTTTCATTTATATGGAGAGATTTCCAGCTTCAGTGCCTCCATTGCTCTGGATTGTGGCGGTATCTCTCTGTGAGAGAAGCCATCTCCCTGGGAACCAGCTTCTAAACCAGTTAGGGTTTCATAGGTTAAAACCAAACATCTTGAATTCTACCTGGAAGCTTATTGGAATCCAGTGCAGGTGGCAGAGCACTGGTCTCATGAAAGAGAATGAGAGACAAGTCCTTTCCCATGAACTGCAGGGAGCTGAGCAAAGGGGTCCGAGTGAGAAGGCAAAGGGTAGGGACAGGAGAGGCCCGGGAGTGGATTGAATGGCCAGGTGTGCATAGGAGATAAGGGGAATGGGGCCAACATGCAGGGAGGAGTTAGAGGTAAGGTCAGGCAGTGCAGTGAATAGGAATTGGGTAGCATCCCTTTGAGAATGGGCCTCCCTGATGCCTGTGGCAGAACCCACTCAAACCTAACCTATCTAGCTAGGCCTAGTACACTTGTATATCGTTAGTGAACACAGTAATTTGGAACCCAGCTGTGCCCAGGTGGTTTCCTCAGATTCCTACTGCTGTGTGGCGTACAGACCCGACAGTGGCCACTTTTGGAAGTTGCTCCCCCAGCCACATGCTTGCGGAGTGGTGGCAGCTGCCTTGGAGAAGGTTGGGCCTCTCCACGCCTCTGGCCTCACTCCACGCCTCTGGCCTCACTCCACATATCTAAGCCTCTGCGCATGATCCGCTGGGCGGCTTCAGCCGCGTCCATCTGCTCCAGTGGCTTTGTGCCTGCTACAAGCCAGCTGGGCTGTCCCGCTGAAGCGGAGGGGCCAGTCTGAATGGGATCAAGTGGGCAGCCTGCTTAAAGGCTGAAAAAAACCCCTTTCTGCTGCAGGGAGTCCCGACAGCATGGCCATGACAGCACCGTACGTCTCGTTACTTGGTAACACCTGCTGCCCCTTGCAGTGGGCATGTATCCATTTGTCGCTGCCAGGAGGACAGGTTGTGTTGTGCTGGGGGCCGCAGGGACTAATTAAAACCACTTGGCTTGTCAAAAGTGTATGTAACATGAGAGCACAATTATTTGGCAGCTGGTCTTAAAATAAAATCCAGGCAGAGAACAATGCTACAGACCACCACAATGGGGGCTATTTGATCCTCTTCTTGGCAGTCTTCACAGAGAAGCTGAGGTCTGACCAGGCAGGGAGACTAAATGCTGCTCCTGCCCCTAGAGGGGTTCACTGTAGGGCAACTTTCTGTTTTGATTGACAAAACACCTTCCCGTTGCTCAGAGGGAGGCGGCACACTGATGGCAAGCAGTGGAGGGGAAGCTCCCTGGCCTGTAACGTTCCGATGGATAAACGGAGTGCTCAGGGCTTCCTTCTTGGCTCACCTACAGCTGTGCAAATCAGGAGCATCTCCTCTGAAGTGAAGTGAGATCAGATTCAGGCAAGCTGTGTCTTCTACTTACAATGCCAACTTTCCATAATGATCAGAACAAAGGCAAATGAACCAAACGTATTGAGCCAGTAATAAAATCATTTCCCTGTCATGTTAGTTTGCTGCTTGGTCAGCCTGCAGGATTGCTTCCTCCACTCATCGTTCAAACAACAGCAGGCATTGACCTCTGTTCCTTTATAGATAACCATCCTAAGGGGACAGAGAATAGGACTGAGAATATATTATTGCCCTTATATAAATCCATGGTACGCCCACATCTCGAATACTGTGTACAGATGTGGTCTCCTCACCTCAAAAAAGATATTCTAGCACTAGAAAAGGTTCAGAAAAGGGCAACTAAAATGATTAGGGGTTTAGAGAGGGTGCCATACGAGGAAAGATTAAAGAGGCTAGGACTCTTCAGCTTGGAAAAGAGAAGACTAAGGGGGGGACATGATAGAGGTATATAAAATCATGAGTGATGTTGAGAAAGTGGATAAGGAAAAGTTATTTACTTATTCCCATAATACAAGAACTAGGGGTCACCAAATGAAATTATTAGGCAGCAGGTTTAAAACAAATAAAAGGAAGTTCTTCTTCACGCAGCGCACAGTCAACTTGTGGAACTCCTTACCTGAGGAGGTTGTGAAGGCTAGGACTATAACAATGTTTAAAAGGGGACTGGATAAATTCATGGAGGCTAAGTCCATAAATGGCTATTAGCCAGGATGGGTAAGAATGGTGTCCCTAGCCTCTGTTCGTCAGAGGATGGAGATGAATGGCAGGAGAGAGATCACTTGATCATTGCCTGTTAGGTTCACTCTCTCTGGGGCACATGGCATTGGTCACTGTTGGTAGACAGATACTGGGCTAGATGGACCTTTGGTCTGACCCGGTACGGCCTTTCTTATGTTCTTAAGGTGTAGAGGGGGTGGGGATTTGCCGACCATGCTACCATCCTTCTGTTTACAGATCCTATCAGCCATAGTAGCTTTCCACGAAGAACAGAATCACAAGATGGTGTCTGATTGAAAGCAACCAGCATCTTCAAAATGCCAAGTGAGTTCTGCTTCAGCTTCAAAGGCTATGCAGCCCCTCACACTTGTGAATTAATGGCTGAGTTACTTGCATGGCTGCAGCCGTTTGATTACAATACAGAATGAAGCATGTTCCCATGTGGCAATGAGGATATATGACTGTACTAGAATGATACTTGATACCTGGTGCTTTAACTGGCCCCCATTGCCTGCAGTAGGAACAGAGTTGAGTGCACAGTGCTCTCAAAAGATGTTTTCAGGAACTATCTGGGCATGTTTGGATAGAATAGGAAGGACATATACAGCTGTTACCCATTGAGAATTTCTGAAATAATCCTCGGGGGCCCTGGTGAAGAGCTTAAGGTAAGAGAAGATCAAGTCCTCAGAACAAAAGTAACAGAAAAAGGCAGGATGAATGGAGCAGGAGCTACGCAGGCAAGTGAGGAATGGTTGCCCAAGAGTGAAATAGGGTGTGAAACTCAATTCTAATTCTCTGTCAGAAACCTGCCCCTGACTCTCTGCTGCGAAACACAACAGCGTGGGCAATGTCCCTTCCATGCCAACTGGGGGTCTTGGGCAGGGTACTTAATACTTCATGCTAGGAAAATAAATAAAGAAAAAAAACCATCCTACTCCCTCACTTTGAGGAGCCTTTGAGTGCATTGTTCAGGTGAGAATTAAAAAATGGATCTTTGATGAGATTTAAAAAGAATTATCTGAAAGCCCCCCCCCCCAAACATAATCAGAATAACACCACAAATAAATCTCTGCAGCATCTTGACAGCTGTAAAAGTTTTCAAACTAGCTTGTAAAGGCCAGGAAATTTGAGCCCAAATTTCACAGTAATGTACCTACAGCCTCACTAAGGAACATGTCTAGTCTCTCAAAGATCTGGACAAAGCAGAAGAGAGTCTAATCAATAAAAAATGCTACTGCTTCCTCCTCTTAATAAAAAAGGTACTGACTTTCTTCCTAAATCGCTGGAAAAATCTAATAGGTGAGAATAAAAGTCCCAGGGCTCCTTTCAGATTCAGGTTGCTGACATCGCTTTTCATGACTATCGTTAGAAGCAGATTCTGCCCTTTGCATTTGTAATATGTCCTGCATAGAATCAGAGAGACACCAGGACAGGAAAAAAATATCTGCTAAACCATCATCTAATCCACTCGGACCAGGTAGTCAGTGCGGGATTGTCCTTTGTAGTTTGCTGTACAGTGACACCTATTTTGAAATGTCCCAAAGATGCAGCTTCCACCTCTTCTCCTGGGGAAACTGCTCCATTGCCCAACAGGCATTACTGTTGGGGATTTTTTTCTTCTAAGGGGCCAAATTCACCCTTGATATAAATGGGAACCTTCCACCCCGAGTCAATGGAAATTCAGCAGAGGTAAGTTTGGCCCATTCATCCCAAATGATCCTTTGTTCAATTGGAAGGGGAATCATTATTCCAAGTTATACTTTCCTGGACCACTTTCTTGTATTCTTCCTTCTATCTCCTTATGGTTTAGACCTTTCAGATAATTGCAGGTATTTATGTCCCTGCTAGCTGTGCTTTACCCAGATTGCACATTTTTAGTCCCTTTTACTTTCCTCCTAAGCCTGCATGTTTCTTTTTCACTCAGGAATCTGTGTTGCTCCTGGGGCTGCTTGATACGAAATGTCAAATGCAAAGTCAAGCTCAAGGAGATGCAAGACTTTTGAGAGAAAGAAATGAGAAAGGGTGTGTAGGAGCAATTCCTGCAGCACTTCTCACACCGAACAGACAATTGAGGTGAGCAGGCAATTAGTCCCTTATTTTCTTCTTCTCTAAGCAGCAGCACTAGAAGGAGAGATTAAAACCACCCCCACCATCACAACAAAACAGGCCAATATACAGGGGAAGGGATTGAGGGGAATATTTTTTTCCTTTTTAAGATCCCAGAAATATTGTGTCTGGTTTTGCCAAGTGCAGATAAATGAAAACTAACAAAAAGGATTTGAGCGGGAGCAGCGTATGAGATGCACCAATATTATTAAGCTGATCTGTGGAACAAAGAGAAAACGGGGTGGAATGTCATTTAATTTGCGTGTGACAAAGCCCCAGCTAGAGGCAGACAGGGAGAGCAATGCAGATGGCTTCCTGTCAAAGGGAAATGGATTTTCTGTGCAGATTTGGGAACACAAGGGCCTTTTCATTTCTATTTGCTTAAGGATTCTGTTGAGTGTCGAGCAATTGAGAGTGGATAGACACGGGCTTACAGAAGTGAGAGAGGAAGCGCTGACAGAAGATTCATTAATAGAAGAGGTTTCTAGGGATGGCCACAGCCTCACATGGTCTAGTGGCAAGACAGTGGGGAGGTGTGGGGCAGGATCTCCCTCACTGCCCTATTCGAGCAGATCTCTACAGACCCCGTTCAGAGGGCTCTTGTGACTCAACTTGCAGCTTTCCAATCTTTTAATAAGGACTCTAGATTTTAATTTGCATTTATGAGAGATGCAACCACATGTAAAACATTGCTGCCTGGGTGGCAGTGGTGTGGCAGGTGTTGTACTATACGAGTCATGTCCGTATAGCATGGATACATATGCCCAAGTAGTAAGATGTTTGGGTTGTTCATGGAAAGGAGGAATATGCTGTGTCTATGGTTTTGAGCCACGTGGATTGACAGCCTCCCTCTTTCCAACCCCCTTCTCAGCCTTTACTGGAATTTAAGATTTGAAAGCATCTGAAGTCTCCTAAGAAAACCCAAAGAAAGTACCGCCCCCCCTCCCCCAAAAAACCCCCACTAGAGTTTCAGGAGAAAAGTCATTGTGAAGTAGAAAAAATTGCTGGATTTCAATTCAAAACTCAGGCCACTTTAAATGAAGCCCAGTGAATACATCCACCCTTTTGGATGGACCTGGTTTGAGTTCGCAATGTAGCCCCAAATCAGGGGAGTTCAGTGCAGACATTTCCTAGCATTCTCACTGTCCCTTGTTCCAGACGGTGCTGCTGCCTTGAGAAAGAGGCTGCACTCACATGGACTCCACAGCACTACTATCCCACCGGTTACTCTCTGGTCTGTGAATGACCATGAAGGGATGCACAGAAAGTTACTGCATGCACAGGCCTGTTACATAATGAACATCATGCACTTGTGAGAGCGCCAAGGCAGAGGCTGGTATGCATCCCAGCACAGCCCGTTACCAATAGCAATGCTGTGAATGTTTACCAAGGAAAATGGACTCACCACAGTAAGTTCAGTCGTAACATGGGTCCTCCGATGACACTTTGGACCCAAAGCAGATCGGGCCCCATCGAAGTATCAGCAACAGTTTAGTTTGTCACTCTAACCCTTGGGTTTTCTTACATGGGAAGTGAGTTGAGACCCCGAGTGGACTCTGTCCCAGAACACAAACAGGAGATGACAGTGGCACAGAAATCAACTAATGGAGGAAAGTGGGCATGGGGTGAGGTTAAAGGTAACATAAGGGTGCCTTCTGGGAGCATGGAGCAGAGAATCCCAGATGAACAAATGCAAACGCTTGGCACCAACAATCCTGGAGAGGGAAGTCCTCTGTCTATCTTAGGTACCAGCTGCCTCATGACTTTGAAGGTGTTTATCCTCACAACAGCCTTATGAGGCAGGGCAGTGCTATTATCCCCATGGTACAGATGGGGAAACTGAGGCACAGAGAGGCTAAGTGACTTGTCCAAGGTCACATGGTGAGCCTGTGAGAAGAACCCAGGTCTCTCAAGCAGAGGCCTAACCACTGGCCCAAACCTTCTCCTGTCCCGTTATCCGTAGAGCAGGCATGGCATAAGCAAAAACAGGGCTACTTTCCCCCACATACTGCCCTCCCACCAGCATTCCTGCAGGATGGAATTTCACTATTAGGCCAGCAAAGCAGGGGCGAGTGGAGTATATAAGACCCACCACCACCTCGCTGTGGGGAAACTTCTTGTTTTGGCTTTGAACTCTGGCTATAGAAGGAGCTTGGTTTCAGGCAACAGTAGGAGCTCACGAATAATGTATGTTGTCGAGCGTCTAGCACTGCAGGTAACTGATCAGCTGGGAATCATGTACTTACATCTAAAATGAACTCATTTTAATGTACTCCTAACTCATCCTCTAAGCATTACCAGTGTAGTTTCAGAAAAGCTGTTTGCATCCTAAAAATATATTTCAGCAATGATAAAAAGTCAGCTAAAGCTCATTTCATTCACTGCCATTAATTCCAAGAGGGCTCAGCTATGCTCTTTTTCACTTTGACTTTCCCCCCCTCCAGTGAATTTTTTGCTCACGTAAGTTTCTAGGAAGATAAACAAAGGACATGGTTATCTACTGACCAGCTACAGGATATGGACAACAGAAATGTAGAGTTCCTTCACACTGTCCCAGCAATGTATATTCCTCTGTCCTCACCCAAATAGCACACTCCAGGGGAGAAAAGATAGCTTGGCCTCTGCAGCCTAGTCAGTCCTTTTGTTTCTCCACTGAGATGACCAGCAAAAGAGACAGTGGTAAGTGATGGACTTTGTGTTGTGAACAGCTGTCTGCTAGAAAGTAAAGTGAAGGGTACCAACCTCGCATGGGTGGCAGGTTTGTAGAAATTTTGGTGGTGCCCAGAACCTACCTCCCCAACCTCCACCCCCCACCTGCCTAAGGCTCTGGGAGGGGGATTGGGTGGGGGGAAGTCGTCTGGGGTGCAGGTCCTGGGCTGGGGATTAGGGTGCAGGAGGGGTGCAGGGTGCAGGCTCTGGGATGGAGTTTGGGTGCTGGGTGCAGGCTCCAGGCTGAGGAGGGGCAGGGGATGGGTGTGCAGGAGGGGGTGAGGGGTGCAGGGCTGATGAACATGTCAGAGATGGAGTTAGTTGAAAAATAGAAAAGTTTTCACCAAAAAATTGTCCCTTTTGCAGTCAAAATTTCTCAGAATATTCTGACCAGCTCTATTCAGAGAGGAATAAACTCTGGTTGCTCCCATCTCACTTGTATTTGAATGAGTGACCAAAAATGGGAGAGCCTCCATCTCCCTTACTCAAGCCGCTCATTGTTCTTGATCATGATCCTCATGTAATTTGAATAGTGTTGATATGAAATCTAGAACCCAGTACTCCATAATACTTTGCATTTCTGTGATCTGCCCTCTGAGCATCTCAAAGCACATTGCAAGCTACTTTCACTGCTGTCCTGTCAGTTTTCTCCCTCTGGCTGCATATTCACTGTCAGTAACCAAGTTCAGCTAGCTTTCAGGACAAAGTCCTTTGTTCACTCCTCTTGCCAGTCTCAGCCCTTGAGGCAATATTTCAACACTTTTCTGACTAATATCACTTGATTTCTGCCTAATGTTTATTTATGCAAGTTCCTTCTGGAAGTCCTATCCAAGGCAGAGGTGCTGTGTATTTACACTTAACCAGTTTTTGTTCGGGAACTGGCTATACTTGAGACATGACTGTGCATTGATGGAGGATCCCAGAGGAGCAAAACTGACACAGGATGGAAAACTTCAGCAATCTGAAGGAGAACAATTTGGTTGAAACGTGTTGTTATTTTATGTGCAGGTCTAATTGGTCTCTTAGCTCCTCCCACTATTCCTCCCTCGTGGAACTTCCACTACCCAGCTCTTTCCCCAAAGCCCAGGCAGATGAGTGAGGAGCTAAGCTGCTCTGTTTGGTCTGTACAGAATAACTCCCAACCAAGATCAACCCAGCAATGTTCCCTCCAGGGTTACCTGGGAAAGCTTCTGTGAACAGACCACCAGGATGATGGCTAAAGCCTAGGGATGAGCAAACTTCAGAAGGGTCAGAAGTTAAGCATGATGGTGACTGAGGGTTTGTCTACACTATAATAAAACATTGGTGGCTGGCCCGTATCAGCTACTCAGGCTCACAGAGCTCAGTCTGGAGACCGGGCTCTGGGAGCCTACCAGATCCTTGCGGGATCTCAGACCCCAGCTCACGTCTGAATGTCTACACTGCAATTTTAATAGCCCTGCAGCCCGAACCCCGCAAGCCTGGGTCAGCTGGCAAGGGCCAGCCCCCAGTGTTCTACTGCAGTGTAGATATACCTGAAAGCTCACCCAACCCAGCTTGGCTGGAGAGCTCATGAGTGAGAAGCAGGAGCAGTGTTCTACCTGGATGTCCCCAGGCCATTCTGCAGGGCATGAAGACCAGAATTTTCAGAATTGTTCAGCATCCACATTCGGGGCCAGGTGATCTGAAGATGGGCTCAGTTCCCATTCAGGCACCTAAATAAGCCATCAGATTTTTTTTACAAGTGCTCAGCATCCTACGGCTGCTCAGGTGCTGAGCAGTACTGCAGGTGCATTCCATCTGAACACAGCAGCATGGCACACTTCTTTATATTATGGGATGCAACCTGAACTTTTGAAACACAGCAGGTATGTCCTACCTAGCTATTCCTGTAACACACAGCAGCAGGTGACTTCTGTCTAGACATAACTGGAACGTTAAGCAGCAGTCTGGTGGCTAACTGCAAAGTCAGGTCAACTTGATTTTTCAAAAACAAAGGGCAGATTAATTAAACAAAGTCAAAACTTAAATAAAGTCAAAACTTTTCCTGCTTTGGGATTTATATAATTAGCTCCATGCACTGGTATGCTGACCCTTCCCAAGTAAAGTAACGAAACAACGTTGATGCCCGGTATAGCTCCCTCCCGAACCCTCAAAGTCAGTTTCGCTAAGGTGAGTTGTCAGAAATGACATCTTAGGCCTTGTCTACACTACAAGACTATTTCGAATCTACTTAAGTCGAATTTGTGGATTCGACCTTATGAAGTCGAATTTGTGTATCCACAGTAAATACACTAATTCGAATTTCTGAGTCCACATTAACGGGGCCGGCGTCGACTTTCGAAGCGGTGCACTGTGGGAAGCTATCCCACAGTTCCCGCAGTCCCCGCTGCCCATTGGAATGCTGGGTAGAGCTCCCAATGCCTGCTGGGGGAAAAAATGTGTCGAGGGTGGTTTTGGGTAACTGTCGTCATCGAACCGTCAATCACGCCCTCCCTCCATGAAAGCGCTGGCGGGAAATCTGTTCGCGCCCTTCTCTGGTCGGTTACAGCGCGGACGCCACAGCACTGCGAGCATGGAGCCCGCTGCGATCATCGCTGCACTTATGGCCGTTGTCAACTCTTCACACCTTATCGTCCACCTCTTCCACAGTCAGCTGCTGAGAAATCGGGCGAGGAGGCTCCGGCAGCGCGGTGAGGAGAGTGGCGCAGACCTCTCACAAAGCAGGGTACGCCGCGCAGTGGAGATCATGGTGGCAATGGGTCAAGTTCATGGTGTGGAACGGCGATTCTGGGCCCGGGAAACAAGCACGGACTGGTGGGACCGCATAGTGCTGCAGGTCTGGGATGAAACAGAGTGGCTGCAAAACTTCAGGATGCGTAAGGGCACTTTCCTTGAACTCTGTGACTTGCTGGCCCCTGCCCTGAAGCGCCAGGACACATGGATGCGAGCAGCCCTGAGTGTGCAGAAGCGAGTGGCCATAGCCCTCTGGAAACTTGCAACGCCAGACAGCTACCGGTCAGTAGCGAACCACTTTGGCGTGGGCAAATCTACCGTGGGGGTTGCTGTGATTCAAGTAGCCCACGCAATCGTTGAGCAACTGCTCTCAAAGGTAGTGACTCTCAGAAACGTCCAGGTCGTCATAGATGGCTTCGCCGCGATGGGATTCCCAAACTGCGGTGGGGCTATAGATGGGACTCACATCCCTATCCTGGCACCAGCCCACCAGGCCAGCCAGTATATTAACCGAAAGGGCTACTTTTCAATGGTGCTGCAAGCACTGGTGGACCATAGGGGACGTTTTACCAACATCTTCGTCGGGTGGGCGGGCAAGGTTCATGACGCGCGTGTGTTCAGGAACTCTGGTCTGTTTAGACGCCTCCAGGCAGGAACTTTCTTCCCGGACCACAAAATAATGGTTGGGGATGTGCAGATGCCTACAGTGATCCTCGGGGACCCAGCCTACCCGCTAATGCCCTGGCTCATGAAGCCCTATACAGGCGCCTTGGACAGTGAAAAGGAACTCTTCAACTACCGGCTGAGCAAGTGCAGAATGGTGGTGGAGTGTGCTTTCGGACATCTCAAGGGGAGATGGCGGAGCTTACTGACTCGCTCGGACATCAGCGAAAAGAATATCCCCGTAGTTATTGCTGCTTGCTGTGTGCTCCACAATCTCTGTGAGAGCAAGGGCGAGACCTTTTTGGCCGGATGGGAGGTTGAGGCAAATCGCCTGGCTGCTGTTTACGCTCAGCCAGACACCGTGTATCCTGGAGGCTTTGAAAGCAAGTTTCTGCGGAAAGCAGGGTAACCTATGACTCTCCACTTGATTTTAAGAGAAGCTGATCCTGGGCCTGTGTCTCTATGTGTTGAGTGAGATCTGCGGTTACATACCCCGTTCTCCAAGTTTCCCCCACTTCCAAAACACGTTTTAAAACAAATTAAACGGAACAGTAATTGTTAATAAATCTTTCTTTTACTTTGCATTTCTGTTCAGGGGTTGAAACATGGACGCATACTGTGCTGGGTACGGTGTGCACTGATGTACAGACCGCTTGTACAATAGAGGAATGACAGCCTCCTGCTCCTACATAGGTCTCTGGGGTGGGGGACGGTTGCAGGTGGTTGTGCATGAAGGGGTGGGTTTGCAGGAAGGGGCGAGGGGTGCCGTCTTTGGATAGGGGTTTGGATGACGGCTGTGGGTTTGGGCGTAGGAAGGGGTGAGGGGTGTGGGGGAAGGGTGAGTATCTGTCCGTGGATGAGGGCTCTTGTTGGGGCTCAGGGCAGCGGAGAGGCTCGTGGCTACGGTGGAAGTGCATGGTAAGGGCAGCCTGCCTTAACATTCGGGGATGGCAGGCGCTAGGACCCTGGACAAGCGTACACATCACCGAATGAACCGGGGCAGCATACACCACACAGACTGACCCTGGTGCCTAGTGACTGCAGTCTGTGTGTGCCCTGCAGTTGACCCTGCCCCCAAGTCTGTACCCTGGTAATGTAGGCTATCCAGTGCAATTAAAAATCCCCTCCCCCCCCACACACAAAGTCTTCTTACACGAAAAACGTGAAGGAAACAGTGAATAACAGCAAACCGCTTTTAATAATCTACTACACAGTGGGGGGATGAAACTTGGATTTGGGACTGGGTGATCCTGTAAGGGAAGCGCTTCTACAAATTTATAGCATGAGAGGTGTCTGGTACATTAGCGCTCTGCTGTGGTGCAGTGACAGTTCTCACGGCCCCTACCGCCCCTCCTTCTTGTAATTTTGGGTGAGGGGGGGACAGGACTTCTTGGCGTTGGAGGGCGGTTGCAGATACAGTGCAGGGGGGCTCTCTCCTCCTGCCTGCGGTCCTGCAGAACATCTACAAGGCACCTGAGCGTGTCCGTTTGCTCCCTCATTAGCCCAAGCAGCGTTTGAGTCGCCTGCTGGTCTTCCTGCCGCCACCTATCCTCCCGTTCGATGTGTGTGCGATGCTGCTGACATAGGGTCTCCCTCCACTGTCTCTGCTCTGCCGCCTCGGCTCTGGAGCAGGCCATCAGTTCCGCGAACATCTCGTCCCTAGTCTTTTTTTTTCGCCGCCTAATGTTAGCCAGCCTCTGCGAGGTGGATGACGGGGCAGTCCGGGAAAGAGCCGAAGCTGTGTGATGGGAAAAAGTAAGTGATTTCCTTGAACAGATACATGTTTGCGAACAGTGAACACAGTCTAGTCAGTTTCTGTGAACAAGACCATACAGGGCACCTAGTCTCACGAGATCTCAGGACAAGTTCGAGATTTCGGAATACGCTTTCAGTGGTTGCGGTCTTGCACAGGAGAGATGCCAAGCGGGGAGGGACAGCTGAATCCGTCTAGCAGCCAGTCCTGGTAAGCCTTACAGTAGAGTCTGCTTAACAGTTAATGGATAGCTGTGCCCTCCCGCTAAAGGCAATCTGGAAAGCATAAAGTCTGAGCCTTTTCCAGCCCCTCCCGGCAGTGCACGGGAAAGATCACTGTTTGCTTTTCCTCTGTGGCCTCCAACACATGGCTGTTAAGCGAGGGTCATTCTTATGCAAAGTAAAAGTCTACCATTCACAATAGTAACAGTACACTAATTGCCCTAATTAGATGCAGCACTTCCAGAACGACATTACCCTGAGGCGGGTCACTCGGAGTCAGAGAGAGCGGATGCTAAGAGAAGCCCTGCACAGACCAGGACCATATGCTGCCATGCTTGTGGAGGCAATGATTCCCCTTTACATTAGGATGGCCTGGCGCGGAAGAGTGTGCTTCCACGGAGCACCAAATAAGGCACCTCTCCCCAGGAACCTCCTGCGGAGGCTTTTCGAGCACCTCTTTGAGAGCTTTGTTGAACTGTCCCAAGAGGATTATTGTTCAATCCCTATATGTGTGGACCTACTTTTTATATAGTTTGACATTGAAAATTTTTATATAGTATTTCTATTTTTTCTATACCTGTTTTTTAAAAAATAAATGTTTCCATGTTTATAGCACTTACCGCCTGATCCTTCCCCTGATTCTGAGTCCGGGTTAACGGACAGGGACGGTTGGTAGGGGATCTCTGTGAGGGTGATGAAGAGATCCTGGCTGTCAGGGCAAGCGGTATTGTGTTTGCTGTCGCCTGCGCCGTCCTCCACAAACCCTTCCTCATCTTCCCCATTGGCGAACATCGCCGAGGAACTGTCCAGGTACACTATGCCATCCTCAGAGTCCACGGTCACTGGTGGGGCAGTGGTGGCAGACCCACCGAGAATGGCATGCAGTGCCTCGTAGAAGCGGCATGTCTGGGGCTGTGCTCCGGAGCATCCGTTTGCCGCTCTGACTTTTTGGTAACCTTGTCTCAGGTCCTTGACTTTCACGCGGCACTGCATCGCATCCCGGCTGTATCCTTTCTCTATCATGGCTTTGGAGACCTTCTCGAAGGTCTTTGCATTCCGCTTGTTGGAGCGCAGCTCCGAGAGCTCAGACTCCTCGCCCCACACAGCAATCAGATCCATGACTTCCCGGTCAGTCCATGCTGGGGACCTCTTTCTATTCTTGGATTGCCCGGACTCCTCTGCTGGAGAGCTCTGCATCGTTGCAGGTGCTGCGGAGCTCGCCCCGATGTCCAACCAGGACGTCAGATTCAAAGTGCCCAGACAGGAAAAGGAATTCAAATTTTCCCGGGTCATTTCCTGTGTGGCTGGTCAGAGCATCCAAGCTCGGACTGCTGTCCAGAGCGTCAACAGAGTGGTGCAGTGTGGGATAGCTCCCGGAGCTACTAAGTTCGATTAGCATCCACACCTAGCCTAATTCGAGCTAGCCATGTCGAATTTAGCGCTACTCCACCTGTCGGGGTGGAGTACCAAATTCGAACTAAAGAGCCCTCTAGTTCGAATTAAATGGCTTCCTGGTGTGGACGGTTGAGCGGTTAGTTCGAATTAACGCTGCTAAATTCGACTTAAAGTCCTAGTGCAGACCAGGCCTTAGAGTGGAAAAAGCCAATGTCCTTCAGAACTATTACTGCTGTACTGGGGAATTTTCTTTCATTTCCCATTCCCCAAACTTAGCTGATCTGTTTACTGTTCCCTTCCCTGCCCCCCCCACCTTTTTTTTAAATCAACAACTACTCGTGTAAACAGTCAGGACACATCCCAGAAACTAACTAACAGAGAGAGAGAGAGAGAGAGAGAGAACACACCACTGTGAAATAGCTGATTGAAAGACAAAAAGCAGCTGTTTCACTTGCTGATGTTTTTAATACAGCTCGACAAGCAAAGGTGTTGAGAAGTTGAGAAAGAGGCAGCCATTTACTATATCTATCTATATCTGCTTCTGTCTTCTCGTTCCTCACTCAAAGTTACACCAAACAAAAGCTACAGCCCATGTTGTGGGAAATGTCTGTGTGACTAATGAAGCCTCGGTTGACACCAGTGTAAAGCTGGAAAGATGTCATGGCCTCAGGTAGAGTTTGATGGCTGAGATCTCCTTTCTAGCTTCATCTAGTTTCAAGTTGCAGCCAAGAAACTGTCACAGTACAAAAAATGTTAAACAATCACTTGAGAAGTGAGCTACTTTGGTATCTGCACCAATTTACAGTGAATAAAAATTAAATGAGCACAAAGATATATTATTGACTTATTTCCTTTCTTTTCTTCTCTGCAAGACTCCTAACAAGATTGTACAGCTACTATCTGATAGGAACTTTTAATGGTTTGACCATGACACTCAGGAAAACTTTCCCAGAGGCCATGTTTTACCAAATCCCTGTTCAATTTGTCACGTGCTTGTTGTACCGTTTCCCATCATTGCTGATTGCCGTCTGTTGCTATTTTTGCATAAATAGAAGTACTCGCTAGCAGTGCTTTCTACCACTAACTTCAATTATTCTCTTTCTTGTCAATGTTTCAATAAAACGCTGGCTTTTTCTGCTACTGTTCATTATTTAGAGGTGGTTCTTTTATATCAAGACATCCTTGGGGTGGAGGTTTCTCTTCTACATCAGAGTTTCTTGCACCTTCCTGTGAACTATTTGGTGGGCTAGATGGTTCCATGCTCAGATCCAGTCTGGTCATTCTTATCTTTCTCCTTTTGTTTAAGATTATTATTAGGGACAGTATTTGAGGTAGAAAAACTCATTCTCTAGACTCATCTGATGCTTTTGAACTCTTAGAATAAGAGATTCATAGGTTCAGAGATTGGGCTAAATGGAACTGAGCAATTTTTTCCCAAGCCACTACTAGTTCAGGATTGCCCCATGTGATAGTCTCCAGGGCATTGTGCAGTTTGGTTTTAAAATGTCTCAAGTAATAGAAATTCACACTATCTGTCCCCTCACAAAGCCAGGTACGAAGATTTCATGCCTACAGTGAAACTCATGGAAAAACATGTGTTCACCAGTTTTGCAAGAAGCAAAATACTTTATTGTTTGCCTCCGAGTTTTTCTTTTGTTTTCATTATGCTGTTTCTAGAAAGATTTGAAAGGTGGTTCGAATAGGAGGAACTGAACTGCAAAATGGGCTAGCATTTGAGATATCTGCCTTTGTAAGACAGGATAAAACTTGCAGCCTTTTGTGGGTGTAGACTTGCCACAAATTTTCATCCATGAAAATTTTAGCCTCCGTTGAATTTACAAAATCTTGAGAAAATTATGTCCCGAGTAGCTCCACACAGCTCCATTCCCAGGACTTGCTAGTTGAAATGGACTCAGTAGATTTTAGCTCGCCGGAGGCAATTCATTCAGCCTTGGTAAGCCCCGCAAATTGAATGTCAACACTGCCAAGTATCCCTTTTGTCTACCTAGAATGTACTACAGCTGCCACTCCAGCCAGGCAGAATTAATGTGATTAGGAGCATGGTGTCCTCCCAAACTTACATCTCTTCTGGAGGCTGCCACAGAATTGGCAGAGGCCTGATTCTGATCTCTTGTTCAGTTGTTTTACCCAGATGCAAATCCGTTGAGTGGAGTGGCGTTACTTCCAGTTTACACTGCTGCAGCTTAAGAGCTTTCTTTTCTCCCTCCGCAGAGCAGAGTCCATCCCTCCTGAATAGCCAGGTTCATTGTGCTGCCTGTTTTGGTTTCCAGGGCTTGTGGAAGAGTGCCCTGTGGCACTGAGAAGTGCTCATGAGAGTGGCGAAGAGGAAAACCGTGGAGATGGTTTTTTAATACGTCTGCACATTTGAGCGTGATAGTTTAGGTGATGCACTATTCCCCTACCCACAGTGGGATACTCCCTGTAGTCAGCAGTGGTGTCTCTCAGACATTTGGGGTAAGCATCCAGCAGATTAGACATTTATCCAAACAAGCTGCACCTCTTGAATCTGAAGACTATGGAATCTTGCAAGAATAGTCTCTCCTGAGATTTCTGCTGCTTCCTCTCAGCATCTCTGTGGGAACCAATTTCCTCATGGGACACGAGCCTAGCATCCAGCAGCAGAGAGGACGAAAAGTAATGGGAACTAAATAAAAAGATACTTCTGAACATCACTTTGGCCAAGTCCCTTAATCTTTCTGTGCCTCAGTTCCCTATCTTTAAAATGAGGGTAATACTGCTCTACCTCACAGGAGCATCGTGATGATAGTCAGATACATGGCATGTGCTCAGATACTACAACAATGGGGCTATTTAAGTTCCTAGGTAGACAGACAAGTAGGCTGAGTATCCTTTTTAGATTCTGGATCAGGTTTGGGCTCTGGGCAGGCAAAGCCCAATGAACCCTGGCCAAACCTGGAGAAGGTTGTATGTTCTCCTCTCTCTGGCCTATAGTGCCTAGAGTGTGCCTATAGAATAGGCAGCAAAATGGAGGCTTCGTTTGTCTGTTTAGACAAAATAGTCTGAGAGACCACAGAGAGCCTTCTCTTCTGCTGATTTTCAAAACTTTTCATGAGGCTTTAGTGAGCCATGCTCTGGGTGCGAAGTATGTTCAGTGATCAAGAGTGGATAAAATTCCATTAGAGGTAAAAATGTTGTCAGACTGTGTACTGGAAAATATATATCTAAGCTGAGAAACTACTTAATCAATTCAGACCAACGCTCTATGACATTTCCCACAAGACCGTAATGCTGTTTACAGATTCTGAAGAACATCTCCAGTCATTTCTGGCATGGACTTATGATTGATTTCAAAGAAAAATGGGGCTGAGAATGTGAGTCTGTGTTTAATGTGAAAAGGGATTTGAAGATGAAAAGTCAACTGGCATGAGAGATTGCAGGGAAAATGTAAAGGCAGTAAAGCATGTGGGTGGTCTCAGAGCATGTAATAGGATATTGGTGAGGAAGACAAATACATTCAGGATTCTGGAGTTTAATAAAATAGTTACTTTAACTCAATCAATAACGTAGAAGGAGGAATATGGTAAGAGAATACAGTTAAATCCCTGAAGAAGAGAATGATGCAAATGAGAAAGGGCTTGTGAAATTACTGAAATGGTGAACACCAGACACACCCACACACCAAACATAACCCTCATGAATGATTCCAGGTAAGTCGCCATCAACTGCAGAGTTTAAACTGAAAGCTGCTGGTGTTAGCAGAGCTTTATCCAAGGGCTAACGCTACTGGGCAGCAGGCAGAAAACAGCTCAGTGCTCCATCAAAACTTCCTATTTGCCCTCTGTGCTCTTTCCTTCCACGTGCCAAAAGATGGGAGTGTGCCGGAAAGACAGTCTGGGCATGCCACCAGCATTCGATGTTACTAGAGGGGTCATCTGCCTGGCACAGCCACTGACAGTGGAGCTTTCAGTTGCATCCTGCCCTGGAGGAAAATTCCTCCCCGACCCCAAATATGGCAATCAGTTAAACCCTGAGCATGTGGACAAGACTCACCAGCCAGCACCCAGGAAAGAATTCTCTGTAGTAACTCAGATCCCACCACATCTAACATCCCATCACAGACCATTAGGCATATTTACCTGCTAATAATCAAAGATCAATTAATGCTGTCTTGTATTAAAATCCTCTAACACTAAGAAGGAAACAGGAGGTGCTTCATTTCCAGTAGTTCTCTCTGAGTTGCTTCCTTACAAGACAGATTCAAAAGTCCTCTTTGCTTCTTGACACCTGCATAATACTGTTGCATAAACTCTCTGGCTAAGTGAGTATACTGCTATGAAATCACAGTTTGCATTTGCACACCTTTTATTCAAGGATCGCAAAGTCCTTTACAAATGTTGCTTAATCCTCAACTTTTTCAGAGGTAGGTTGGTAATATTATACCCATTTAACAGAATAGTAAATTGAAGCAGAAAGATATTGAGTGACTTCCCCACAGTGAGACACTGGCAGAGCTGGGCATAGAACCCAGTCCTGCCTCCTGACTTCACAATCCTCTACTTCAACCAGTAGGCCACATTGTTTTCCTTGAGTGTGTACAAACAGCAAAGAGCACAGGGCCAGATTTTCAATAGCTCAGCCCTGTGACTGCAGCTAGGTTTTTAGCAGGGCTCAGCATCCAGGCAGAAGGAACTGATCTGCTTTCATAAAGCTAAAAGTTGTGGCAGTGATTGTTACAAACAAAGAGTTCTAAAGTCACAGTAAACTTGATTATTTTGAAGCTAAATATTAAGAGTCAATTGCTCCATTCTCTCTCATTTGGAAGCTAGAAAAATCCCTCTCTGATGCTAGTTAATTTAACACACCTGTTTCATTGGGTTTATGGCCAGACACTGGTGTGAACACACACATGTGGCCTTATTATAAAAAGGAATTCTGTAACTATTCCTAAGTCACTATTGTATTTCTATCAGTTACCATTGATCTACTCAAATACCTCATTGAAGAAGTTCCTCTTTAGCAACAGGCTAACAGAATCCATACCAATGGACTCTGCCTGGTCGCCTGTGATGGTGGACTGTGCTGATGGTCACCTGTGCTGATGGTGACCAATCAGGAAATGAAACTCAAAAGTTCCCAGGGCTTTTCCTGCCCACCCGGCTAGGGCATCGGAGTTGAGAGTGTTGTCCAGAGCGGTCACAAGGGAGCATTCTGGGATAGCTCCCGGAGGCCAATAACATCAAATTGCGTCCACAATACCTTTAACCTGGGATTGCGATCTCGATTTAAGCACTACTCCACTTGCCGAGGTGGAGTACAGAAATCGATTTAAAGAGCCCTTTAAGTTGAAAAAGCCCGTTTGGTCATGTGGACGGAATCTTTTTTTTCCCCCGAATTAACTTGGCTAATTCTGAAATAACAGACTAGTGTAGACCAGGCCTTAGGATCCTTTGAACAGCCCAACATTCATTAAGAATTAAACACCCAAATGATATTTATTTATGCCTTAGAAGATCTACCCTCCGGAACCTGTTGGACTCTACCTAGTGCCAGAAGGGCTTGATAGTTCCAAAAGGAATTTAAAAAACTGGGGAAAGTAAGTTACCATTCCTTCCACAAAAATATTAATGTGTAATTCTGAAGCTAATTTGATTAATCATTTTATAAGATTCTCACACTCACATAGAAATTACAACCCAACATGACAGAGAATAGATGTAGATTATTTTTTAAAAATGCACAAAAATACTTATAAAGATGAAAGGCTCCTAAATGATTCTATTCTGAATAGCTAGGGTACATATGACTCAATTTATGGCACCTCTTATCATTACTCAGCTTGAAATAGGAGATACCACATTTTAATTACTAGAGATTACTATGAATATAGTGTCAGACTGCTAAGCACATCTCTGGCTCAGCCTCGCTGCTGGGTTCCATTTTTCCTTCGCCTTTTGAGAGCTGTTTTCCTTATGTCTTTATTAGCATGCATGTCAACTCCAAATGGAGAGTATTATAAAGGAATCTATGTGTGGTTCTGTTTTTTTTTAAAAATAGCCTTTAGGAAATAAAATGCTCTCAATAAGATGAAAATGTAGTAGCCGTCAGACATTTTGGATGAATCAAGCAGTAAATATGAGCACCAACATTAATGCTAAGGTTGGGACGTACTTACACTGAAGTCAAAGAATTTAGAGTAAATGTCAGCCACAGAGGGTTGAGACTACCCTTCACATGTTAGTGAAATTAATACAATACCAAACGTTGCCATAGGAATCAGGGTCTCCACAGCCAATGTGGAAACTTTCTGCCTTGTGAGTAAAACCAGGGATATTCATGAATTGATCTGTTCCGGTCCATGCTGCAGCCAGCAATCACAGGGATCCCTCTCCCCACAGAGAATGGCCTCAAAGAGATTTTCACCACCAGGCAACACAGCACACAGCTTGTTCCAGAGATGAACAAACTTGTCCAGGTTAATCTCAAACCCATGTGAACATCATGGGTTCAAAAGCTGACACAGGACACTGACACAGGATTGGCATTACATTTAGGAGGAACAACCAGAAAAATCCAATAGAAAGACAGGACGAACAATGACTCAGAGAAAAGACAAAGGAAGGAGAGAATATTGTAGTGAAAAAATACATTAGATTTACAAAGAAGGATGGGTTGTGGTTAAGTCACCAGACTAGGACTCACATAACCCAAGCTCATTCCCCAACTCTGCCATGGACTCCGGGTGAGTCTCAGTTCCCCCATCTGTAAAATGAGGACAAGAATCCTTCCTTAAACCATGCTGTCCATTTAGATGGTAAAATCTTTAGGGTAGAGACTATCTCATTGTGTGTATGCACAGAGCCCAGCTGAACCTCTAGTTACTAGTGTAATACAAGCAATGATTAATATCCCTAACATGGTACATGGAGAGCACTAGTGTGTGGGGAGTAGTTCTTCCTTCAAGGCCTTGCAAAGGGCGTCCTGGCATTTGTTTAAATTCCTCATTAGGGACGTAGGCACAGAGGCATAAATTATACGTTTTAGCGACAGGCTAAATTGTTCCGTGAATGGAAGGAAGTGCTGTAAAACCCAAATACAGCCAGCAAAGCTGACAACCTCAGACTCCCTGAAGCTCCCCTCTCACGATAGAAAAATAAAAGCTCCCCTTCCCTCAGCAAATTCTGATAAGAAAAGAAATGAGAGGGACTTATTGCAACACAGAGTAACAAGAAACCTACACCTATAGACCCAACCCCCAGTAACTTCCCTTCAAGTGTGCATCCTGCCACTGGTTTATATACCCCAGTGGTGCTCAACCTTTCCAGACTGCTGTACCGCTTTCAGGAGTTGGATTTGTCTTGCGTACCACCAAGTTACACCTCACTTAAAAACTACTTACTTACAAAATCAGACATAAAAATATAGCGTCACAGCACACAGTTACTGACAAATTGCCGACTTTCTCATTTTTACCACAGAATGATAAAATAAATCAATTGGAATATAAATATTGTACTTATATTTCAGTATACAGTATATAGAGCAGTATAAACAAGTCATTGTCCGTATGAAATTTCAGTTTGTACTGACTTCGGTAGTGCTTTTTATGTAGCCCGCTGTACAACTAGGCAAATATCTAGATGAGTTGATGTGCCCCGTGGAAGATCTACGTGTACCTCCAGGGGTGCCCATACCTCTCATTGAGAACCACTGATGTACCTCACTCATACTGGGGAAACAGGTGCTGCTAATTAGGGTTTTGCACATTCCTCCACAGAACTCTTGCTGTCTCATTAAGCCCAACTGGGGATAACTGGCAGCAGATGCAAGGCTTCGGGCTGCTTAGGGAAGGCCTTTATTTTTAACTTTTTTTTTTGGCCACACATTGCACAGGGTTTCACGTATTCCAACCAAGAATTCACAACTTCAGCAGAGAACCACTGCCACCTTCCAAAGCTAAATAAACTGATGTTAATTTCCACAAAAAATCTCCCCTGAAAGGGGATTTAGTCTGGGTAGGTCTATTTCTTACTGCAGTGTGGACATGCCCTCTGTCTCTCCAATAGATTCCGGCATGCTACCGTAATCAGTTCTCATGGCCTTTGGTCAAAGGGCATGGAATGCTCCCTTGCTGCTGGGGGAGTTCACCATCCCGCAGGGTTTGAATTTGGAACAAGACAGTAAAATGTCTGATCTGCCGAGACCACTCTGTGTGGATCCTAAAGCAGGAAACCTCAAACTTCATTGCACTGCGACCCCCTTCTGACAATAAAAATTACTACACGACCCCAGGATGGGAGACTGAAGCCTGAGCCTGCCTGAGCCTCACTGACCCGGGGGGAGGAGCAAAGTTGAAGCCCAGAGGCTTCAGCGCCAGGCAGGGGGCCTGTAACCTGAGTCCCAGCACGCAGGGCTGAAACCCTCAGGCTTCGGTCTCGGGTGTTGAGGCTCAGGCTTCGGCTTTGGCCCTGGGCCCCAGCAAGTCTGAGCCATGACCCACAGTTTGAGAACCGCTGTCTTAAGGATGGAAGGCCTAAAAGGGCGTGGGAGGAGGAGGAGGAGGAGCTTATTCAAACTTGTTTTTAATCTGTCACAGGATTAATTTGGATTAAAGCCAGTTTACAAAACTTCCAAATCAGTTTGCCTGACCTTTGTTCCAAGGACCTGCAGTTTTGTAGCTTTGAGGATCAGCAGTTTTGACTGAGGAACCTAAGGCAAAATCTACCGTCCAATTATTCTTGAAAAACCTTGTAAGGGAGTAATGGATCTTCTGCTACATTATTCCAATCAAATGACTTATTTCACTCAACCATCCTCAAGAAGAAAGGTATTAGACTTCTCTGCTCATTACAATTCTCAGTTTCTTTGTAGAAAAAGCCAAGCAAGGTGCCAGTCTCCTCCCCCGTCCAATGCTCTGGCCCCATCCCCAGTCGGGGATTCTTCAGGCTGTAGGCATAGCACAATGAATGGGATTTTAGCTTGGGATATTCTTTCCAAATGTGTGCAGTGTCCATGAAAAGTCTAATAGCAAAATTAAAGCAGGTTTGCTGAGGGGACTGGATGGCTGGTGGTGAGGAGATACAAAGAGCTCTAAATCAATGGAGCTTCTCGCTTCTTGGGCCCCGATTCTGGAAGCTTCTCTGTTAATGGACAGATGTTCACGTAACGATAAACCAATCAAACCTGGTCCCCACCACTGAGGCCAGACAAACTCTGGTCTTGAGATTTGCAAAGCCAGTTAGTTTTCGCTATGTGACCACATCCACTTGCTTGGCTTTGAAAATCTCACCCTGGCACTGGATTGTGACCCCTCGTGGTGGTTCCTCCGGGGTATTTACAAGCTTGAACTGCCCTACATGTGCAACCTGCAGCTTCTTGTGCTATCCAGTGCCCCAAATTGACTTCAACGTTTTTTCTATATAAGAAAAAAGGAAGAGGATACACCGAGGCTCTGTCATTATCCTGCACAGCACAGATAATAATAAAAAACACCCCCTGTTGTGTAATCTCCTTTTAGATCTTGCAAGAGGGTAACAGATAATCATAATTAACAGGGCTTTTTTCTTCCTCCTCCCCAGCCCTCCTCAAAGCCATATAACTGATGTAGAAACTTTAAGGCTTGGAGCAATACTTACAGGGAGAAGATGAAAAGCTGCTCAGAATATAGATTTGAGCGTCAGATAGAAATTACAGCCCCAATTCATCCTCCTTTATTACTGGGCTCTGTGGGTTTAATGGGAAGCGAATACAGTTACTTTCCCCTGTCTTGGGGGAAAAATGACATTCCATTTTGTCTCAAAAAATACACATTATTTAACTTATAAAATATTTAATCTAAGTAATTAATCCTCTCACGACAGCGCTTTGCACATTTTCTCTGACAATCCATACTTCCAAGGGCCTATAGTTGCAGCAAACTTTGTTTCCTTTTTCACATGAAATTAATCAAAGGCACATCCTGAATTATTCAGGAGCTGAGTGAAGCCTGCTTGCCATGGCTTGCAGAAAGAAAACTCCCATTTTTTTCATATCCCACCAATATGCAACTAATATAGCAGAGTTCCTGTTGACCATGTGAATGGTGGATCATCATTGTAGCATGCAAGATTTCTTTTCCCCTCAGTCGATAAGGCTGAGTTTTTCATATTTGTTGGGCTTAGATACATGTATTCTATGACTGACTATAGGGAACTATCCAGCAGGAAGATGGACTGGATGGGATCTAACTGGTTATTTTATCTCTAAGTCTGTTTATTCACAGGTCAGACATTCTCTCTCATTTTTTCTCTCTCTAGCTCATTAAAACAAGTCCAGGTTTTTGTGCAGGAAAAATTCTAACAATAGTTCCACACATTTAAAAGAAAAAAAATCCTCTCTTTTTCTGGTTAAAAGTTCAATTCTGCTTGTGGTGAAGTTTTGCCTAACAAAGCAAAGACAAGAGATGAAGTTTTATTTTTAAATTTTGATTTTTTTCAAAAAACTGTCTAAAAATATGAATTTTGATACCTCAATTATTGTCCCTGACTTTCAGCCATCTCTGCCAGGTATGAGTTATACAGCAGGTGCTTAGTAAATTTATTCAAGCATGATCTGATCCCAACAAAAACAGAGTGGTCTCAATTTTCTTTCATTTTCAACTGCATAAATCCAGAATAAGTCCTCTGGCTTACTCTGGATTTACAAATAAGAGCAGAGGTCACATGGGCTTGTTAGGTTGGACCGCACATCTGCAAACAGAACCACATGGGTGTACTCTTGTGCTTGCAAGGAGCCCAAGAGAATTTAGTGGAGCTCTCTCTAAGCACAGGGCTCCACACATGAGGTTTTCTTTGCAGGACTGGAGCCTCACAGCCACAGCTGAAAGGGATATGGTTCCCTGCCTGGAGTGTCACCAATGGAAATAACTGCTGGTAGGATATGACATGAAATCAGGTCCCACATTCCACTTACATCCCAGCATCAAGAGCTGTAGATCTTCCTTGACGTAAGCTATTTTCCTTTGTGTAATCACCAATTCCCTCCCCCTTACACCCAAATAGTAAAGCCTCTTCTGCAACAAGCACCTTCACAAGAAAAAAAAACCCACTCTTCCTGGGCAGCTCAGGCAACTTTCCTTGAGCTAGTTATAGTATAACGAGAAGCACTGAAGCCAAGCAAATGACTTGAGTGCATCAGAGGTGGAAGATGTATATTGGGCACATATGTTCCTATTTCCTGTACAATAGCACATCAGTTTCACATACCAAAGAGGGCCAGATAGACACTGGAGAAATAAATTTACACTGAAAGTGGAGGAAATGAATTCTTACATAAGCAAATAAATCCCCATTCTTGACTTTCACCATGAGGGCTTTATGGTGGCTCTCTCACCCTGGCACAGTACCCTTTAAGAGGCAGGGTAGATGACAGATGTTCATATTTTTGATGCTGCCTGATTATTTTCTGAAATCCAAAGCATTACCATGTATTAAATTCCAGAGCTGGGCTTGCATTTGTATACATCAGAGAAGGAAAAGGAGAGGTGGTTTTTTTTTTTTTTTTACCACTTGCATCATTTATGAACAGCATAATATCAGGATATCTACATTAAAATCAGCTTCCAAATGGAAAACTATATTAAACAAGATACGTGTATGTTTTCATAAATCCATAAAATCTTGTTAGCAATCACTCATATTTTTTTCACCATTAAAGTGCATTCTGTTATTGTTATTTTTACTCTTATTTTTTATTGTTACCATAATGCTGCAGTGGATTCTTTGCTGAATTAAGACAATGCATTACAAAACCAATTGCTCTATATTTAAGTTGCTGCCGTGGGACAGGAAAGATACACTTTAATATCGTCCGTTCCCCCTTCCTCCCCCGCCCTCCGATTTCAATTAATTTTAGAACTGCATTGCCAGCTCTGGAGACCAAAGCCCTCTGTTTATCTGCATCACATGTACAGCCCTGCCAACTTGCTGCCATCCGCTAAAGCCACCATTGATGATGATGGATCTTATGATGTGTCATGTGAACACCTACCCACCAAGATCTGGGGCCCACCAACCCATTCCACACAGTCCATTGGTTTGCTGATAGGTGGCAATGACTCTCCAATAGATTTTTCTCTCTCTAACACTCTGGTAAATCCAGAGTTACCTCACTGAAGTCAATGCAGTTGCTCCTAACGCACTCCACTGGTGTACGTGAGATCAGGATCTTCCCTTCTGTCATTACCTGGGGCTTGATCAGGCCTGCCATAGACTCAGTGGCCAGTGGGTCAGCCACCTGGACTCTATTCTAGCTGATCACATGTGGGCCTTATTGATAAATTGTATAGCAAATTGCTTGACCACACTTTTATTTGTTATGAAATACACTCAAGAGACCAAATAACCAATGTCAGTCAGGTTCTCTATAGTACCAGTCTCCGGGAAACTGTCTCATACAGTGTTGTTACATTGACATTATGCAGAACCTATGCTTCCAAAGTTACACCCACTAAAATAATCTTTATACTTTTTATATGTTTACAAGTACAAGGTACTGTATACATCACCTGAAATATCAGAGGGGTAGCAGTGTTAGTCTGGATCTGTAAAAGCAGCAAAGAATCCTGTGGCACCTTATAGACTAACAGATGTTTTACAGCATGAGCTTTCGTGGGTGAATACCCACTTCTTCGGATGCAAGTCCGAAGAAGTGGGTATTCACCCACGAAAGCTCATGCTGCAAAAAGTCTGTTAGTCTATAAGGTGCCACAGGATTCTTTGCTGCTATCACCTGAAATGACATTGAACCAATCAGCTTTCTACCTTGCTTTTCTGGGACCATGGTGTACTCCCTATCATTTTGTTCTGAACATATACATTCCAGGTACCCTCTTGCTATGGTAAAGCCCTCATCTGTACTGGTCTTGACAGCTTCCCTATTTGCTTTACCCAAAACTTTTTTCAGTGAATGCAAGAGATATGGGATACTTAGCATAAGAGATCAGGGTTATATGAAAAGTCTAGGCTAAGTAAAACTATACAACTACTATAATGTTTGTGTTTAATGCTATTTGTACTCCATACCAATATATGTATGGTGTGGATAAACCATAGACACACATACTAGCCCAACATATATATTAGTCGACAGTGTATAGATCCATGTAATGTAGTCACAGCTAGCTCTTCCTCATCTCATCTGTCTCTCCTACAGTTTTCTAATAGTATCCATCACCTCAATATCCAAGTGCTTCATGGTGTTGCTTTCTATTAAACCAGTTAACATTTCCTGGAATAGGTGATGGTAGGTTGCACTGTGTCTGCGAGGCTTTTATATACAAGCTAGGCATTGTTTTTACTATTACTCTCTGCTCTGATTTTTCCACTTTGAACTTTAGGGTACAGATGTGAGGACCTGCATGAGAACCTTTAAGCTTAACTACCAGCTTAGATTTGGTTTTGCTGCCACCACCCAAATTATTATTTATGAGTTATTTGGGAAACTTTGTCGACCCCCCACCGGCAGAATATCTCCCTCCCAAGTACTATAACCCTTCCCTGGGTAGCCTTGAGAGACTTCTCCACCAATTTTTTGGTGAACACCGATCCAAACCCTTGAATCTTAAAACAAGGAGAAATTAACAATTCCCCCTCCTTTCCCCCCACCAATTTCTGGTGAGTCCAGATCCAACCCCCTTGGATTTAAAAAAAAAAGGAAAAATAATTAGGTTCTTAAAAAGAAGGCTTTTAATTAAAGAAAGGTAAAAAATATTTTTGTAAAATTAGGATGGAAAATAACTTTACAGGGTAATTAGATTTAAAGAGCCCAGAGGAACCCCTTCTAGCCTTAGGTTTAAAGTTACAGCAAACAGAGGTAAACCCTTTAGCAAAAGGAACATTTACAAGTTGGGGAAACAAAGATAAAACTAACACGCCTTGCCTGGCTGTTACTTACAAGTTTGAAATATGAGAGACTTGTGCAGAAAGATTTGGAGAGCATGGATTGATGTTCGGTCCCTCTTAGTCCCAAGAGCGAACACTCCCCAAAAAGCAAAGAGCACAAACAAAAGCCTTCCCCCCACTAAGATTTGAAAGTATTTTGTTCCCTTATTGGTCCTTTGGGTCAGGTGTCAGCCAGGTAATCTGAGCTTCTTAACCCTTTACAGGTAAAAGGATTTTGGTGTCTCTGGCCAGGAGGGATTTTATAGTATTGTACATAGGAGGGCTGTTACCCTTTCTTTTATAGTTATGACAACTGATTTCAAGCACCAGCACATCTGAAAGCGGAACAACTAGAAAATCCAGCCCGAGATTCCATATCACCTCTCCCATATTATTTGCTAACAAAGTCAAAGCTCCAAAGGAGTGTTTGAGGGGGTAAAGGGTTCCTTCAGCCTCCTCATTTCCCTGGGGGGCACTAAATGAGACATCCATTCCCCCAGGGTCTCCTGCCTGTGCTAAATGGGTTTCAGTTACTCCCTTGACAGCAGGATTTTCTCTTCAGAAGTGCATGAAAGCTCTACGGCCTGGCTTTCTGAGGAGCTGAGTATTTGCAACTCCCTCTGGAGATCAAATGGAGTTGTAGATGTTCAGCAGCTGTTTAAAATCAGGTCCTTGGGGTATCTGAGCCTGAACCTGATCTCCCTGTGCTACAGCAGCACTGGCGTGAGTGGAGTCACTCCTGATTGACATGGGGGCCGAACAGGAGAAACAAGTCCCCTGGTGAATGTAGCTAGTTTCCACTGCAGAGGAGGAGATTGAGTCCATGAAGGAAATAAAAGGAGCACGAGGAAAATAATAGCCAGCTCTTCCCTAAAGAAACAGTCGGAATGTCTTGCTTAAAATATAACTCTCTGCATGACTCCTCAAGAAGCAACAATAAAGAGAATTTTCAGCTGAAAAATTAAGCCCCGGAGGTGAAAACTTCAAAAGAGTTCAACTCTGGACCCAGTGAAAGCCTTGTACTCCTGTAGGAGTGGAGAACAACAAGTTTTGATAAAATATTTCAAAACTTTGCCAGCTCTGATCAAATTTCTCCTGCCATTCGACTTCTGGAGGAGGCCAGTCAGTGACCAGCTTTATAAACATAAGTACCAGTGGGGATTCAAAACACATCAAACCCCTTGAAATTATAAAAACATATTGTGTGAAACAGGAAAGAGAGAGAGCAAAGTGTACTCAGAGTAATGCGATACTGGAAAGGTTAAGTAAGATGCTTGAAACAAAAGTTAGAGATTAATAGATCACAAACACCTATAGACTCAAATGTACAAAGCAATGCTTTTAAAACACTATGGGCCAGATTTTCACAGAGTTCAGCATGTAAAAATCAGGGCTGAATTTTCAGAATAGCTGAACTGCCATTCAGAGACTTGCTGGGTTGTTCTGGAAATCTGGTCATAAGTGTCCCCATGGGAGCTGCTGGGTGCTCAGCACTTTTGTAAATGTGCTCCGTATTTTGGTGCCTGGCCATACAGGAAGAAATAAGCCCCTTTAGGTTTTCCATCAAAGTCAATAGAAAGGCTCCCTTTGATTGAATGGGTATCACCGCAGGCTCTTTCTTACCTGCAGAAATGTGCGTTTCCACTGCTATAATTCACCGCATTGAAAAATGCATAAGTAGTGCGTCTCTCTGCCTTGCTTTAGATATTTGCAATATCTCCAACTGTTGTGAAGGAAACCAAGATTCCCAAACCAGGGCCTGGCAAGGAGAATAGCAAGCATCTGGGATGAAGCTGAATGGACTGGAGAGTTTGTGCTCCACAGAAAGAAATAATGCTGAAAAGTTCTATTTTTTCCTACAGTTATATATGGTCAGAACTGAACTGATGCCTCAGCATGGCATTGGACAATGCTATTCTGCTGGATGAGACATAAAACCCAATTCCTTGATCATCTGGTGTCATTAAAGTTTCCCTGGCATGTTTTGCAAAAGTGAGTGGTCAGTGTCATAGGCAGTGTTCTGATTAGATTCCAGCGTGGATAACTCCATTTCTGGAAGAAAATTCTGCCCTGGGTTATGTTGGCATAAATCTGACATAACTGCAGAGACATCGAAGTGTATAGACATCATTGTAACTGAGAACAACATTTTGTCTGTTGTCTTTAAATTTCATCTGCACTTGCAAGTAAAGTTATCACTGAATTGGTGCAGTGTTTTGCTTCTGGCACAGACTGGATACAGAGTTCACAGAAGTGGATGCATTTCAGCCCTGAGTAATCTCTGTTACAGTACCCTTTGTAAATAACTGGTATATTTCAAGGGGAAGGTCACTAAATAAGTCTAAAATATTAATAATACATCAGTGTATATGTATCTTTCTCCAACAGGTTTATTGCTGTAAGTGAAAGCGAAGTGCGATATTGCTACAATTTGTAAATGACTGTTTTTGAAGAGTATTCAGTATTCAGTTATATTGTGTCTGCAAGAAGAATGGAAGTAGGAATCTCACATATTATGGCTTCATGTAATTCCAGCTTCAAACAGAACAACTGAAAATTGAAAGCCACTCTCTTTATCCACAAAATTGTACTAAAAACATTTCCTTTAGATTTTCAGAAGGCAGCTACAGAAAATGATGTGCTATTTCTCTGTGCACGTACTGACTGGTGCCATATGCTCATAGTCAATCAGAAAGGAAAACGTCTAACACACAGTAAAAACAACTTTAGAAGAAGCAATCCCAACGCGCACACACAAACAAGACAGAAGATCATATTCTATGAGAATGAACAGGGAAGCTGGGCTGATACCAAAGAGTGTCTGATGTTACACAATTGTCTGCTGCAATGCTCAGACATAGCCAGATGGTCTCAACTCTGAATTATGTACCGTAAATATTGAACAGTTGGGCTGCAAAAGTCTGACAGAGGGGTCAGCTCCCGGTATTTCACATGTAATCGTTACTGTTATTCATATTCAGGTGTGCCTACAGGGCCGAAATGAGCTCAGTGCTCCACTGTGCTAGGTGCTGCAGATACACAAAGTGAAAGACAGTCTCTGCCCAAAGAGCCTGCAGTGTAAGTAGACAAGACAGATGAAGGAAGCATTAATTCCCCCCATTTTACAGATGGGTTAAGTGACTTGCCCCAGGTTGTAGAGGGCATTTGTGGCAGAGCTGGGAAACAAAGTCAGGTCTCCAGACTACCTATCCAGTGTTTTAACCACAACCCAGCCTTCCTCGGTTGAGATATTTACTTTGCCTCTCTGCTTTTTAAAAAAATGTCTCAGCATGAACCGAACTCTCCCCAACTTGCCACGGCCTGGGCCGATGGATGTGCCGCTCCCAAAACCAGTTCCGTGCACTGCTCACCTGTCCAGTGATACGTTCCTGATCCTCTATGGGCATCAGGAAGGTGACAGACCACAGCAGGGGAAGTGCAGAGCCCTCAGCAAAGGCATCGGGGAGCAAGTTGAGGAGATGAAAAAAACAGGATGTAGGCGCTTAACTCACAGACATTTTTGAAAATTTGACCCCTTGTGCCAAAAATGTTTAGAATGCTACAGTTCTCCTCCGTGTCCCACTGAAAATTGTACCAAAAGGCTCCACTGAGAGTCTCATTTCAGCACCAATGCAGCAAAGCACTTGAGCATGCGCATGCATTTAAGCAGGTGAGTAGTTTGGTCGACTTCAGTGGGATTACTCATGTGATTAAAATGAAGCAGATGCTTTCCTGGACTGGGGCCGTGCTGAGCAATCTATTAAATCGCTTAACAGCATGTAGCACTTTAAGTTAAGAACAAAAAAACTGAAACAAATCCTATTAAATTGCATGAAACCTACTAAAAATAATGATAAAACCCTTCTTATATTCAATGGGAGCATTTCTCAAAATCAGGCCATGTTTATTGAGATGCTTAAATATGGATTTAGGCGTCTAACTTTAGGCAGCCAGGTTTGAAGATTTTAGACACAGCGGTTTCCTTTTCTTGAAGTCGTCGTCGTCTTTTTTTTCTCCCAGCCAAAACTATTTGCTGAACTTGCTGAATTCATGAACAGTTTAGGTTGACCCAAAACTGAAATTTTTGCCAAATAAGAGATTTGCCAAAAAAGTTTTGCCCCACTCTAGCCCCAGTGCAAGAGAATGCAGCATGACCTAGCAGGAAGGCGAAAGGAGCCGAAGTGGTGGGAGCGAGATTTTTAGGGAGTTCAATACAGGCCACTGATGGGTTTAGAACGACTTACGTAGTGCACAGGCACTGTGCTAGCCCTCGGCACAGGGTGAATTTTATCCCATGGAGTTATGGGGAAAAATGGTTCTTCCATTGTGCAGCAATATCCTTCACTCTTCTTTTCTTTTATAGACTCGGTGGGGGACACAGACGTAATCAGAAGAAGAGACCCACTTGTGGTCTAGGATCCAATACATAGCTTAAGTTTCTCAGGCAGTGAAAAGCATGTGGCACCCAGCTGTCAGGTTCCAAATGTCAATCACAGCCCAAGTTTGAGCTTATTCAGTCTCATCCAAGTCATTTGGGTCAACAGAGCTGAAGGATGCACGTCTAAATTGCCACTGTGCTTGGAAACCTGAGCCTTCCCTGTTCTCTGGTGCTGCTGTCAGCTTTGAGAGTAGCTGCCTACAGGGCATTTGTCCCATCTATACCATGTGTCTATTGTGCTGGGATTATACCTGTGACTTCTCTCTCAAGCCTTTCCACACAGCCCCCACATCTGCTTTGTGTGTGTGTCTTGCCTGTTACATGTTTCTGCTTTTCACTCCAGCCTCGCTTCTCGATTTGCAGTCCAAGCTGGTTGAGGTCGATGCAAATTACTGTTTGGGGGCAAGGCAGCCTTGTGTAAAATGCTGCAGAAAGATGAGAGCCCGGCGCTAAGGATGCCAACCCCTACAAAATGCTGAGTCATCCCTTTGAGTGGCAGCCCGCTCAACCAGCAAACAAGGGAAGAAAATAGACTCACTGGCTTGTGTAAACCCCAGCGCCCGCACTTGAATTTACAATAAGCTTCTCACTGGAGCTCAATCTGTCAAGCATCATGTCCCATTAAAATGAAAATTTGAAGGTCTCCATAAAGCAGATAGAGAACCTCTTCCCCCACCCCCTTTTATTAGAGGATTTTTGTGAGGCTGACAAGTCAGGTCAGCTTCTGGTCAGAACCATCACTGTTCCAAACACATGCACTATAGGCAGGCTACCTTTACAACTGCTTTCTTAATTTTTTTTTGTCATTTTCATAATTCTCAGTTGATCTAGTTTTAAGAGATTTATATCCATCCACCAATGCTCGTGTTCCCAATTGGCTTTAAATCACTTGATAGAACCTTAGCTGGATTAAAGATCCCAAGATGCATCTTGCAAGAGTAGTTGGCATTAGCCACAGTGTCCTGCTCAGATTCCAGTTGGAGGTAATTACATTACGCAAGTGGCCTCTTGAAATGCCTGCCTGAACAAGCAACGCTGGACAAAATGACTTTGGGGTTTGTAATCCTTGTCGGATGGGGTGTTTTGGACCTGAGTCTGTTTTATTCCAGTTCGTAATATTTATTCAAATTGGGCCGCAGAGTGAAATATGTTCTTCTTTTGACGCCTATCTAGACTTTTCCTATGGAACTTTTGTAAGAGCATCTCCTTTTGTGCAATCAGTACCAACCATTTCCAGACACCGTTGATAAGTCAGCCCACAGAGAGTTCAGCTCCCAAAAGAGGCAGAAGAAAAAACTATGCTGACTTTCCCCCCTTTTTTCTTTATTATAAAATGGCTATTTTCTCTGTTTATTTGGGTGCATTTAGTGCTGATGAGAAATGCCTGCCGGAGAATGACCTGAAGCCCTCCAGTCCCAGAAGAGGCAGCACGGACAGCAGCAGTATAAGTCTCTGCTTTCTCTCCCACTGAGAGAAAGATATTATCTACCTCCGACTGCATTCCCTTGCTCACTGCCTGCCAGCCTAAACTTGAAGATTGTTTCTTCTTCTCTCTCTATTTTCCTCACACAAGCCAGCCAAGCCATAGAAGTCACTGGTGTAAGAAATTGCCTTTTGTTCCTGCTGATGAGTGAAATCCAGAGGACAAGACCCAAATCTCCTTAGAGGTGAATTATTTAATCACATTTCTTTCCCCTGAATTGGTGGAACTAATTAATGCATTTAGATTTCTCTCCCCGCCCAGCAATTTCCCACCACCTTAACTTGCTTTATTAACATTCCCACTGCTAATTTTCCTGGACTGTTTCTCAGAGTCCATACATAAATTCCCTATCACCAGCGATCCAGGATGTTCATTTCGATGGAACAATGGACAAGATCTAAAGGTGCTAGCCCCGAGGGCTCAGCTCTTTGGAGAACCATCTCTTTGAGAAGGGAAAGAATAAGAAGAACATCACTGTTTTTAAGGGGTGTAGGCGACAGATGAGTGGAGCTGTCCACAAGAGGCTGGCCTTCGGAGAGCTCACATTACTAGATCTGAGTTTTAAAGCCCTGGGGGAGAACAGAAGGGAATTGAAATGACAGAAACGGCACAATGAAAAAAAAATGACAGGGGCTGTAGATAGAGGCCAAGGCTTCCCTATTTCTACTCAGGAGAAAGAAGGGGATAGTGGGACCTCACATACAGATATAGAAACTAGAGGCCCAAGAGCTACCAGCCCCAGATCCTGAGCATTTCTACCAGGAAGCTTGAGCTATGACTTTCCAGAAGGGGTGGGGTTTGTTGGCAGTACCTTGCCTTAAATAGGTTTTTGTAAGGCTGAAGCTGGCAGGGGAGAGGAGGATACGACTGGCACAGGATTTGGGAAAGGGAATGAGCGTTAGAGAGGGAGGAAGCAGGCCTGGGTGTCGCATACTCTAGCTGCCATAGAAACCCTGCAGTCTAGCTCACTGGGTCGATGGGGAAAGGAGGAAAAGGCACAAGTGGCTATTTGGGGAGGGAAGGGAGGAGCACCATTACTCCCGCCACACAAATCCGAATATCAGCCTCTGCCTGGACACTACCTCCCCTCTATCGAAACTGAGGATATCAGACCCTTTTGGGTAGCAGGCTCTGAATCCTTGGGAGCTGCAGCAAAAGAAGGTACTAGTGCCCCATGCAGAGCCTGTAAAAACATTTTTTGTCAAAACTTTTTTTTTTTTTAAATGAAAAATGCATGAGGGACTTTCTGGCCGCCGCTTCCAGCAGCTCCCATTCGCCTGAAGCAGCTATACGTGGCCAGTGGGAGCTGCGATCGGCCAGACCTGCAGACGCGGAAGGTAAACAAACCAGCCTGGCCCGCCAGGGGCTTTCTCTGAACAAGCAGCGACCCTGTTTGAGAAACCCTGGCATATAATAAAGTGGGTTGGCGATTTTTCCTCCCTGTGGAAAATTTAGGACCAAAACTCTAAGACTGCAACCAAGATTTTGGCCAACAAGTGAAAAGTGTTGATTTGGGTTTTTTTGATGAAAAGCCAAAATTTTCTGTGGAAAGCAGATGCTTTCTGAGGAAAAAATTGCTTTGGGAAGAAGCCATAAAATAAAAAAAAAAAACAAAAAAAAAAACTCCAAATCCTAGTCTTGATAGATAATTTTCAACCAGCCCTAGTATACAAGTTCTTTTTCTGGATTCTTGTTAATCCTCTCTCCATACCTCATCCATATGTGTGAGTGCGCGTCTCTTTCTCTCACCATCTGCTCTGGCTACTGTGAGCACTGAATGTTTACGAGTTTTTCAGTGTTTGTTGAAATAGTCTCTGTGGATCAATGTTCAATTTTTTTTGGCTCCTCTACTCTTTCTTAGCTGCCTTCTGCTCCTTTTTATAGATTCCCCCCAATTTCCCCTCCCCACCTCCACAGGTTCTTGAGAGTTCTGAATAGCTTTTACAGTCGATCGGGCTGCTGCTTCTTTCGATGCAACTGGGCTGAACGAAGCCTTCAGACACTCCAATTTTTTCTAACACATTTCTTGTTTCTTGGCACTAGACTTCTTGGACTCCTTTAAAATTCCAACAAACTATTCTTGAGTGAGCCCTTTGGCATTGCTGAAAAATCAACTTCTTTATAGAAAACAAATCTGTTTAATTCTCCTTCTACTTCTTTATTGTCTTCAGGAAAAGACTGTCCTTATTAATATTAACTGAATCCATGGAACTGCTCACAACAAAAGAAGTGATTATTTGATACGTCTAAGTTAATACTTGTAAAATCTCTTGAAGAAGAAAAGTGCAAGCAAACAATGAGGATAATTAACTATTTGGAACAATTTATTAAGGGTTGTGGTGGATTCTCCATCACAGGACATTTTTAAATCAAGGTTGGATTTTTTAAAAAAGCTCTGCTCTAAGAATTATTTGGAGGCCGTTCTCTGGCCTGTGCTCTACAGGAGATCAGACTAGATGATCACAATGGTCCCTTCTGGCTTGGAATCTATGAAAGATGGGTTCTCCATTCCCCTGACCATCCTATTAGCCTACTTTGGCACCTGCTCTACATTCAATTAATCTGTTTTGAACATGGGTGAGCAAAATGGTACAGTATTCAAGATCAGGACTCACTAGTACCTTGTAAAATGGGCAGTAATACTTCCCTATCTCTCCTGGAACACCTCACCTGATTTCTTGTTACCTAGACACTATGCCATGGAGAAATGAATGTCACACATCATTAATAAAAGCGCAAAAAAATTCTCTGAAATGTGATCCACAAACTTTTTACAAAAGTGGGTGTTTGCTTCCTTTGTACAAAGCAGAATATTTATTGCAGACAGAGACACTAAATTTACTTATTTGTATCGCAGTTGCCACTAGGAGCCCCAGTCATGGACCAGGACCCCATTGTGCTAGGCACTGTGCAAACACAGGAACACTGTGTGCAGTTCCGGTCTCCCATGTTTAAGAAGGATGAATTCAAACTGGCACAGGGACAGAGACGGGCTACTAGGATGATCCAAGGAATGGAAACCCTGTCTTATGAAAGGAGACTCAAAGAGCTTGGCTTGTTTAGCCTAACCAAAAGAAGGCTGGGGGGCGATATGATTGCTCTCTATAAAGATATCAGAGGGATAAATACCAGGGAGGGAGAAGAATTATTTAAGATCAATACCAATGTGGACACAAGAACAAATGGATATAAACTAGCCATCAGGAAGTTTAGACTTGAAATTAGACAAAGATTTCTAACCATCAGAGGAGTGAAGTTCTGGAACAGCTTTCCAAGGACAGCAGTGGAGGCAAAAGAGATATCTGGCTTCAAGACTAAGGCCTGGTCTACACTAAGAAGGGGGTCGAACTAGGGTACGCAAATTCAGCTACATGAATAGCGTAGCTGAATTCGAAGTACCCTAGTTTGACCTACTCACCCGTCCAGACGCGGCGGGGTCGAACTCCGCGGCTCCCCTGTTGACTCCGCCACCGCCGTTTGCAGTGGTGGAGTACCGGAGTCGACCGCAGCGCTTCCGGAGTTCGAACTATCGCGTCTAGATCAGATGCGATAGTTCGAACTCCGAGAAGTCGAACTCACCACGTCGACCGGGAAGGTAAGTGTAAACCTACCCTAAGCTTGATAAGTTTATGGAGGGGTTGGTATGATGGGATAGCCTAATTTTTGGCAATAAATTGATCTGTGACTATTAGCAATAAATATGCCTAATGGCCTGTGATGGGATGTTAGATGGGGTGGGATCTGAGTTACTACAGAGAATTCTTTCCTGGGTGCTGGCTGGTGAGTCTTGCCCACGTGCTCAGGGTTTAGCTGATCGCCATATTTGGGGTTGGGCAGGAATTTTCCTCCAGGGCAGATTGGCAGAGGCCCTGGTGGTTTTTCACCTTCCTCTGCAGCGTGAGGCATGGGTCACTTGCTGGAGGATTCTCTGCACCTTGAAGTCTTTAAACCTCGATTTGAGGACTTCAGTAGCTCAGACATAGGTTAGGGGTTTGTTACAGGAGTGGTGGGTGAGATTCTGTGGCCTGCATTGTGCAGGAGGTCAGACTAGAAGATCATAATGGTCCCTTCTGACCTTAAAATCTATGAGTCTATGAGGAACAAAAAATTCATGCTCCAAAGAGCTGACAATCTAAGTATATTTAAAGTTTTTTTCTGCTTGTTTTTACCCTTAGACAGATCAGGAAGATCATGTCTGATTTTGTTATTGCTGGAGGACCTCTTAGGAGTCTCAGGAGATGTATACCATGAGTTCTCCCACTCTAGTTGAATGTCTGACAAAGTTGCTTTTCCCCCAAAATGTTCATTAGGGTTTGGAATTTCAGAGGTGTTGAAAAGAGCCATGAGAAAACAAAATGAATGTTAGGAATTTTCAGCCAGCCTCTCTCCTCCTCAGTACCTTAGATTTATACCTCTTGTGGCTTGTGATGTCATAACTTCTCCGATTGTCATAGTTTCTTGCACAAAGACCTGAATGTCTAAGGTGAAAAAAACCCTTACATGCCTGTTTTTAATCCATCATAAAGAAAACAAAAAAAAGGTGATGAGCCCTCTTTTTACTTCCCCTTTAACAGAGCGTCATCTTGGAAACACAGGATCATGATGTCATGGTGACACACACGAGATCTTTTCCCCTTATCCAAGTTTAGATGCTGATCCTACATGGAAACCACTCAAGTCACACAATTTGGGGTTACTTGTTGGGTTCTCCTTATTTAAAAAGTCTGCAAGAAGCCATAGAGCACCCCAACTTATCCTTGCAGAGAGAAAGGCAAACTCTGAAGAGAGTGACACACCTCGTTAACCTGCCTGAAAATGTGTTGTTACTTTTTATTTTTAGAAGAAAAATTGCTTGGTTTGGCTAGCCCTTTTATTGAATTTTGAATCAATAACACATCAAGTGGTTTGGGATGTTATTAATCAGAGCATTGGCAATGGAAGCCAGAAGGTAAGAACACTGCAGCTAACCCACTATGTTCCCGTGAAGTAGCAGCACTTGGCTCTGAATAGCCTTAATTACACCTTGAGACAGTGTTTACCTTCCAACTGTTTCACAGATAAGGCAAACTACTGCCTGCTGGCACCACAGAACCCAGCTGCTCCTGGTTATTTCATGTCACGGTGATTGGAACCTGCAGCAAAATATTAAATTAAAGTAGCCCAATTTCAGAAGCAGTAGTGAGGGAAAAAAATACCGTCCCTCTTTTACCAGTTTTTCATTTAGTGGAGGAGGTGGGATGTGAGGGAGCATGAGCTACACAGGCTGTATGGGAAACTTAGTCAAACAAAGTTTAGAGGTACTTCTGCTTGTATGTCCTGGTATTTTTCTTTGTTATTATTTTTACTAGGTCAATTTGCATAGAAACTGGAGCTTTGCTACTGAGAGGCTCATTTGCCACGTCATTCAATATCAAACATTGTACCGACCTTCCCTGTGAGGGGTTTGGTGGGTTTGAGCCTAGACTGCCCAATACCAAAAACATTGACCTCTAACACTTGAGCTAAAAGAGTTACTCCACCAGCTGGTAGCAGCAGTAGACTGTTATTCATCATGTACTTTAACCACTAGAAAGGTGCACAACATGAGCTTTACAAGCATGTTGCAATACCATCCTTGGTTGCAGAGTATATTATGATGTCACAAGCTGAGGTGGTTTCTGCTATTAAAGGTCGCTTTAGTTTAACACTTTTGTGAAAGCCTCGCAGGGCACTAATGAAGGATGAGCATAATGGACCCACAGTACAGCAGGGAGCTTGTGGGATTTAAAAGCCTTCTTCAGCTGGAGGGAAGGAAGTTGGTTGCCACTTTGGGGGTATGATCTGGATACATCTGGGTACAGCCACTCCAATCAGTTTTAAAGTATATTAGTCTGATGCAAATTAGCCTCCTGTAGGAGCTAAGCACTGAAGAGCCTGCATTAGGACTGACAATGCCGCTCAATTTAATTCCAAATAAGATAATCTCCTCTCCAGAGCCACCAGCTGCAGAGAATCCAATAATGACCCAGAGGGAAGGCAGGAGAGAGTGAGATTCCAGTAGCTTCTCCAGCTATAGCACTGAGCTTCCAGTGGGATAGACTATTGGTGTGAGTGGACTATTCTCTCTTTCAGCCTTGCATGCATGCTGTATGCACGCGCAGATGCAAAAGCTCTGGGTTAGTTCTTGACATCTGTCTGATTATCAGTTCCAGCAAGCCTCGGCCCGAGACGTGCACAGGCGTATGCTCATCCGCATTCATGCGGCTGCAGAGTATACCATGCCATTCACTTTGCAAACTGGATCTCATGAAGAGGCTCTAGAAGAAGCCACCACAGTACAGCTTTGGAAAAATAAGCTCTAGGCTCTCCTAACCTTAAAATTCTCAACTATGTTTTTACCAGAAGGATTTGGCCAACTTCAACTCTATTTTGTTTGATCATCTAGAGGCTTCTCAGTATGATGTCATCACTGAGCACAAGGTGGGGAGTGGAGTGAAGCTGCCCAGATATGTTCTCATGTTCTTATGATGTCCCTAAGAATGGCCATACCGGGTCAGACCAAAGGTCCATCTAGCCCAGTATCCTGTCTTCCAACAGTGACCAATGCCAGGTGCCCCAGAGGGAATGAACAGAACAGGTCATCATCAAGTGATCCATCCCCTGTCAACCATTCCCAGCTTCTGGCAAACAGAGGCTAGACATCAGATACATTCCTCTACAGATTGTCACTCTGAGCTTCTACAGCTGTTGCAATGGAAAAGCATGGTGCCCTATTCCAAAAGGGCCATGCCCCAGGTTTTGCCTTCTCCCATCTAGACTCAAGACTCTTCCGAGTTCTCAAGGCTGCAGGGGAAAAGGAAAATTACCAGAGAAGGGAATGCAGCAGATGATGCCCCCTTGGGCGGTATAACAGGAACAACGCTTTTTGCCTCTTTCTAGGTCCAAAATCACCAATTAAACATCTAAGGGCTTTCAATGTCTAAACACTGGATTCATCCTTGGGTTACAGCATGCTGGGGTGCATTTGAAAACAGAACATTAATGATTTAGTAGATCTTCAAGAGCGAGAGTCTTGGCTGCTCCAGAACCTTAAGTTTACCACAAGCCCTGCTGATTTGACAGATGAAATATTAAAGACCAAGTAGACTGTTATATGTTGTATGCGCTGAAGTTACCTTTTGTTGGTACAACATATTTAGTTTGGAACAGCCTTCTTCAGAGTCCATGGTGCCTTTAGATACATGCACCTTTAATACAAACACCATTTAATAGAGTGCTAAATCATCAAAAAGTTAATAGAATAACTAGCAAGCTTTAGCAGCCACTGGTAGTCACCTCTGAAGTTGTGCTACTATCGATATAAGTGATTTGTTGTTAAAGGCACAGTACAGATAGCCTAGATATTGAATAAAGAGAGCAGGACGGTGTGCGACATATAAGTAAGCAGGATCAGCGATCATTCTCCATTCGTTTTGTTCTCATGATCACTCCTGGCCAGTCACCTTTTTGTTTTTCCATGGCAGGAGGTTGGCTGGTTGGGATAATCATTTCTCTGCTTTCCTTGGGAACAGGGATGGGGAAGATCTACCAAGTGATGCTCTCTTTCCCTGTTGCTCCTTCAGTTTCAACCGCTGCCTGCACATTAACATAGCCTGTGGTATACTACTGAACCCAAAGCAGAAGCCAGTTATGTGCAATGAGAGAGGTAAACTAGGAAAATTACTAGAAGCATATGTATTGAGCGGGACTATGTTTGGCACAAAGCACTCTTTATAATACTGATCACTCTTAAGACCTGTGATTTATTTATTTTGCCAGTACAGTAGCTAAGGTGTCACTGGCCAAATCAAAAAGAATTGGGGGAGAAATTATAAATCTGACAAGTGCCATGGGCCAATGCAAAACTGAGAGGGAATGAAGTAATTTAATGTCAACCTATGGTCTCAGACTTCTCAACATAGCCACTTCATCTTGAGAAATGAAAAAATAATCCAGCTCAAAGTGCAAGGTAAACCCTGACACTCCATCATGTCCAAAGCCATTTCTGCATTGATTTAGATGGTTGCTACAGGGAAATCCATAGGCTGAGATAAATTACAGTGTCCAAATCTAGAAGTGGCTTGAGAGCTTGAGGCAGACAAACCAAATTATGAGTGAGTTTTCTTCAAATGTGATTCTTAAAATTAGGCAATTGGGTGGTCAGTACCTGATCTCTGAATATAGATATATGATTGGGTATGGGGAAATGGCCTGATTTCTCTGTAATTCTGTGAACTGTAACCAGAGACTCTGAATTTTCTAGTTACGTATAACTATTAGCTTCTTGGCAGCTTCCTCCCCAACTCCCCAAAATGTAGCATTGAGTCAAATAGATGAATCATATTTGCACAGAATGTGAGAGTTTGTTAACATATCTAAACTGGACAAAATTGTAAATTTTCTTCTAGGGACTAGGAGACTTTTCATAAACTATTTCCAGAGGCTGGAACTCTTGGGAGTTTAGTCACTCTCTCTCTTGGGTGTTTTTATTTTTTCCCCTTCAAGGAAACAAATTAACCCTTCCTACGGCAGTCAGAATGTGTGTGGAATCATGGTACCACGCTGGGTTTTATAAGCAGATATTGGTGGTACTGGTATCCAAAGAGACCAGAAGCTTAATCTGAATTTACAGAATCACCAAGTCATACTGAAGCTGCTGATGATATTTAAAGGGACACTACAAGAAAAACAATATACATACTGTGAAACTGTCTTTCTTGTGTTACAATTACAATTGTCATTACAAACTAATTTACTTTTCACCACATGGGCTATTTCCCTTTGCATCTCTCATATTCCTGATTAGCTTCCGTTTTTAACCTATGTATCCCTATGGCATTAAGTGCAAATGTTAAACAACAACTGTGCAGCCTCAGGGGATGTAACTCAGAGCAGAATTTAGCTCTTGGGTTGCAGAGTAGGCCAGCAGCGCAAGTCAAAGTGGGCAGAGGTATTCAGACTTGCAGGGAATTCAGCCTTCATATGAGAGGTTAAACCCAGGTCTGCTTTGCTCGCCTCTCGGAGAAATGCCAATTGGCTGTTAAAGTTCTTATGTCAGGTCTGAAAAGAGGATGGAGACTCTTTGCCAGCATGCCCTCTTCTCAGCGAGAAACAAGTTCTGATGACCTGCGTTTGCATACGAGCGGTATCTGCTGGCAGCATGGCGGCTCCTTTTGTCTGTGCAATCTCTGATCTGCCAGTATAGCACTCAGTGCTTAGGAGAATGTCTTGGGATAGCTAAAGTATTAAGGATGCTATATAAAGCCAAAGCTCACTCCTGTTGAGTAAATTTGCAGATGTCTATTTGACGAGTCTGTTGAGGGTCACTAGGCTTGATGGCAACCCTGTAAATACAATACAAGAATTTCTGTGCCTCCAAATTTGTGCCATTCACAGTGTACTTGCAAAGTAGAATAACTTAGCAAGTGTCTGAACATACTTTAATCAACATGAGTTTACCTTACATGACCCTGAAAGTGTGTTTATCTCTGGGGTTGTCATGAACACCAATTGCTCCACCTCCACCTTGGGATAAATAAGAATTTGCAGCAGCTAATCCCATGTGACCACTGTGTAATCTAGCAGTTTTCCATAGTGAGTATGTTGGACTGTATTCTGCATGTGTCCTGCTTTTATGGAGATGGGACACTCTCTCTCTGTGTCTAATTGGATTTCCAGTGCCACTCATTTTATTATGGAGCCAACCTGGAAGGAACGGAGTACTCTCAACTTTCATTAGCTTCAATGGGTATTGAAGGTACTCAATACCTAGCATAATCAGGGCTTTTGTTTGTATTCCTAGCTAAAATCCTTCCAATTTAATCCTATTTAATAAAGTTTGTGTGTCTAATTTATTATAGTTTTCAAAAGTTTATTCTGGCAGCCCCCTTGGTTAAGTGCTGTCCAGGATCTTAACTTGGATTTCCGTTGAGAACTTGGAGGGAAAAATGATTGGTGGATATTTACTCAATTCAGGGGGTTGTTAAGGAGGATTCACTTTGCACTACAGTATCTGCTGCTTAATGATGTGTGTTCAATTTAAAGACAGCTGGTATCAGTGTGTTGTGAGGGGATGGATACAGGATTGGTGAGATCACAGCAGCTCACAGCTTTCATCTGCATCAAAGCCCCCGGATGGGATGTTACAGAGCGGGGTGCCTTTCCGGAAAAGGCTGGGGGGAGAAAAGCAAGTGGTTGCTGTGGAGACGACTGTGAGGTCACAAAGGCATGATTGTGACTTCAGGTGGGGAACGAGCAGCAGGTGCGGATGAGACTTTTAAAGAATAAAGAGTCTGCATCAGAGTAAATGTCCTTAGTTTAATAGAAAGGATAAGAGTTGCAGAAGATACTGGATAAGACAGGGAGGAAGAATAATTTCTAAAGAAGAAGTCGTTATCCTCTTTAAGTGAAGTAAGATAACTCAAAATTAGTGAATTACAGAGCATACTTTTAAACAAATTGTGTGTGAAAACGCACACAGAGTTGTGTGCCAAATTTGTACACGCAGGTACTGTAATTGTGAAGCAACAGCTGGTGATTTTTGTGTAGTTTTTACTACCAGAAGACCGGCAAGTGATAGACGATAGGAGAGTTTTGGTCTGGGTCTCTGGCAAAGAACTCAGCTGTCTTTAAGCATGCAAATATGTACATAGTTTTTGAAACTGCCTCATGTGCACATTCCTTGACTCTGACGGTCATAGAAATAGCAAACAATGCATGTGCACAGCTTTGCTTGCAACAAGTAAGTGCACAAGTTGTAAGATAGTGAAATGTGGCCTTCAAAAGAGAATTTGAGTTTGTGACTCTGTAGAACTCATCAGCAAGTCCTAGCCCTTGCAGATAGATATAGTATCAAAAAAGTAAGTATTGTCTGTAACATTAAACCAAAACAATGCTCATGCCCTTCCAGCCACACTAGCCCCTCTTTCTATCAGCACACAGAGTTGACTGAAAAAATGTTATTTGATAGAATTGTAGGAAAACCTAAAACAGAGCAAAGATTAGGATTCCATCCCCACCTTGTCCTCCAGTGCAGACAATACGATTATAAGTGTCCTGAGTGTATAAACAAGAGTAGAATTATTGCTTTCTATTTACATTCACTTTAGATCTTCCATTAGGGAACAAAAAAAGGAGAGACACTGAAGAGTCAGTAGACACCATCCCAATTTAGTCACCCACACTTTTGGGGTTGCAAAACGGAGTCTGGGTAAAATTTACAAGGGTATTTAGGCTCCTAAAGATACAGATGGGTACCCAAAAGTGGCTACACTAGTTATGTGCCTAAGTCTCATGAATGTCAATGGAACGCAGGTGCTTGACTTACTTAGATGCTTTTGTAAATCATGGTAAGCACCTATTTGCATCTTTAGGTGCCTAAATATCTTTTTTACAGCTAGTCCTCAGACACCTAGGAGACCGAGGCTCTCTGGAAGTCAATGGGAAAAATCAATTTTACCCTATAATTTTTAGGGAGACTGCCAACAGTATTTCTCCTCTCTCTATTTCAGGAAAAGGAGCCTTATGTGTTCAATCCTTCTTTAGAATAAATGTTTCTCCCTCTTCACCTGACATGTTCTGTGCACTACAGCTATGGGTGTGGAGAGCTTTGGAGAACATTGGATGTTATCCATACGCTCATTTCCAAGAGAGAGTAGTCCCAGCCTCTGTATGTTTGTATTGTGAATATCTTTACTATAAGAGACTGTAGTGCTGGTGAAGGTGCTGGACTGACAGAGACCGGGGACTGAATGCATCTGTTTATCATCAGGGCAGTGGCTACTTGATTTCAGAACTCTGGATTTAGTAGAGCTTTTCAATTGCCTCTTGTTGATGTCTGACTTCTGCATACAATGTCGAGGAAATGTACCAGGGCCACAATTCTTATTTGGCTTTTACCTGTATCTCTTTATGGTTTTTTAAAGTCAATTTGAAATAATGATTTCTTTAGAAAGAGAGAGAAAGGCGACCTTTCATGAACCCCTATGAGAATATCCATCTTTTAAACTTATCCCTCATCTCTGGAATACATGGTAAAGTTAAAGCAATACCTTCATGTACAAGATAATAGTTTGTTGCCATTCTGATTAAAATGAGCCATTATGTAGCTGGTCTTCTGCGCTCTTTCATTTTTGACAACTTATAATGGGAGCTATAACAAGCTGAAATGAAAGCAGAGGTAAGCCAGGGAAAGAGGGTGCATTGATGAAAAAAGTTAGAGCAACCACTTCAACTAAAACTTAAGCTTCTCTCCTACTTTCCTTTTGCTTTTACATGCTGTCTCAGTCAAGCCCTGTTTCTCTTCTCTGCTGGGGACGCCAGTGTCTCTCATGCTGTCTGGATTGATAGCCTTCTTCTCTTTCATTTCAGAAATCTGCTTTCTTGAGGAGGATATATTTGGTGCCTAGACCAGTTGCTCCCCAGCCTTCAATCAGCTAATATGTCTGCACCATTCCAGTCCAGTGCTTTCCAGCACCAGCAAGTCAACTTGGTGAACAATACAAAAAGTAGCTGTTTCCTACAGTAGAAAACAAGGTGGTTGTGGAAAGCACATGATGTAGGGTAAGGGTCAGCACTGTGAAAGTTGGGGTTGTGTTCATGCTTCTGTACTGAGACTGTAATACTGTATTCCTCTGTAATACTACTACTTAGATGCGATATAGCCCCCTTCAGCCAGCTCTACAGGCATGTTTACACTTCAAGCTAGCGGAATGATTCCTGGTGGGAGGAGGAGCCCAGAGTACGTGCCCATCCGAGTCCTAGGCATGTTCTTAGTCTGATTATCCCATCCTACCACTGCTATACTCTATTTTTAGTGCTCTAGCTCCATGAGGGCTGGTGCAAGCATGTCTCCTTGAACTCGGAATCACCCAGCCCCAGATAAACAGGTAGCTATCCTCTACCTCTCAAAACACTCTCAAACAGAAGGTAAGTGTGACTATCACCATTTTACTGAAGGGCAGGAGCCAGGAATACAAGGCAAGTCTCCTTAGTCCTGGCCCAGTATCTTACCCATTCAACCGTGCTGCCTTTCCATCACCTAGCTCCTGTCGTCTACAGGACAAAAGACAGAGCAGCACTGATTGGTTTAGAAATACAGCCGGGCTCCGGTGTCATACAAAGCACTGGAAAGAGGGCATTAGAAACAATATTGGTAAAAGATGCCCAACAGAATCAGAAACACAATACACAACATGAGTAATGAATGAAGGGAACATACATACAAAGGGTGAAATCCTGGCCCCATTGAAGTCAATGGCAAAACTTGCATTGACTTCAGTGGGGCCAGGATTTCACCTCAAGTGTTTTAAAAATGTTTAAATATACAGTAGAGCTTTTGGATCTCTGTCATTCACTCTTCTGGTATTACTGGTTCATCTACCATCACAGTATCTAGATGTACTATTTGCTCACAAAAAGATGTTTCAGCACAGCAAATAATGCTGTCAGTTATTGGCATGGGGTTTAGTGTCTCCCCGAGACACCCTGATAATGATACATTTTAAGGTGAACAGATTTTTAATTAGGCAAATTTTCTCTAAAACAACACAAAATATTGTAAACGTTACCCTTGGAAGAGTAGAGAGCAAGAGAGAAGACCACACAATTAACCATGAAACTCAGGAGTATGTTGTACATGTGCAGGGATATTGGGAGAGCTGAGATTAGACTAATGTAATTTGCTTCACAAGAGATTGATGCAAAATGTTTGCCAGCATTTTTTTTTTTAAACACTGAAGTTGGTTCCAAAAAGTTAGGAAGAAGTTTGCCGAAGTGAAAACTGCTTCTTGTCTTGTCTCTCCTTTTGAGCTTCCTGCCTGGAGGATTGAGATCTGTCACTGTACATTTGTAAATTGCAAGGGTTTTCCTGGTCCTACTTGCAAGTAGATGGGTCTGTAGGGAAGCATGCAGTCTGGGTCTGGCAGAATGAATTCCACAGCCAGCCAGCCTAGAGTAAGGTGGGGTGAGTTAACTTGTGCCTCTCTGTTTCAGAGAGCAACCTGCTTTGTGTTTCTGTTTTGGCATCTTTCTCTGTTCGGGGGTTCTTGTGTGTTATTCTGAATTCTAAGAATAAAGTAGTGTCACATTTAGGGTGACCAGATGTCCCGATTTTATAGGGACAGTCCCGATTTTGGGGTCTTTTTCTTATATAGGCTCCTATTAGCCCCCACTCCCAGCCCTGTCCCAATTTTTCACATTTGCTGTCTGGTCACCCTAGTCACACTGCAATCTTCCAGTAAAAAGTATTTTATGTTTTGCTCTAACTTCTCTGTTTGTATCCCAGGAAAGGATACAAAGGAAGAGGCTGATCTGGTGGACATTTACACATATGAGTAGCTTTGCTTATGCAAATGGCCCCATTAACTCAATAAGGCAAGTAGCTAATGTTATGGAGAAAAGGTTTATATCTGTATTGCTTGTCATGAATGTAACCCTTCTGCCAGGCTGAAACAATAGCACCCAGTCCAAAAGTCCAACAAAAAGTCAATCCCATCCCAGTCAGGCCCAGAGTTCGAGGAGAGAGTCTACCTGTCCCTCCCCCTCCCCAGCCTCAGCCAGGGGCACCTACGTGGTTTGGGCCAACTGCCCCTGCCTCTTCACGGGTCCTGTCCTCTTCCACTTCCCGTCCAACTGCTGCTCAGCGCTCGCTGCTCGGCGCTGTCCACTCCCCACAGCTGCACAGCTCTACCAGCTGCTCTGGTCCACTAGCTGTCCTGTGAGCCGCTCCAGCCGTCCTCGGAAATGCTCGCTCCACTCTGCCTGCCTGCTGCTCTGCTCCACAGTATAGCAGGCTCCTCCACTGGTTAGCAGTACTCAGTGTGCTCTTAGCTCAGTGAGTTCAGTGATTTCAACTCTTAGTGATTTTTCACTCACAGTAGGGAGCCCAGTGCCAGTGCACTACTGGTCCAAAGTGAGTTCAGCTCAGTAACCTGTATCTAGATTCTAAGTGATCAAAAATTAACTCTGACATTCCACATCATACCAGATGATGGGGTGTCCAGGTATCCCTCTCCTGCTCATCCTCCCCCCAGCCCGAGAATTTGCGGTCGACACAAATCACATTTCCTACTATACCAACTTACTGGTCTCCAAAGGCCTCTCAGTAGCCACTTTAGCTTTTTCCTAAACCACAAATGTTAAATGTAATGTCACCTCTCACCCCACACCCCAGGTATCGTAGTTTAACCACTTCACTGTCTGTCTCGCCTATGGAGATATGGAGAATCTCTCTTCTGGGGACATCTCTTTGAGTGAGTGATGGATGATGGATGGGGAGGTTTCAGAGACCCTCTCAGATACTGCCATTCTCTTCATTTCTAGGGGAGAACAGAGGAGGTGGAGGGGACTCAGGACATCCTCCACCTGTGCTAACTCCTGTGTGTGTGTGTGTCATGTGTCACATGGGGTCCCCAGTGTCTCAGGGGTGTCAGGAATGGGCCAAAATGCTTCTGCCATAGGGTTTAGGGAGAAGAGGAGGTGCTCTCGTGATTCAGCTGATCGAGACTGAGAAGTCTTGTCATCATCCCAGGACCATGGTTGTGTCTTCCTCTCTCAGACCACTCTCAGATGTGCTGAGTAGGGGTAGGTTAGCTGCATGGGGCTGGCTGTTCACGTTGATTTGCACAGTCTCTTTGTGCCTGGACCCCCTCTCAGGTTTTGATCTTGTAGACGGCAGGGTCTCCTAGCTTTCCACCAAAGTAGGTATTTGCCTTCCATCTGTCAGCTATCTTGTGTTTGCCATATTTCACTGTTTTTTGGAACCCACCCCCCCTGTGCAAGTAGTATTTAATGTAGGTTGAGTCATCATTTCTTCATAAGCAGTCTCCATAGTTCTCATCACATATAATTAAAGGTAACAGCTTTTTTTATCCCATGTGCCGTGTTGTGTTATGTGTGGAATGGGTTTACCAATGCAAATGCACATTCCTAAAATTCCTTTGCCCACTCCTCATAATGTACCACCAGATGTCAGGGTAGAGCTCATCCTGACTCTGCTTACATGAATAAGTAGAGAAGGCAGATAATAGGCCTTCTTTTATTGGACCAACAAAAAGGTGGTGATGCATGGGCTTTGGGGCCAGAATAGGACTTTTACACAGCAGTGGTTCTTAACCTTTAATGCAGCCTGCACCCCTTTGGTTCTCAAAATATGTTCTCACACCCCTTATCAAAAATCGTTGAAGTAAGTCAGTTCTTTAAACCTAGATATAGTTTTTGTTTGTATATTACAGTAATTGTTTAAAAATGTATAATGTTAATAAATATATACGTTTGATGAAACAAAGTAGTTGTACTTATGTGCCTGTGCTTAATTTGTGTTTTCGATGATTTATCTTCTAAAAAAATCTGGCATGTCTTGCACCCCCAGAAAGGGCATCTCGCACTCCCAGGGGGTGCATGCACCCCAGGTTAAGAACCACCGTTTTATAGTATTAAGAATAAAAATTCCTGAAATAATTCACTTCCTTCGCTGTGTCAAAGATGGGGGAAGCAAGATCGTAGAGATGCGAGTTGATGCTGGGAATATGAGCCACAGTAGCACTTGATAGCTAAAGGCTTGCTTCCTACCAACAGCTCTTTTCTGATTCATACATGCTGACTATCACCAGGATCTGGATTGAATTTTGTCTGCAGCATTTTAGAGTTCTTTTCAGGATTCTGAATATTGACCATTTAAAAATAAGCAAACCTTCTTCCCATCCTTTCCAGAAAGCATTACAAGCTGCATGAGTGGAATATGAGGAACGCTGCCAGGGTCCTTTACATAACCCTTTGTGGACTGCTCAGAAAGAACAAGTGAAGTACTGAATCCCTCCCACAGATGTTTCTCTGCTCTTGCAGTAACTAAGGGTATGTCTACACTGCAAATAAAGGTGTATTCTTAACTTGGGGTAGCTAATCTGAATTAGACAACCAAATTAAAGAGCAGTGAAGACACAGCAATTCAGATTTTAACTTGGGTGAGCAGCACTAATTGAAACCTATAGAGGAGCCTCTGGTTCAGTATTTCCATCAGACACCATGACAATGACATTTCAGGATTCAACTCAAGCTTCTAACATAAGTGCAAATCTAGTTATGTCTTGCTATTTCAACCGAATTTAGCTAATGTGGGTTAGCCATTTTTGTGGTAGATACTAAACTATTGCTAAAAGAAAGGAACCTGAGACAGTGAAAAGGTGGACCCAGGATGACTGAGCACAGCTTAGAATCATAGAATATCAGGGTTGGAAGAGACCTCAGGAGGTCATCTAGTCCAACCCCCTGCTCAAAGCAGGACCAACACCAATTAAATCATCCCAGCCAGGGCTTTGTCAAGGCTGACCTTAAAAACCTCTAAGGATGGAGATTCCACCACCTCCCTAGGTAACCCATTCCAGTGCTTCACCACCCTCCTAGTGAAATAGTTTTTCCTAATATCCAACCTAAACCTCCCCCACTGCAACTTGAAACCATTGCTCCTTGTTCTGTCATCTGCTACCACTGAGAACAGCGTAGCTCCTTCCTCTTTGGAACCCCCTTCAGGTGGTTGAAAGCAGCTATCAAATCTCCGCTCATTCTTCTCTTCTGCAGACTAAACAATCCCAGTTCCCTCAGCCTCTCCTCATAAGTCATGTGCTCCAGCCCCCTAATCATTTTTGTTGCCCTCCGCTGGACTCTCTCCAATTTTTCCACATTCTTCTTGTAGTTTGGGGCCCAAAACTGGGCACAGTACTCCAGATGAGGCCTCATCAATGCTGAATAGAGGGGAATGATCATGTCCCTCGATCTGCTGGCAATGCCCCTACTTATACAGCACATAATGCCATTAGCCTTCTTGGCTACTCATATCCAGCTTCTCGTCCACTGTAACCCATAGGTCCTTTTCTGCAGAACTGCTGCCTAGCCACTTGGTCTCCAGCCTGTAGCAGTGCATGGGATTCATCCGTCCTAAGTGCAGGACTCTGAACTTGTTGAACCTCATCAGATTTCTTTTGGCCCAATCCTCCAATTTGTCTAGGTCCCTCTGTATCCTATCCCTATCCTCCAGTGTTATCTACCACTCCTCCCAGTTTAGTGTCATCTGCAAATTTGCTGAGGGTGCAGTCCATGCCATCCTCCAGATCATTAATGAAGATATTGAACAAAACTGGCCCCAGGACCGACTCTTGGTACCGGATGCCAACTAGACATGGAGCCACTGATCACTACCAGTTGAGCCCAATGATCTAGCCAGCTTTCTATCCACCTCATAGTCCATTCATCCAGCCCATACTTCTTTAACTTGCCAGCAAGAATACTGTGGGAGACTATATCAAAAGCTTTGCTGAAGTCAAGGAATAACACATCCACTGCTTTCTCCTCATCCACAGAGCCAGTTATCTCATCATAGAAGGCAATTAGGTTAGTCAGGCATGACTTGCCCTTGGTGAATCCATGCTGTTTCTGATCACTTTCCTCTCCTCTAAGTGAATCAGAATTGACTCCTTGAGGACATGCTCCATGATTTTTCCAGGGACTGAAGTGAGGCTGATTGGCCTGTAATTCCCTGGATCCTCCTCCTCCCCTTTTTAAAAGATGGGCACTACATTAGCCTTTTTCCAGTCATCCGGGACCTCCCCCGATCGCCATGAGTTTTCAAAGACAATGGCAAATGGCTCTGCAATCACATCTGGTAACTCCTTTAGCACCTTTGGATGCAGCGTATCTGGCCCCATGGACTTGTGCTCATCCAGCTTTTCTAAATAGTCCTGAATCACTTTCTCCACAGAGGGCTGGTCACCTCCTCCCCATGCTGTGCTGCCCAGTGCAGTATTCTGGGAGCTGACCTTGTTTGTGAAGACAGAGGCAAAAAAAGCATTGAGTACATTAGTTTTTTTCCACATCCTCTGTCATTAGGTTGCCTCCTTCATTCAGCAAGGGGCCCACACTTTCCTTGACTTTCTTCTTGTTGCTAACATACCTGAAGAAACCCTTCTTGTTACTCTTAACATCTCTTGCTAGTTGCAACTCCAAGTGTGATTTGGCCTTCCTGATTTCACTCCTGCATGCCTGAGCAATATTTTGATACTCCTCCCTGGTCATTTGTCCAATCTTCCACTTCTTGTAAGCTTCTTTTTTGTGTTTAAGATCAACAAGGATTTCACTGTTAAGCCAAGCTGGTCGCCTGCCATATTTACTATTCTTTCTACACATCGGGATGGTTTGTTCCTGCAACCTCACTAAGGATTCTTTAAAATGCAGCCAGCTCTCCTGGACTCCTTTTCCCCTCATGTTATTCTCTCGGGGGCTTCTAGACACACTTCCTTTTCTATGATTCGTAGCATCTTAAAATTTCATCATTTTTCACTATGGGTGAAATTGACCCACAGCATTTTGAGGACCTATGTATTGCAGAAACTTTTTACTGTCCCTCTGCACAGAAGTGACTCTCACCCATATACATGAGTAACAAGATTAAGGGAATGACAACTCAAATGGAACATTGGCCAGTATCCATTCCAGGCAGTGCATCATAGTGGCTAGAGCATTGGACTAGGCCACATGAGACCTGGGTTTTATTTTTGGCTCTACCATTGACTTGCTTGTCTAGCCATAAAGCCACTTCCCTGTCCCTGTGCCTCAGTTTCCCTATCTGCAAAATGGGGATATAATACTGACCTCCTTTGTGAAGTGCTCTGAGATGTGTTCATGAAAAGCACTATAGAAGAGCTAGGTATTATTGTTGTTATTCATGTATGATATTTGGATATCTGACATTCACATATTATTATGCATATATTTTGGGTATTCTGATTAAGGCACCTGTGGATACAAGATGACACCCTACATCTTGAATTTGCTGGCAGTTAGAAGGGCTAAAGAGGTCAGCCTTTGGGGGCTCTAGGTGGAGGTTTGAATATTTAGGAGGGCCGGTCACCAACTGTAGGAAAGTCCATTGCCTCAATAGGGCTTTTTACGCTCGGTCTGAGAGCCAGTCTTTGCTGTCAGCGCACATCACCAGAAGAACGTTTCAGATAACACCACCAGTCATTAAAATGAGGTCTGCAAGAGGGATTATTGCAGTGAAGTAGGTCACTGGGAAATTGCTTGCCTGCTAAATAGGTTTTCATCTGTATTTTAAAAAGAGTGATTTACGTGATTCTCAGTGGGAAATACACAAGCACTTTCAACAAACAAAGCTAGAGCCTGGGCCACAGTCTCTTTTGTCTCATGCTAACTGTGTGTGCGATATGCCCCACAAACTGATCGACTTCTTAACAAAGGATCCCCGACCAGAGCATCCTGAAAATGAAAGTGGGCATGTGCTTGGACTAAAGAAATCAGGAAAGTGGGAATGGCTTGGCTGTGAATCAGTCACAGAGACGTGATTTTATTGATTTACTTTAAGAAGAAAGATTTGGACCTTCAGCACCGATCCAGCTGTATAATAGCCACCTACTGCATGCAACGTTTCCCTACCTTCCCTTTCCCCCTACTTGTGTCTGCCATAGTCATTGCAGCTTGTATCTAATAGACTGTACGCTCTTCAGGGAAGGGACAGTTACTAACTAAGGCTACAGTTCAGGAAAGCACTTAAGCACATGCTTAACTTTAAGCATGTGCTTACGTCCTATTGAATTCAATGGAACTTAAGGATGCTTAACTGTTTTCCTGAATAGGGGCCTAAGAATTTACACTGCCCCAAGCGTAATGGGGACTTTGACTATTTTTTTTTGTGGTTTTTGTTTTTTTAACCTTTCCAAATGTGAAAGAATGAGGTGTATATTTCCTTCTTCCAAAATAAAATTTCAAGCCTGGGAAAATTAATTTGGGGATGTTTTTGTCTCTGAACTGCCAGACAGACACGGCTAATTAAAATGTTTGTTCTATGAGGATTGTCAGCTCTTTGGGGTAGGGCCTGGCTTTTGTCCTGTGTTTGTACAGTGCCTAGCGTAGTGCACGAGTAGGGCTCCTAGGCATGAGACTAATACAAAGAAAGAAAGAATAGTAATACAATATGTCAATGGATACTAGTTAATTTTGGCAAATCACCCTTAAGATTTCATTGGTTGATCTAATTCATTACAGCGGAGCACAGTAAGCAGAGCTGTTGAAATCACACATATCTGAACTTTTTTTTTTTTTTTTTTTTTTAGCAGGGTGGGGTAGACTAGAGGGGGTTATCCAGGCTATTAGATATTTCAGGTTCTCCCAGCACTTGTGTCAATGCCTGTGGTAAGGGGTCCTGGTTTCTAATCTAGTTGTAGGATTGCACGTTTATTTGTCTATTAAACCACAGCTAGGACAATTGCATGGGAGGGAAAAAATCATCAGGAACATGGGAAAGGGAACACAAAAACAACCTGCAAAATAGATGCAGGAAACATGTCTGCAGCAGGAGTCTCCAGCAGAGCATCCAAAGGCAAGCCTGGAGCCCAGGGAGTCTGCAGAGATTTCAGGAGAGCGCTGGAGTACAAAGACTGCCTTTAAAATGCTTCCCTGCACCTTAAAAGGAAGGGAGGCAGGAGGAAGAAGAAACTACAGCAGCTGCCAAAGGAATGTCAAGCAGAGCACGCTCTTCCCTTGCTGTGAGAGCCCTGCGGCTAGTTTGGATTCTGACAGGAAAGTGCAAGAAAATAGCTGAGGGATTCTGTGGACACAAGATTCAGCATTACATGTAGGTGTGCACACCATATTTACTAAAAACCCTGGGCTTTTATAGCATTAGTTGTCTTGGAGGATGCACCAGTGTTTTGGAAACAGGGATTACTGCACCCACCACTGAAACGTGCCCCCTCTAGGCTAAAAAGTGGCAGCTGTTTAATAGCACATATTCTATTCTATACAGGTTCCTATACCATGCTCAGCACTGTAGTACCTCAGTGCCTTTCAGCAGTGCACTAAACAATGTGCCTAGCGGCTGTCATGCGTGGTTTGTAACACGGCACAGCAGCGTAGGCCAGGAACTGAAGAATACAGCATCCAGTTGAAAATGTGCTGGCAATTACCTAGCCTGGAGTCTGGCTGGGTAACTGATGTTTTTGTGCCTTCCTGACTCTTTCAAAAAGTACTTTGGGACCTTTAATGACCATAAGTAATCAGAGTTTCAGTTTAAAGCATCATTTAAAAGATGGCATCTGCACAGTGTTCCCTCCTGTCATATAAGGGCATCAGTTCAGCCTTTATGCAAAAGGAAGCATGCTGCCTGCTCGGTAGACAACACCACTTCCTTCAGCATCTGGGATTTTCCCTGGAGGTCCCCCAGCCGAACGCTGACCAGGCTCAACCTTGCTGAGATTATAACACCCCAGTGGTTGCCTGTGGTTTATCTGGGTAAAAAGAGAAATGCAGTCGTGTCTGCAAAGTCTGCTGCTTTGCTGTGTGGGGATCCAAGTTTCAGACTGAAGCTGACACAGGCAGAAGAGACTGGGACAGAACATGGAAAGGCCACCAAACGCAGGCTTCACCTCCCTTTCTCTCAAGCATCCCTTCTCCCCTTTGGCAGGTGCTCAGAGCAGCAGAGACAAGTGCCGAGGAAAGCTCCTTCTAAGTCCTTGGTGTGGATGGAAAGGGGTCTCCTAGAGAACCCCACAAATTACAGAGGCTCCCAATATACTAAGTTCCATGACAAGTGCTGATTTTGGGTTCTGTTAAGTCCCCACTAGGTAAGTGGGTCTTCAGACAGTAGCGTGGGTATGTTTTTTCCATGCATGGGGTTCTGACTGGGAGAGGTTAGTGTTGACATCACGTCAGTAGATGAATTTAAAATTTTGTTATGAATATTCAGCTGCTCACATGCAGTGACCATTTTCCTTGGAGCCTGAAAACCGTTGTGGCCACAGCAGGCTAGATGTGGGTTATTTCTCTGTAGTCTTTCTGGCTCTGAGCGCACAGAAACAATGTGGGGAAACTCCAGTTTATGGGCAATACAATTTATTTTATGATCAAATTACACCAGGGTAATGCCGCCTCTTGCATTAGACAATTCAGTTCCAGTAATTGCTACCCTAGGGGTCTCTTCTCCTCTCCATATACCCAGCCCATTTATAACACTAATGGCAGTAATGCGAAAGTAGAGGGAGGATAATAGATCTTAAATAGCAGCAACATCATGCTGGAGGTGAGAGAGGGCTTTGCCTTTATATTTCTGTGTCAATTCTGAGCATCACGCTTTAGGAATGGTGTAGACAAATTGGAGAGAGATTCCAGAGAAGAGCAAAAACATGGTAAAAGGTTTAGAAAACATAATTTAATGTGGAAAGCTTTAAAAAACTGGGCATGTTTAATCTTGAAAAGAGAAGGCCAAGGCAGGATCTGATAACAGAGTATGTTCAAGGCTGTCATAAAGAGGAAGAGATCAATGGTTTTCCATGTCCTGAAAGTTAGTACAAGAAGTAATGGGTTTAATCCACAGCAAGGGAGATTTAGCTCAGATAGTGGGAAAATCTTTCTAACTGTAAGGTTAGTTAAGCTCTGGAACAGGCTTCCAAGGGAGGTTGTGGAATCCCCATAATTGGAAGTGTTTAAAAAAAGAAGAGGTTGGACAAACACCTGTCGGGGATGGTCTAGGGTTACTTGGTTCTGCCTCAGCACAGGGGGCTGGACTTGATGAAGACCCAAGGTCCCTTTCAGCCCTATATTTCTGAGATTTTTTATGGCTCAGTTGAATACGAACCTATAACAAATGGTGCTGCAATGTGAGCTGGGCACATTGGGTCACTTTCTCAGTGTGCTTGCTCAATATAGTCTGTGATATTTGAAAGTGCATCTTGTCTGCATGAACAAACACCACATATTTCCATTCTCAGATGCACCAGCAGTTTGATACTTGTGTGTGAGCACATGTGCAGCTATTGAGTTAGCAAATGTAAAGGCATGCTTGCGTGTGTGCAACATGCACGCAACCTGTAAATAACTGGGGGTTGTTGGGTGTTAAAAGGATTTCACTTTTCCTGACCCAGACAGTTAGTGGCAAAACCTGAATTAGAACCAACTCCGCTCTCTGCCATGTGCACTGCAATAATTCTGTCCTTACAAATTGTATACAATCAGTCAAGTGTACAAAATGCACTAAGCAGAAAAGGTCAAAATATCTGGAGGTAAGGAGAAAATGTCCGAAACTCTCCAAAGTACAAAAAGCCAGCGTTGCCAAGTTAAATCTGGATTTACTGAGTAATCTCCTGGGTTGTCTAGTAAAGTGATGAGGATCCTCTAAACCCTTCAGCTGCATTAATTTTTTATGACCGACATAAAATTGGAATCCAAATTTCTTCACTCTTGCACCATGTAATGTGTGTGTTTCCCTAGCTGCCTCTTGCTCACGCTGGCTACACTAGCAAGGTCTCCTGTAACCTTAACCAAATCCTGCGTGATGCATGGAGCTCATCATTGTGTCAGATGGAACAGGTGAAACAGGATTCCTTCTCTGAAGCAGCTAATATCTATATACCAACGTTCATATCTACTCCTCCTCTTTACTCACTTTTGTGTTTGCAACCAATTTGTAATGTGATTTTTTCTGCCTTCCCTCTGTTCCCCCTCATAACAAATGTTTCTGGTAGCCAGCAGGACCATAAAACAAACAAGATAAGGCCTCAGATTGTCTCTTTTTTTGGTACAATATATTTAACAAAATACGGTGTATAAATCACTCTCTGCTCCAGCAGCAAAGTTGGGGGAAATACTGTTAAGTATTTCTTTTGATCTTAGACTACAAGGAGAGAAGGGACTAGAACAAGAGCAGATTTTTAAAGGAAAAGAGTCTTTACCTTGCATAATTCTCTTGATTTATATTTATTAATGAGTAACCAATTTGGGATCTGAGCATGGTATTCCTCAAAAGTCTGCCCTGCGGAAAGTGCTTGTAATTAACCCAGATAAATAAAGGATGAGATTTCCAACGCCAACTTGGAGGACCTAGTCACAATGTCCATTATAATTATATTATTCATTATAATAATTTAGGGGTTTAATGCAATAAAAGTTAAAGGGCTTAGATCAGGGGTTGGCAACCTTTCAGGAGTGGTGTGCCGAGTCTTCATTTATTCACTCTAATATAAGGTTTCGCGTGCCAGTCATACATTTTAACGTTTTTAGAAGGTCTCTTTCTTTACGTCTATAATAGATAACAAAACTGTTGTATGTAAACTAAATAAGGTTTATAAAAATGTTTAAGAAGCTTAATTTAAAATTAAATTAAAATGCAGAGCCCCCAGACCGGTGGCCAGGACACGGGAAGTGTGAGTGCCACTGAAAATCAGCTCGCGTGCTGCCTTCAGCACACATGCCATAGGTTGCCTACCCCTGGCTTAGATTGTAAACACTTTGGGGCAGTGCCTGTGTTTTTATTGTGTTTGTACAGCACCTAGCACAATGCGGTTCTGGTCTATGACTGGAGTTCCTAGACACTTCCACAGTACAAATAATAATGCACATGATTTTCCAAAGTACTGAGCTCCCATTGACTTCAGCTGGTGTGGCCTTCAACACTGCATAATATCAGGTACTGTCTAGTCTACCAGTGCATTTATGCCTCTCTCATAATTGTGGTATCTGAAAGCCTAGATGTCAATGGAATTACTCTGGGTTTATACCACCATTACCAAGAATAGTAATTGACCCCAAGATATTTCTTGTGACTCTAGCACATTTGAGCTGGACATGGTTGAGGGAATAAATGTGGACATTGGCAATTTTAAAGACTCACTTGTCTGTCTTTAATTTCACTTTAATACTTTTTGAATTGCATCTTGAGAAACCAGCAAAGACCCTTCTGCTGTGAATTCAGGGTGCCCATAAGAGAGGGTTGCCCCCTCTGAGCATTTTGGCAGCTGAGCTCTGGATGTATCAGAACACTAGCAGGAGACCAGCAAACAAGGAGTTACCGTAACGTGAGCAGGACACAATGAAAAGCATGCCAGAAAATCTCAGCGTGCCAGAGAGACAGCATAGGTCACAGGCTATGAAGATTTCTGAGATAGTAGCATGGCAACAATTTTAGTGTCTAATTAATGCTGTCCTCAGGAGAAATCAGAAACTGAACGTAATGCCAACATTACCGGCCATGGGAAGAGGATGAATATGAATGGTCAAAAGCAAGCAATCACTGAGGACAAAAAATAAAGCCTTGCTGAAAGGAGTCAACAAACAATAGCCTGGCCTTATCAGCCTTTGATCATGAGAATTAGATATTCAGCTTTGTGCATTAGAAACAATGAAAACCTGATTCCATCCATGCAATATGGAGTAATGAAGGCCTCTTACCCCTGCGTATTTGTGGTCCTGTGTTGGTAGCTCCATAGGTGGGACACAGGATGAGAGGCTGTAGGGTCTGGGACATTCAGCGTGAGGCAGGAATTCTGTTGAAGAGCTGTAAGGCCTTGGGTCAGTTCCTTAACCTCTCTTTACCTCTGTTTTACAGATCTCTGAAATGGAGATAATAAAATTCACTTCTGTCAGATGTGATGTTGTGGAGGTTGAGTAGCTAATAGACTGTGAAGCTCTGAGCTTGTACAGCTTTGAGGCTCAGCTGGTGCAACTCAGAGTAGCTCTGCTGACTTCAGCTGAGCTGTACAGATTTTTACCATCTGAAGATCTGACCCAGGAGACTGACTGCCTGTCTAGGTCACCTGTCTTTGGGGAGTGTCTGAACACCTGAAGTGCTATATAGTGTACTGTGAGGGCAATATCCTTTATGTGAGGGAATCCAACACTCCAAGCTATGCTGCAAACTAGTCCTGACCTATTTTAAATACTTAAAATAAAAAGTGCAGAAAAAGGGGCAAGAATCAATATCTCTCTCTCTCACATACACACACAGCCACCAACCCACCCAGGGTTTGGTTTGTGCACTGATTGTGTGAATGTTCATATGTGAAATAAAACCAGTTTCTATAGGCAAAAAAGTGTCATTTTGACAGGAAAACAAAGTCTGAGGTAAATTCATAAACATACAGGGTTTTCCCCAGAGTAATTTTTTTTGGAAAAACAACATTAAAAAACAAAACCAAGAACAACTCAAAATGTGTTTGCAGGAAGCAAGGATGAAATTCACTACTCCTGGTGAAAATACACAGAACTCACATTTGAAATCTCTCAAAGGGTGAAATTCACTGCAGTCCAGATGACCTGAACAAAGCCTATGCACCACATAAGTCCTACTGGAGGCTTGTTTCGAAGGTGTTCTTTGTGCTCACCCTTTTGCACAGAGATGAATTTTACCCAAAGTGGAAATGAAATCCATTTGTGCAGCGACTCCGATGACTGCCCATTAATCACTTAGGCTGGGTCATGCCACAGGAGAGCCGGGTAAGTTAAGAACACTGATGGCCACCGAAGTGGGACAAAGCCCGAGCACTAGCAGACTCTATACCAGGACAGAGCTTGCATGGCTTTCAACTGTGCCGACTCTGGGCAGCCTCTGCAACTTCACTTCCGTCTGGGTTCACACCAATAGAAGAGAGGCGACCATGACAAATAACCCAGGCAAGAGGATAAGTGAAAGTGAGAGCTGTTTTTAACTCTTTAGTCAGTCTGAACATCAAGGGTCCAGGTGATCAGTTCTGAAAAAATTTGGGCCATTAAGAAATATTTCTATATCAGATCAATTCAGTGTCCAATATATTTAGAACTAAAACTGGATGGACTAAGTGGTATCTTCTCTTCTTCCTCCTGGGATAATGCATCGATTTATTTCTTTGGTGGGGGCCTTGCTATAGCCTCAAACCCTGGGATCTGAGTGTGCTTATTAAAAATACAAGTCGATCGGACATTGGATTCATTTCAGGTCATACCCCACTGGCACCTCTGTTCAGGACACAAAGTAAATAGATCAAAACGAAAAGAGAGAGGACCCTGAAAGACCATCACTCATTGTCTCAGTTTCTCTTCCCCCTGCACCCACCCCAGTTTTACTCCAGACTCTGTCAAACAGGGACCAAGTGGTCAAATTCTCTGGTGTGCTACATCTACTTTGCACTGCTTGAGCTGGCCCGGCAAGGCTAGCAGAGCATTCCCCATGTGTTGAGGAAGACTCCGCATATGTAAAGCTGGCAAGAGTGGAGTAGCTACCTTCTTCACCCACGCCACCCCCTCTTCTGCAGCATTCAGCATACTGTGTCAGGGATGGAGGGGCATGCTGGGGGGGCAGGGAGGGATTCCCTGATGGCTGTCTTCTCATTGCTCCTAGGCATTGTACAGGCACAATTGAGAATCTGTCCCCCATGTCTAGCACATTCTATTGCTACCACAATAATAAATACCAGAGACAGGAAGAGTAAGAGATGGAGTTATCTAGAGACTCTGGGTGAAATTCACCCTTGTCCAGCAGGCCACCCAGGCCTTGTGACATGCCCACTCCTTTTGTTGGCCCCTTCCACAGGGCTGAATTTCACCCCAAACACACAGTGCTGCAGTCTAGGCTGGGACCCAATAGCCTGGAGGTGAACCCCTGTTGCTCCCTGGCAAGCACCACTAGAGATAGAATCATGGAATCTCAGGGTTGGAAGGGACCTCAGGAGGTCATCTAGTCCAACCCCCTGCTCAAAGCAGGATCAGTCCCCAACTAAATCATCCCAGCCAGGGCTTTGTCAAGCCGGGCCTTAAAAACCTCCAAGGATGGAGATTCCACCACTTCTTTAATAGCAATGTGCACGTTAATTCCAAGAAAAATAAATGGGTAACTCAGTGGGACTTTCACCAAATGCCTTCCAGTCTCTAAACTCTTGCAAGTGCCAGGCAAGCTACAACAGCAGATCCACTAGGAACCCCAGGAGGGCTTTTCTCTGAGCCAGGTATTGTCTCAGACATGATGTATCCTTGTTTGTATTTCCCCTTCTCTACTTTATGTGCTTTCTCGTATGGATGCGTTGCACACAGCTATGCCCTCGCAGTCCATGGCACTGATGCTTTCCTGCCTGTTGTTATCATCTCACTCTACCTTTCATGCTTTCTTTTATCCGGGCTCTCTTCCAAGCCTTTTTGCTTAGATCTGGCCCATTAAAGTCAATGATCTATTTTGGGAGCATCATTTCAAATGCCTTCAGATCCTTTCTGCTGCCTTCCATGTCCGCAGTGCAGAGCCACACGTGGCTGCTGCTGGAGGTGCTTCATATGAAACTGGCAGAGACCACACACACTGCTCTGCAGGGATTACTTTGGTGTGTACGCATGCTCATGAGTTAACTCCAAGCCGATACAACTCCTGATATTTCAACGTCAAAAGAAGCAGGTAAATGACACCACCTGGGGGAAATTATTTTTAACACGCTTAATTCCTCAGCAATATTATAAATCAAAGGAAACTAAAGAATGCTAATGTGGCTTCCAGTGGCATGGCTGGACTGGGTGGACACTTTACTGTTTACACTCTATAACGTTGGCTTTATTCCTCAAGGTGACAGCTTGGATGAGTTACATTGTGTTTTATAGCTGCTATTTTTTTTCCTCTTCTAAAAATGTCTTAAATTGGTTAAGGCATTTTTATGATGTCCCTGGAGAGATTTCTAATAGCAGCTTAGCTTTCTAAAAACTATTGTAGCTTCATGTTTATTCTGGAAAGATTATTTAAACTATTAAATATTATTGTGCATTATTCTTCTTCTGCCCAGACACTGATATGCCATTATGTTCAGTTCTGCACAGAGAGTCAGCCCCTTCCTTGAAGAGTTCACATTACAATCTAAACAGCCAGGACAGACAAAAGGTAGAAGAAAGGAAATCTCATTATCCCCATTTCTCAGCTGGGGAATGGAGGCACAGGGATTAAATGACTCGACCAGGGTCACACAGGGACTCTGTAGCAGAGTCAGGAACTGAACCCAGATCTCCTGAGTCCCAGTCCAGTGCCTTCACAAATCCATACAAAGCAAGATCCCAATCCTGCATAGGCTCAAGGATCTGTCCTCATGGATCTAACTGCAGGCTTGAGCTTGGAGACAAAACTCGTCAAGGCCACTAATGATTTGTTAATGAGGGACTCCAGCTTGCTCACTCTTTTCGGAGCTGGTTGGATAATTCATAAAATGTTTATTGAACAAATGTCACCTCTTTTTTGGTTTGTCTCTTACTCAGGATCTGCTTTTGTGGGTATTATTCACTTGAAATTATTCAGCCAATAAATCAGGCACATCTGAAAAGGGTGAGTTTGCCATTGGGTGAAGCCCCATCAAAATACACATTGTGCTCCTGAGGTGAGATGTCCTCATGGGAGGAGTCTCCACACTCCTTTCTCAATCAGTCCATGCCAATAAATGGACACTCAAGACTAGCTTGGGCCCTTGACTTACTGAGCTGAACAGGGAAAAATGAGGAGGTAATCGCCTGCTGCTCCCTGGATAGACCCACCTGGATCTTGCATCTGGTTCTGATGCAGAGCACTGATTCCCTGGGTTCTCCCCCCATGCAAGAAAATAGGCATAGAGGGCGCAGAGAAAGGTAGGAGGGGATGAAGTCTTGGCTTGTCCCCCCACTCACTGGCCAGAGTAGTCAGGCTATAGGGAAATAAACTGCATCCTTTCCAGGAGAGCTGCAATTCCCTCTCCTCTCCTCCCCCCACCCTGAGAAAGAAGGGAAACAACAATGCAACATAAAGGAATACAGTAGTATCCCTTTAAATAATTTGTGAGCCCTCTAGTGGTGCTCACTGTGTTCTATGTACTGGTCAAAGCCACAGTAGGTCTACAGCCAGGCCTAGCCTGTTTGTGTTCAGCTAGTAAAGATGGTTATTCAGAACGTAGCTGCTCCTGCAGTTTCTTCATAGCATCTCTGATGCACCAAGAGCCAAATACACAACAAATAGTGACCCTCTGAGCCACAGTTCCTTCTGGGGCAGAGCAATTGATGGGTCTCATTGCTCAGGGTGTAACCTAAAGGCTTCATCTAGCCCGCCATGTACCACCACCAATTTATTACAGTGGAATTCAATGGAAAAAGCTCCTGGCCAGAGTCATTTTCACAGACAGCGTTTATTAATTGTTTAATATTCAATAGCTGAATAAGATGCTGCCGTGCGCTCAGGAAAACACTTCATTATAACGGAAGGCATTGTAATGGTAAAAGGCCATGTCTGTGCTAACACAGAGTCCTTTCAATAGCCAGAGATTAGTGAAGAGGTTTGGACAATACATGACACATCCTTAATTGGCCAATTTACAGTGCACGCAAGTAGAAATTGTGCTAAAAATATTGCTTCCACAGAGAGAAGACTGACCAGGGAAGAGAGGAACAACCCTGCCCCCAAGGGTAACTTGAATTTCAGCCCCAATTGTCACTTGTCTGACTCAAAGCTGGATTCTACGCAATGGATTCTACTCGGCAGCAGAGGAAAATAATGACAGATATGCCGTAAGAGCCAGGTTCCCAACATAAGAGGCTGGGATGGGCATTAAATGACAAATGGAGTTCAACACTTCCTGTCAGAGAAGTTGTGAGGGTTTCTTTTCTAACTACAGGGATCCTGTTAAAAAAGTAAAGTCAACACAATTTTAAATGATTGTCAGGAAGATTATGAATAAAAACAGAGAAAGAACTAAATGAGACCTCCTGAAACTGATACACACACTTTTCCCACATCTTCTGTTTTTCTCACACCCACAAACTTGTTCGCTCACTCATACCTGCCCTCGCTCTTTTATTCACACTCACACAACCTCATGCCCTCAGGTACCTATTTACTCATTCGCATATATTCACCCTCACTCATCCCCAGATTTCCTTTCTAAACTGTCATTGCACTCAAGGGGATTGGAGTTAAATTTGTATCTATTGCTAGCTTAGCTTTGCAAACACTTGGAGATATGGCCTTTGAGGTGTGCAGCCCTTTCGGAAATGTTTGGAAAACACAGCCCTACATAACTCTCATTTCTACTTGTTTCCCTGTCAGCATTCAGGACCCACCTCGCTGTGAAATGTTGACAGTCTATGAGTCGGTTGTTGAAACTGTTTTCGTACTGAGTGTGTTTATCTTCTGCTAGCAAGCCAGAATTTCCATAATAATTTGCAAACATTATTTTCACCCTGTACCTTCTACAAACCTACAAGGACAGATTTGAGAAATGGGACATTAATCTCAACTTTTTGTTCCTCTTATCATCAAATTAAATGATTATGGGGACAAGATATTCATTGGAGTTTGCTTGTGCTTGTACCCTGGTGTATTGCAAGATGTGGGTTTCTGTTTTCAAGTACTCAAACAGCCTAGTCTTAAATTCATTATTGATTCCCTGTACCTGTCTCCAGGGGTAGCTGCAAAGCAGCCAACTTAAAAGCTTTTATTTATGATGCAGGGCACTGGCAGCACAGGATGCTGATTTAAGAGGATTCCAATTTATAACAATTATTCAACCGCAAACACACCAATGTTTAAATAATAATCAGGGTCTACACTTCAGCCCCTTCCTACAGAGCAATACTGATAGTCCCTTTCTTAGCATCATGCACTCTGGAGCCTCATTGCAACATACATAGAATGGAACCATAGATGAACAAAACTCTAAGAGCTTGGAAAGGCAACATTTATTCCAGGTTGAGGGGAAACTGATCCTCAGGTAGCTCTCTGCACAGGGATGAGTTTCACTCATCAATGAGCACTTGTTCATACATTTAGTCCCATTGTTTGATGCATCCTAATTGTATGGTGGCTATTGAATTCAAAGGGACTACTTACATAAGTGAGCACCATTCTTACAATGGCACCGTCCAGCCCAGAAGCCTGATTCCCGGTTGGACATGCTTCTCAAAAGTTCTGCTGCTTATCTGAATCCTTTCCAGAATTTCAGATCTGAAAAATTGGCCGGGATACCTTGTGAGAACAGGCTATCTTGTAAGGTTTTGCTTCCTGGATCTGCCAGATTCAGAGGGTGCACCAAAAAGAGAGAAACAGTGAGGATGTTTGGACAACATTGAACAGCTTTGTAGAATCTTTGGGAAGTTTTGGTTTGAGTGTTTGGCTCCGATTGCCTGGGGAGGGGTTGCTACTTCAACTGATTCACCTCTGTGTAGGTCAGGTCCCCTGCTGGTTTAAATCCACATAGCTCCATTAACTGCCAATTTCCACCAGTTTAGGATTTGGCCTGCGTTGGTAAGATCAGCCAGCATTCTGAGGTAACAGTGACAGCTTAACCTCTTAGAGCCCCTTTTGCGACCAGCGTGCTTCAAGACACTAGATAGTATCTCAATGTGTCAAAGTAAATCTGTCTTGACGCACGAACTTGTATTCTTTCCTAGCCAAGAGGTGGGATGTAATGTTGCTCATCTTGCTCTCCAGCCAATGTCAAGAATATTATGATACAGCAGCATCTGAGGGTGAATCTACAGCTTTGAAAATGAGAATTCATTGGTGCTGGGATGCTCTCCAGAATAGGAATTCCCCAAAAAGGAACATTCCAGGACTATGACTATTTAAGTGAAGAAGGTACAACCACAAGCTTTAACATGCTTCCTGTCCTGCAGGAGGAATTCCTCTAAAAGGACAGGATGAGGCTGCAGGACTCTACAGGGAGAAGGAAATCAGTGGAGGAGGGTAACAGCCTGTTTATTTCCTTGTGCAACATCATCCTCATAAGTGTTACCCTGCTTATAAGTGCCCCACAGAATTCCCCATGCGGCCCTCAGCCTTAGTGTCAAAAATGCCTTTGAGAATTAATACAGTAACTACAAAAAAGTTATTTCATTTAAGGGAAAACATTCTGAATGAGAGCAAGGAAAGAGACAGGCCAAGACAAGATTGTCTTCAGAGCTGAAGCTTGAAGAGCCAGAGGACGATTTATCATCACTTATGCAGGATTTTTAAGCACATTTCAGTATTTTAATGAGCACTTGGATTTTCAGATGATTGTTTTCCACTGTGCTACATGGCCTAATGGCTGCACTGATGGGGAGAGAGACGTTCACAGAGGAAGTCACTTTCTGAAGAAATAAGGCCCCATTCTGAACAACTTCTACTTATAACAAATGAATCTGAATAAAGAACTCCCCCCGCCCCCCAGAAAAGGACAATTAAAATTAAATGGAGATGCTGCATTGCATGCAAATCATTGGAGGGAACCTGAATGATTCATGTTTTAGTATGTCAGCACAGCTCGAAAGAGCAGAGAGGGATATTTGATTGTGCAAAATTTTATTCTGTTTCCATTTAAAGGGAGATGTTGGCCCCAGTACATTTCTCCTGGATCCCACCCAGCACCAGAAGGGACCATTGTGATCTAGTATGGTTCGTATGATACAGGTCAGACAACTTCCCCACAACAAATCCTTGAGCAGATCTTCTAGAAAAAACATCCAAACTCAATTTAAAAATTGTCGGTGATGAAGAATTCACCACAACCCCTGGTAAATTGTTTTAGCATTATTGGAACACACACTGTGCTAACGCACTTCTATTTCCCCATCATTTTTAATTTTCTTCTTCTATCTAGTGCAAAGAGAGAGAGATCCTTCTATTGACACACGGGTATGGAGAGATAAATACAGTTTATAGGCATAACTCTAAAATACGGCCATGGAACACACTGTAATCTCTATTAATGAGAGTGAATTGCAGGGCTTATGGATGGAGGCAATGTGACTCCATATAATTGCCTTTTCATACAAGGATGGACATGATGTTGTACTTGCCCTGCAATGTATTTATTTGCAGTGGATTATATTTCACTCGGAAATGCTGCCCTGTTTTCTAAATGATTAATGTCTAATGAAAGCTTACTGCCCAATTCCCTGCCATCATTATTTATGGAAATAAAACCATCCTTTTTATACTCTACTGCTGCCATGTATTTTGTTACCAGGGAGGCCTAGAGCATGAGCTGTAGACTTCCTTCATCTTCCTTTATGCGTTAGAACTATTCTTTATATTGTCCTGATCCTTCCTCTTCCCAAGTCTCTTTGGGTGACACAGAAAAATAACCAGCTGTGGGGTAAACTGCAGCTACTTCTTTATCAATGGGCTGGGAAGAACCAACCAGCAGAAGCGGGACCTTAGGCTGAAAATCACTCATCCGGCACAGGGCTTTGTGCCACTGAGGGCTGCAGCGGGATGTAAAAGGTGCATGAGCCTCGTAATTTCATGCCCATGCAGAGAGCACATCTCCAGTGAGTCAGGGTAGGGGACCAACACAAAGGCTTTATGCCCCTTTTCTTTTCTATCCATCCACAGGTTGAGATTTCTCCTGTCTTTCGCCTCCCTCTTTTCATTTGCATTTCCCCCTCTCTTGCTCTCTCCCGGTCTCTCGTCTCCCTCAAGGGCCAAGCAAAGTAGTGCACAAGTATTAGTCATGCACCTTTGATGAACATGGGCCAGATCTAAAACTCCATGAGTCATCGGAAAGACACCCATCCACAGACTGGGAGCTGGATCAGGGCTTATGTAAAAGCTTGGCCTGGGTTCCTTGTCAAGGTTCTAATGAGTGTAATGAGCTTGTCCAGAGGTCCCTGCATAGATGTGGGCTTGTGAGATTTACTCTCTCCCCATTACAAGGTTCTCCCTCCTGCTCAGTTCTGTTGCACTCTCTTTCAAACCTCCTAAGACCGTTTGTCTGCCATGTCTGGTACCCTGAGCATCCGCAGCTATTTGTCTCACCCCGCCCTATGGCCAGGATCATGACAAAAATAACCATAGTGCCACCAAGCAGAGGGCGGTGCCAGGGCCCTGCATCACTTAAGGAATCTGCCTTTACAAGCTGTGTTACATTGTATGTAGATATTACATTAAAATACCTAGCCCATTGCCAGCCGGCACTGCTACTTACAGTGCTACTGCAGCTCAGTCTTTGAAGTGCTCTTAAATGGTAATCTGAGTATGAAAGGTGCCCAGATTGCTATATTCTCACCTATGCCCTTTCTTGAACTCCCTTTGGTCCCCAACCATGTCTGAAGGATGCTCTGAGCAGCAAACTGAAGGGTTTTGGAGGGCTCTGGTTTTACATCAGCCTTGATGACTGGTACAGATAGATGGGGCACGTCTCCTCACCACGTGATTTCCCTGCAGATGAAGGCAACCTTGATACAAGCCTCGAGTTTTAAATACGGAGACACTCAAAGCAGCCTCCTAAGAGATTAGTGTCACAGCACCAGTTAGAGGTTATATTTGTTTATCTTCTCTAGTAGTCAATTTATCACTTGGACGTGGTCTGTTTGTGAAAGTGCCTGACTGAAAGCCTGTCAGGTCTCCAAGACTATAGTTAATCAATTGCTCAATACTCTTTTGAAAAAAGACTACAGTGCAGGGAGGAGCTTGGGAGTGTTAGAAAACCCCAAACTGTCTATCAGCTTTCCTCACCCACAGGAGGAATAGCGAGTGTGCATCTGGAAAGAGAGTTTCAACACCTATCTTTAATAAAAAACTTGGGAACTAAAACATTCATTCTGTGCTGACGACCAGGGTAATAATGGAACCACCCTCTTGGGGTGGGCATAAGTGATTTATTTGTGAAACTGCTGGAGAAGGAAGTTGCCAGAATCTTGACATTTATATATCGGCATTTCTATATTTCATTCATCAGGGTAGTATCTGAACAGCTTACGTCCTAGTGAATTAAGCCCCACAATATCTTTGTGAGTGGGGGAAATGTTTTTCTCCCCATTTACCCAGGTGAGGAAATTGGGCACAGAGAGTTTTAGTGACAGGAAGCCTGAAGCAGAATTGGGGATGGAATCCAGCTCTCCTGAAATCTAGACCTGTGAACTAACCACACGGCTATGGGTGAAATGCTGGCTCCATTCAAGTCAATGGGAGGTTTGCCATTGACTTCAGTGGCGCCAGGATTTCACCACATATTTCTCCTCTCTGAAGAGGTCATCAGAGGTAAAAAAGCATGTTTATTAAACTTAGCAAATTGGCATGCAGACAAGAGAATATTAGATAGATGGGTGCTTTGTCCATTGGATTAGGTTACACACACACACACACACTATGGCTGGGGCTTGACAGACATTTCATTAGTTATACCAGGGATGGTCATTCAGATACTGTATCCTAAATGGAGCTGGTCAACATTTTTCTGATGGAACAGTTAGTTCACCATTGGAAAATGCTGACTCATTGAGAAGGCCAAAAAAAAAACAACCTTTGAAATTTTCATTTCATGGGGAATTTCAAATTTTCATTCTGGTTTAGAATGAAAATAAATGAAATTTTGGAATTTCCCCTGGAATAGGAATTTCAGGTTCCAACCCACTCTAGGGCTGAAGTCTGTTCCCTGAATTGAGTGCTAGTAGCCTGGGTTGCATATAATTATTTGTATTATTGTAATGAGCTGGGCCCCATTGGGCTAGGTGCTTTACAAACACAGAACAAAAGGATGGCCCCTGCCCCCCAAAATCTAAATAATAGTTCTCCTTCTGTGTCCCAGGGTTACTGTGCATCTTTCCCAGAGAGAGAACATGTGATCTGATATCCAACCATCTGTGTTTTATATACCTGGAATAGGTTTGCAGTCACATGGAACTATCAAATTTACTTGCTACTGGCAGGGAAGATTTCTTCCCCCCTCCCTCCCCCCAGCAAATTATTCAGTTTTATTAAGCACATAAAGATCTTCAAATTTGGTCTTTCAGCATAGTTATATAGCTATAAACATATATAGCTGAAATAATTGCATTTAAATGACTTTTTTCATCTTTACATAATTGGTATTTTTAACAATCACGCCAATAGAAAGGGGGGAAATGCTCACTGTAGCCGGTTTCTGCTTGGAGATCGGGGCAAACTGACTCCTCACCCCCGTACTGCTGATGAAAGCTTCCTAATTCCCTATTATGCACTGTTAATGGATTCTGTGAAGATAATCTATACATTATGGCATTCTGATTGGGTATATTATGGAGCGGATGGCTTAATGCTCTAAGCATCAGGCCTGAAATGCTTTGACTGCTCTGAAAAATGCAGCTTCAGTCTTTTCTGGACAAATTCACTGTCCCGAATCCCATGTCATTGATTATCAGTGAGTCGGCACCCCTTAAAATCCTGTTCTGAGGGCCTCAGTGGGACTAAATTGCTGCAGAGGTTTTGGCCTGTTCCTCTGCACAGGGCTGAAGTCCACCTGAGATCATCACAGGACAAAAATGAGTTGCACCCTATTCTGCTTTAAAGTATAAGAGTGAGCTGAAAGGCTGGGGGTTGAATGAGATTTTTGTTTTGCGCTGGAGTATCAGCAATGTCTGGGTTTATGGCTCCTGTGTTTGCAGGTGAACTTCTTGGATCACTCGGAGGTGGGGGTCAGGCGCTTTCTCAAGCTGAATTTCAAAATCTAAGAGAGAAGTTTCGTCTGGAGAAAGCCCCAAACTGGGGCAGATGGACGCAATTTTCTGATGGCAACCACATCTTCTTCAGCTTTCCCTTATAGTGAAATTCACAAAAGCCAAAATCCTAGCTCCAGCACAGAGCCCCACTCAGTAAGGCTGATTACTGGGAGGCTGTCATAAACAGTTAGTTAAGGGTTAAGGTTTGTTTTTTATCTGTAAAGGGTTAACAAGCAGTACCTGTGAACACCTGACCAGAGGACCAATCAGGGACAAGATATTTTCAAATCCCTGTGGAGGGAAGTTTTTTTTTTCTGTTCTTTGTTTTTAGAGAGTCTCTCTTGGGAGTTTAGGGAGTCCAGACATCTTAATCAAGTCCTCCCAGGTTTCTGCAATAAATTCTTCTATTCAAGCTAGTGAGTATTAGCAAGGAACTAGTATTCTTATACTTTTATTTCTGTATTTGCAATTCTGTGTTTTGCTATAGAATTTCTTTAATTCTCTACTGTTATTGCTTTTACTGAGAAAGAAAGGAGGGGGGATTCTCTCCAGAGATTGATAAGTTTAGACCCTGTGTATTGTTCCATCTTGGTATTACAGAGACAGTTACTTTATTTTTATTCTTTAATAAATCTTTTCTGTTAAGGACTTGGTTGATCTTTCCTTGGGTGAATTCTCAGGGAAAGGGGAGGAGGGAGGAGGACGGCATCCCTCTGTAGTTGAATCCCGGTATCTCTCCTAGGAAAAGGGAGCGGGGAGGAAGCAGGGGGGAATGGTTTATTTCTCCTAGGTGTAAGAACTCCATGGATTTGGGGCTCTTGGGATCCCCAAGGATTTTGGGGAAGGACTGTGTCCCAATACACGTACATTATTGGGTGGTGGCAGCTTTTACCAGATCTAAACTAGGATTTTAGTTTAGGGGAGTCCATGCAGGTCCCCATATTGGAACCCAACAGTTCTAAGTGGGGGTGAGACCTATGACAGAGGCCCTTTTGGGTTAAAGGTATGAAAGGAGACCCACCACCTCTCAAGCTCCAGAGGACTGGAAGAAGCATTCTGCTGCTGCTCCTTACCCGGGGCTAGGGAAGTCTACACAATGTATGGGACAGTAGGGGGATGGCTGGTTGACCATTGCTCCGCCTAGCTCCCTGCCACCTGAGGGAGCACAGGGAAGGAATACCAGCAAAGCCACCCAAATCTCAGCCTCTCCTTCATGCCAGTTGTAAGCAGAATCTCTACTCATGTGCAGGAGGTGGCTGAATTTACTGTCCAAAAAAGCAGGACTGTTTATGTCAAAGATCTGTAAAGGTCAGCTGAGCTAATGGGAGAGGTTATTTTCTCCCTATTCGTGACAACAGGTAAATTCCTCATGGGTTTGCTTGAGGTGCTTACATTTTTGGACAGCTCTGCCATAATTCTGGCTCCCACTGGGCACAGTGAATAATTCTGATGCCAAGTCTAGATTAGCTCCTTACCATTCCTGCAGGCAACCGATGTAGTAAAATTTGCTACATTTTTTCTTAGGGGAACCATCTCAGTGTTATGATGGAATATGGCAGTTAGCATTCTATTAGCTAGTGCTATCAGGAAAAAATGAATCAAAATCCGTCAATTTGAGCTGGCTTTCACTTGCTTGGTGGATTTAGAGAGCAGACATTTATCCTTCCACAGTGCAAAAATTGCAAATCAGAATTCTGGCCTTGTTTCAATACTGAATTTGTATTTATTTATTGATTGCTGCTGTTTGCAGGTAAAGGCATTTGCAGTGTTTTAAGAGTCCCAGTGAAATGTTTAATTTAGAATTAGTAACTGTTATGCAGCTTAGTTACCAAAAAAGCATGTGTTTAATAATAGTGCATGGGATACTGTTAACTCCTATGCAATTAACAAAAAAGACCTATGCAACAAGTGGTTAATTAGGTTCCCAGCTGAACATTCACGGTAATAATTTGTGGTTATTTAGTAAGATCACAATCACAAGTTATTAAACCCAGTTAACAGTTAGTTTCAATGGACATTAATTAGGGTTAAATAATAATGGGATTCTTTTTATTACACCCACTTGACTATCCCGAGACCTTCTTATGTTTAATGATATTGAAATGAAAGCCAGATGAATTAGTAATATTTGCAACTTATTAAAAAAATTTGCCTGAGTCAGAAAGATTGAAGTAACTGGTAATTCCAGCAAAGTCAAATGTATAATTATCTTGCCAAAGGGTATCTTTTCATATTTCAAGTTCTTCATTCCTCCTGCTGCTACTAGAAGGTGCATTTATTCCTCTCTCTCTCTCTCATTGGTAATCAAGGCATATAACACTAGCGGTTTCTCAGGTAAATTATCCCCTTTGCTGAAGGCCAGCAAATGCCTATGCATCACTTAAAACCCACTGACACTTTATTCTGAAGGTTTAGCTTCCAGTTTAACAAAGCACTTAAGCATGTGCTTAAGTCCATCCCTATTAAGCAAAGCACTTATGCTGAGCTATAAGCACATGCTTAAGTTGCATTGGCTTTTTGTTCAGTGACTTGCATGGGACTTGGGCTGCAGAAGGGTAGAGTTTCACTCCTCTGGGAGCATTGGCAGTGTATGTTCGGGAGCATGTCCATGGTGACATGCCATTACTCATGGGAAGAGTTGTTTTGCAAGGAAAAAAAACCTTCCAGATTTACATTGTAAATGAAAAAAACCCAACCCTTCTAAAAATGGCTTAACTTCAAAAACTGACATCTAAATATTTCCTTTCTATCTTTGTCATTACCTCAAAGTCTAGGCATGCACAATTTTTTTCTTCCCTCTTTAGCAGTTTTGGTGTGTTACAAATGTTTCAATACCAACCTGAAAAGTCGCTCAGTTAGTTTATTACAAATTCATTTAATGTGTGTGGAGGGTTTTAGTCACACAGAGTGACTCTAACCCTTTCATTCTGGCCAATCACACATGGAAGTGGGTCTGTAATGCAAACTGTTTATGGGGAAGGTTTTCCTTCTGCTTTAAGAACAAATTAAACTGTGGTGAGCTAAATTTGGAGCGCTCAGGCACTGCCTGCCTTTTTATACTTTTTGATGTTTGATATATTTGTCTTTGCTGCCTGTCATCTGAGCTGGCTTGGAAGTTATCAAAGTTTTATCACTTTTTCAAGTATGAAAATATCATCTCTGGCCCATCCCATTTTGTATCCTCACTTCTCTCAGATAAAGTCAAATGGCAAAGACAACCACAGAAATCATTTTTCTTTCTACATAATGAGCCTCTCTGTGCAGTGTATTGTTTAATCAGATATTAACTCTTCACTGTGTCATGACTTGGGAGTGCGAGATGAAAGCAGAATCTTGTTAGTATTTATGGTGTTGAGAGTTAGCAATGATAACGCTTTGAACTTCTAAAGCACCTTTAATCAAGGGAGCTCAAAACATTTTGCCATCACTAGTTAATCCTTACAATGCCTCTGTGAGTTAGACTGTTGTATGTATTATATGGATGGGGAAAGCCAGTTTAGCAGGAAGTGGGTTGTTAAGTAGGTTAAATGACTTGCCCAACACTAGCTCAGTAAATCCGTGAAAGATCTTAGAACAGAACACAGCAGTCTTGACTCCAAGTTGCCTGCACTAACCTTTCAAAAGGTAAATTACACAGAAGCTTTTAAGAATCAGTGAACTGGGCCATGTCGTCTTATCCCTCGTCTTTTGACAGGAGAATCCTTTTTATGGATATATTTTTGGACATTAGAAGAATGTTTCACTTTGCCATGAACTCAATATCTTGCTTTGCTCGTTGTGTCTGTACTACTCCTTATTGGTCTGATCCACAGTTACTTGATGTCAGATACTACAGGGATGAGGGCAGTACAAGAACGTGTATAGAATAGAAGTCTTTCAAGATGACTGTTTTGGATCAGGTTGTATGTGATCCAACGAGGAGTTACCATTATGCAATGAAACCCTGCTGGAGGGCTTGATACACGTGATGAAGTCATTTGTAGCCTGAAATTTTGCAAGCCTGCTTCCTGGTACATTCTAAGAGGACATTTCAAAAAGTGTTAGTGTCTTCCGGTCATGCTACTTTTGCAACCATTAGTATCCCACTTTTGAAAATGTAGCTGGTGCAGGGCATGTTTTCACTGGTCCAGGCATTAAAAACTGCTAATTCCTTTGGCTGCACTGTCCTGGAACCTGCGAATGATTAATTAATGCATTGCTGATCTTTGGTCTGATACACATGCCATCAAACAACAGTAATCCCACCGGCCATCTTCCTATGCTTCTGAGGTCCATTTTAAAATGGCTGTTATTGGAAAAAAATGATTTGAGGTGTATTGCACCCTGTTTCTGTTACTGCCTTTTGCCTCTTCCCACTGCAATAGAATTACTGACAAGACGGTCATAAGAGGAGCTCAAGTTTGGCCTGAGTTTGTTCGAGCGATGGAGGAGTTTGCTCATGAGTAGAGAAAGGGGTACCGGTGAAAAAGAAGAGGGCAGTACAAGATCTTCATAAGGACATGGAGTCAGGGTGTCCTCTTCCTTGCACCTTATATTGTCACTGACACTTGTGTAAAGAGTGTGTCTGATTTGCTAACTTTTACACCCTCACCGTGCCTGTGGCAATCACTGCACAATGCACCAGGCCCATTATTTTCCCCAAGAAGCAAGAACTGGATTTCAAGACCTGATGGTGTAGATGTTTGATTCTGTCTATAAGAGACTGGGCAGGGGCAGCTATCGTGGTGGGCAGTAGGGATACTAGATGGATTTGGAGCTAACATTGGAATATATAACTGCAATAATTCACCAAATAACCTAAAGCAACTTCTCTTTCTACACAAGATGGGGTTAATTCTGATCTCCCCCTGCAGCAGCGAATATCAGGAATGGCTGCACTGCAGCCAACAGAGTAACACCAATGTGAAATCAGGCCCATTACATTGATCACACTGGCTTTCCTTAAAATGCGCTCGTTAGACTTGGCCATCCCAAGTGATGGCTTTCCTCCTCTTCGCTTGCCAAATATTTATTCCAAATGATGTCCCTGTCCACACACCCCCTCCATCCTTTTCCTAGCCAACCTCTTGTAGAGGAGGTGGGGAGGGGAGTCCACTGAAGTTCCCGCACAATGTACACCAAGCCTGGATTTTCATTATTTCTTAATGAGGATTAGTGATTTTGATACAGCTGATCACATGCATTTCCAGAACATTGGATTAACGAGGCCCTTTTCTAAGAAGGAATAGTAAGCCTGTGGCTACAATAGGACAGGAACAGAGAGAGCTTTCTCGGCTTCTCTCCCATAAAAGAAACCTCACGGTACAAGAGCCTATGGGTTCTACACACAGGGTTCTGGGTTCTCCCTACAAGCTCCTCACATCATTAAATAGTTCATCCAACAGCAAGTGCAATAGAAGAAGCCATTTTAAATTCACTATTTTATCCCCTAGCAACTTTTGTGTCCTCTCAGGTGAGCGGTGCTTGGTTAGTAAGATTCTGACAATGGAATGCGGTTCAAAGGGGCATTTATACCCAATTTATTAATTTGGGGTTAAATCCCCTCCTGTGCAGAGGGTCAGTACAAGGCCAATGCACCCCTTAAACCCTATTATGAAAACAATCCTCCTGAAGTCTGGGTCCATTGTTGTGCTTTCTTAACTGGGGTGGTGGGTCCCTGGTTTGGGGTTGTAGACTGGCACCCTACTAGATATGCATCCGATGAAGTGAGTATTCACCCACAAAAGCTCATGCTCCAATACATCTGTTAGTCTATAAGGTGCCACAGGACTCTCTGCTGCTTTTACTCTACTAAAGGCGTCTCTGTCATATAATGGGGCAGATTTTCTAAAGCAAAGGCGAATCAGGCACCCAACTCCCATTGGCTGCTGCGAATCCCTTACTCTTCTCTGTGCCCTTGAGAGTCTACCCCAGTATTAATAACCGCTTTGCAGCTAGGTAATGTCTGACATCAGGGGATCTTACAAGGCTTAAGAAACATCAATTAATTCTCTCAATAATAAACAAAGATCAATGTTCGCTTCCTTGTCTAAAACTGGATGTAAGTTTGGATTTACGAACACAACAGTCAAGAGAAATGCTATTTAACCTGTCTTACAGTACAATACTTATACAAGAACAAGGGGATTTTCAATACAATTGAAAAGCAGCAAATTAAAATGTGATTAAAAAATACTTTTCACACCATGCACGGTTAGCCTTTGGGAATCCTTGCCACAAGATCTGATGAAGCGAAGAGCTTAGCAGGATTAGATATTTATATGGAGAACATGACTAGCCAGAGTTATCATTGTAAATATTGGGCAGGGGGGAGGCAAGTTTTGGAAAGGATATAGAAACACTTGTGCTTCCAGGCTTATGCCCATCTCAAATTGATGGCGGTCAGGAAGAAACCTTTCCTGGGGTCAGGTTTTCCCTTAGTTGACTACTTGGGGTATCTTGCACCTTCCTTTGAAACGGCGGATACTGGCCTGATGCAAAACCAGGATAATGGGCTAGATCGACCCTTCCCCTCTCTGATCCAATCTGACAGTCCCTGTTCTTGAAGTAGAATTGTCAATGTGTGTGCAATTATCGTGAAATACAAGGAGGAAGAATTATAATGAACTTGCATTTATGTAGTGTATTTCATCTCCAAAGATCCCACATCATTTCAATGGCTTTCCCGATTGATATGCAAGTTATCCAAGGAGAGATCATGCCACCCGCCGCTGAAATGCATTCACATAATGTAATTATTATTTTTAAAGCAGACATACTTATTAATGTAAACCTTACAACTGGGGTGAGCTCTTTTGGGCAAAGATAAATCAGCAGTGACAAAACAATCTCACAATAAGCGATCTTAAGAATGAATGGAATAATCTACTCAGATCCCTTCAACAAGATACGTTCAAAGGCAAACCTAAAGTGTCTCACTCCTCCAAGGATTCAAAACAGACTTTGCTAAAAAGTAATTAAGTGCTAAGCCCCCTGAAATCAATCACAACCAGAAACTAATACCTAGCTTGTTGTTTAGAGGGTAGGTAAGCCGGGGAGCCATTAATGCATTACTATGAAAATTGTTAACTATGATAGCAACCAATTTTGTTAGAATAATTGCTCCAGGAAAGGCTATTTGATGATTGATATTACAAGTACTGACATGTTTGGGAGAGAGGAATCAACCAAGTTAACTGCAGTTAATTAAAAGTGACCTATTTCTTGCTACCCATGTATTTGATTGGACAAAACCCATTACTCCCGGATTCAGATTAGAGGCCCCACAACATGCGTCAATCTGAAAAGCCAGCTTCAAAAGTTTCTGGTTTATTTCAGCATAAAACCCCCCTGAAATTAATCTCAATCCAATAACCTGCATTAATGGGAAGTGGAACAGGCAGAGATGGAGACTGACCAGTTCGTTTTTACCACTTACTGAGTAGCACCCTGGGAACATAATGGCACTTGTAGTGCTGTGGATGCCTCCCTCGTGGCATTGTGCGCATCTGACTCAGTCCCACTGGGCACTGTGGCAATACAGAGGTACACACTGCATGGAAAGTAATGGAAATTAATGTGCAGTGCAGTTGATAGGGTCAGCCTTCGCTTAGATATATGAGGTACAATCACAGTTCCCTCCTTGCCTATGACCCGAGATCTCCACCTGCCCCAGCTCTTGGTTCTCAGATTCCCTCCTGGGTGACTACTGCCCAGCAGAAGTGCTGACATGCCAGGAGAGTGCTAAGTGAGGTGGTGTTACTGCAAATCTCTGGCTGTGGTAGATGAGACAGAGGGAAGAAGGAAATTTTGGAGAGCTCAAGATGAGACAGTTGAGAGTCAGGGCAGAGGCGATGTTTACAGTGGGTGCCCAGGACCAGGGTGCAGAAAGCTACAGCTGCATATCCTGCACTGATTAAAGGCCAAGTTAATGATGTGTGTAAACATTGGGACTGATTCTTCTCTCATTTTCCCACAAGCTAAATCTGGAGTGGCTCCAATTCAATCAGTGTGAAAGTAATGTAAGCGTGAGAATCAGGCCTCATTCCTCTTACATGTCTTGACTGTCATTGACCTTGCATTAAACCAAGCTCATTTGAATATATTCAATATGTATATCTGTCCAGCTATCCCCTGCTTCCGTTGCACTAGCTGACTGTATGGAACTCATCAGTGTTTGAAGAGTTAATACTCTACTTCCTTAACACTGTTCTTTTTCAATCAGATGCAGAGGTTAATCTGTCTCTGGCCAGCAGCTCCAAAGGAAAGCAGATGAAAAGCACACTCATTTCTTCAATCGTGGGAAAACGCTCAAGTTTTTGTTGTAATTTGGGCCGTAAAATTTGTTAGCCAAACTCACTCCAGCCGCTAGAAACAACCCCCATAAAAATGAGCCCATTATGTTTGCCACTTTGAATAAATTTGTTACATTGCTAAATTTTCCAATGTGTGTTTGTTCAGAGTGGCTGCATGGAAATGCCAGAAAAAAAAATGTTTGTTTTTCATACCCTGCAGTTAATGACCAATTTTCCACAAATCATAAGAGTCTTACACCATTAGGTTTTATAATTAAGTCTTTATGATGTGCTCCTGTTTACTCAGCACACACAGGCATTTGACAGCCATCCTAGATTTTGTCAGATAACCCAGAAACGACTTGTGCTGCAGTGCAACTTTGCAAAGGATGGCTTAGCTCCTCCCATGGAGAACAAAAGGCTGAGGGGCTCCAGGCTAAGAGAGGGCAGCTATTTCAACAAGACCAATAAAGTAATTATAATACTTAACAAGAGCCTCAACTGGTGTGAATCAGTGTATCACCACCGACTTCAATTTACATCCGTTGAGGATCTGGCTAACAAAGCACAATGATGATTGTGTCTTTAATAGAGTTATAGCAATTTACTGCTGCTGAGGAGCTGACTCTGATTCCTATAGCACCCGTTTATCTGAGAATCCCTCAAAGCATTTGAGAACCATTTATGAAGGCTTCCCCATCTCCCCGGGAGTGTTATCCCCAAGCTCAGCAATGAGGTGACTCAGCCAACTATTCCACTCCTATATTATCACCAGTGGGGACTTGTCTATAATTACAAAAATTGTTTGCAGTGTTTGCCTCAGGATACCAGACACACAATATGGGGGAGGTAATCATAGAAGATTAGAGTTAGAAGAGACCTCAGAAGGTCATCTTCTAGTCCAAACCCCTGCTCAAAGCAGGACCAACCTCAACTAAATCATCCTAGCCAGGGCTTTGTCAAGCCAGGCCTTAAAAACCTCTGAGGATGGAGATTCCACCACCTCCCCAGGTAACACATTCCAGTGCTTCACCACCCTCCTAGTGAAATATCCCTAGGTATGCAGCCTAGACCTCCCCGACTGCAACCTGAGACCATTGCCCTTTGTTCTGTCATCTGATACCACTGAGAACAGCCGAGCTCCACCCTCTTTGGAACCCCCCTCCAGGTAGTTGAAGGCTGCTATCAAATCCCCCTCGCTCTTCTCTTCTGCAGACTAAATAACCTCAGTTCCCTCAGCTTCTCCTCATAAGTCATGTGCCCCAGCCCCTAATCATTTTTGTTGCCCTCCACTGGACTCTCTCCAATTTGTCCACATCCTTTCTGTAGTGGGGGGGCCCAAAACCGGATGCAATGCTCCAGATGTGTATTGCTGAATAGAAGGGAATAATCACTTCTCTCAATCTGCTGGCAATGCTCCTACTAATGTAGCCCAATATGCTGTTTGCCTCCTTGGCAACAAGGGCACACTGCTGACTCATATCCAGCTTCTCATCCACTGTAATCCCCAGGTCCTTTTCTGCAGAACTGCTGCTTAGCCAGTTGGTCCCCAGCCTGTAACAGTGCATGGGATTCTTCTGTCCTAAGTACAGGACTCTGCACTTGTCTTTTTTGAACCACATCAAATTTCTTTTGGCCCAATCTCCCAATTTGTCTAGGTCACTCTGGACCCTAGCCCTGCCCTCCAGTGTATCTACCTTTCCCCACAGCTTAGTGTCATCTGCGAACTTGCTGAGGGTGCAATCTATCCCATCATCCAGATCATTAATGAAGATATTGAACAAAACCAGCCCCAGGACAGACCCCTCATCTCTTTTATTGGCCCAACTTCTGTTGGTCAAAGAGACAAGCTTTCAAGCCTCACAGAGCTCTTCTTCAGGACCCGTGTAGCTCAAAAGCTCATCTCTTTCACAACAGAGGTCAGGCCGATAAAGGTATTACTTCACCCACCTTCTCTCTCTCTAATTTCAAAAGGGAGCTTCATGCTGTCCTGTAGGTGTGCTGTTCGGTTTGGAGACACAGACAAGTGTATAAGTAGTTATAATCACTCTCTTGGAATGAGAACTCATTTCAAGTTTTCCTGATCAACTGGAAGAAACATTTGATTTCCCTTTTTAAATCTCTTTTGCCGTTTCCTTTCATGGAGATCACAAGAAAATAGAAGCTTCACTGGCAGTGAATACACACATAGGTGGCTCATCAGGCATCAGTTCATCTATAGCATGCCTTGAACTAGTAGAATAATGAACCTTTATTCATGATGAATAATTAATTCTATGGGCTAAGGTATAAAAATGGTCTTTTTAGTTGGCTATTATTCCACCATTTATATGGCTGGATAAATAATTACAAAAATAATTTGTGAATCATTTATTGGACGAAAGTGCCAAAAATGTGTGTAATTTGTTCCCAATAATTAATCTGACCAATTTCTGTGAAAAGTTTGCTTGTTTTCTCAGATAATGCCAGTACACAAGGTCCCTGCTGTGACAGGACAGGATTATTGTCTCCTTTTCAAGGAATCAGGGAACCAGGGGCCCACAGAGGTGAAGTGCCAGGCCACAAAAGCAAGCCAGAGGCATGGGTAAGAAAAGAACCCAGGAGTCCGGATTCCCAGCCTTCTAGCTCTAGCTCCTAGATGGCACACTCTCTCACAGACTGCACTGGCCTTCCTAAAGAGACGTGTGAAGGAGGTAAATACCATATTATTACCAAACATCTCAAATTTCTGCTCCCCATTCTCCTAACCACAATGGGCTTTGAGTCAGGTCTGCAATTTGTAAAGGTCTTCCTCGCCAGGAAGCCTGGGCTGCTGCAGACAAACACAAATTGAACTCTAACCCAAAAGAGAGATGTAATTATGAACGTCAGCTCTGCCGGATTATCATCTCTTTCCTATCACAACATTTTCACCAATACTACAGATTCAGCTTCCCTTCGATACTGGTGCTGCCTGGGAGCAGATACTCAGGATGCAGAATGGGTAAGCTGAGGGGGAAGTCATGTTCCCAGACAGGGCCGCCCGGGGAGGAGGGGCAAGTGGGGCAATTTGCCCCAGGCCCTGGGCCCTGCGAGCCCTGGCCAGGTGGCACTCTGGGTCTTCAGCCGGCATTTCGGCAGCGGGGGGCCTTTCAGTGCTGCCGAGGACGCAGAGTGACGGAAGGGCCCCCCGCCGTCGAAGACCCGGACTGCCGCCAGGTGAGTACAAGCACCGCAGCTCCCCCGCTTTGCCCCAGGCCCCCTGAATCCTCTGGGCGGCCCTGTTCCCAGATACATGTCACTGAATGTTAAGGCCAGCTTTGAATTAGAGCTGGTGGCCATTGTTCGATGAATTGTTATTTAATCACAAATGCTGATTCATTGAAACTGAAGCTGTTTGAGAAACAGGAATGGGTTCGACTGATTTCCTGGCTTGGGAAAAAATGTAGAGAAAAAGAGTGTTGAAATTATTTGGTTCAACAATTTCAAGACAAAAAATTCCCCGTTTTCCAGTCCAAACCCATTTTTGTTTTGTTTTGAAATTTAAGTTCAGACTGAAAAAATGTTATACAAGAAAAAGGTCACAATCAAAACAAAACCTTTATAAATTATCATCAGAATAAAGTGTTTTGATCAACTTGAAGTGAAATTAAAAATGGCTTTTGTGGTCACAGAAAATGTTTTGAGGCATAAAATGTTTTCAAACTCTTGAAAAAAATCCACAGGATGGGAAAACCTTTTTGCCACTCAGCTCTACTCTGAATAGCTGCCATCCCCCTGTGTTAGAGACTTTACTGAAGCTACTTGTAAGAGCAGTCCCCAGAGACATGCACTAGTGCCTATGTATCTCACACAAGGAGGGTACGAGTCATCATCCATCTCTAGTTACTGCTGAGGACATTCTGCGCCAAAAAAATTAAAATTCTGTGCATAATATTTTAAAATTCTGCAAAATCCTGCAAATTTTGTTTGACAAATAAATGTGGAGGCTCCAGCCTGGCATTGGGGAGCACAGGCCACTGGCTGCACAGAGGAGGGAGATCACTGTGCATGGACTCAGCTGTGAGGCTGCACCCAAACCTGACACAGCGCAAAGACTGGGCCTGCCCCAGAAACACCCCAGGGCCCTGCCCCTCCGTGCCAGGTGCACCAGGCCGGCTCAGCAAGGCAGGATCCAAGTGTGGTGGGGCTTAGTGGGTGGGGGGATCCAGGTGTGGGTTGAGAGGGTTCTGTGTGGGGCAATCTGCATGCGGGTGGCTTAGTGGGGGATCCAGGTGCTGAGGGGATCTGTAGGTACAGGAGCTTGGGGGCGGGGGTGTTGGGTGCAATGGTAATGGGACACCACAGGAGGGTCCAGGTGAAGATGTTTGGAACTCAGTGGAGTGGGAGTCAACTGAGTGTGGGGTGACAGAGCTCAGCAGGGAGGTCTGGGTGTGGGGAGCTCAGTAGAGGGCCCAGATGCAACTGGTTGGGGCTAAGTGGGGTGAGGATGCAGGTGGCTCATCGGGGTGGTTCGGGGGAGTGGGGCTCATCAGGAGGGGTTCTGAGTTCAGGGAGGTGAGGGTCGGTGGGAGGGTCTGGGTATGAGGGGGTCTGGAGGCACAGGGGGTGGGTGGATGGGGAAAGCAGCTCCCTCTACAAGAATCCCTCCTGCCGCATCTGAGGAGCGATGGGTGTAGGAAGTGGGGAGGGGAGTTTGCAGAGCTTCCTGCAGCCAAGGAAGAAATCTAGAGGTGGGTCTGACTGGCCCCAGATACTGTGCAATGGAAGAGAAAGTCCTGTCCTCCCCAGCACAGGATAGGAGCCACTAGCCAGGTCTTCCCCAGTCCTGCCTCCTGCCCCACAGTGATTAAACTCTCTGCCAGCTTCCCTGTGGACCCAAAACATACTGCTGGGGAGGCTCGCATGACCACTCTTGTGAATTCCCTAGGCTTCCCCATCAGAAAGTCATTTTTCTGCAGGGAAGCAAAGAAATCTGTGGGGACATAAATTCTGCACATGTACAGTGGAAATTCCCCCAGGAGTATATAGTGGATGGTCCACATAAAGGGACACAAGTCAACTATAATTACTAGCTGAAAGGAGTGACTCCTTTAGCTCAGGCAGTAGAGAGAAATTATTTTAAGAATTGAAGCTCCCAGATTCAAACTCCTCTGATGGCCCAAGGGATGGGTCCTTATAGAAGTAGCTCCCAAAAGGGATTTAAACACATTACTCTGAGATTAAGAACCCCACAATCTCCTGACTGAGCTAGGATTCAAACCCCACTGATGGGCCAAGATGGGGAGCCAGCATCTTTACTAGTGATGAAAAAGGTTGGCATACTCCCTACCACTGCAAACTAGGCCACTGGAGAGCATAGAAGTCAAAACAAGACTGGCCAAGGGACTACAACAGTGAATGCACAGCACATGGGACACACTTACAGGCTCCCCATTCTCCATTCCCACCATGGGCTATGCTCGCCTTTGAGTGCAAGTCTAGAGAATGCAGGAGAATTATTAAATCCAGAATGAGTCTGTGTATTTGCCAAGGCAAGGGACCTGTATCTCCAGAAGAGGCACCTGAAAGCCTCCAAATGCTTTGTGAGAGGAAGAAAAAAAAAGTTTTAATTCATAGACGTGCAGCCCATGGCTGGGGGAGGTATATGCAGTCTTTGCCATGGGGGTCGGTGGCATTCATGGGCTGACAGAACCTGAGTGACACAGATTAAAAGATGTGAAGAATTTCTCATAAATGGTCCAACCTCAAAGGAGTAGAATGTCATTTTGCCCACTAGGTATCACAGTCTTTGGTTGCTAGGGCATTGAAATTTTACAAGTGTTCAATTAACTACAAGAGGCCTCCATGATTTTTTCCAGGATGCACTGCAAGGAGTAAGTGTTACAGGTCAAAGAGTTTTGAAAAAGAAGCTATACTGAGTACAAATAAAGCCTGTTTCCTGGTTCATACAAAGATTCAAACACTTTCATAGCCCTCACTATTCTATCTAGGACTTCATGTGTTCTAGGGCTCTACAGTGTGATTTGCACTCTCCAATAAAGTATGTGAGAAGATTCTTTTCCTACATGCAAGATGTACATTTCTTCACAAATAGGTGGCAAAAATAGTCATTTCTAAACTATAAGAATAGTTAGGTCTTCAGACAACATGAAAGGATAAGACTCAATTACTGAGCATTGACAGAGCAATAATTCAGACATCCCCATCAACTCCAGTCCAAAACACATCATAACCTGGTTCTGATCTTCAGTGTAAACCTTGTGTACCTCCACTGCAAATCTGCAATCAAGCCAAGTAACGCTAGAGGTCTTTTTCCTAACTTGGCTCAAATCACTGCCGTGACTTTTAACTGCAGAACATGGGACCACAACTATGTGTTAACTGATTAGCAGCATGAAAATATGGGGGACATGATTTTCCACTACGGCTTTGTCAGCGTTACTCCTCTGAGCTCAATGAAATGACAGCAGCGTAAAACAAAGGAGAATCAGACCCAGTATATATTTACATTCCGTTATACTGCTCAGAATAAAATGCAACTTATAAATCTAACTTTTTGACAACAAATTAGTTTCAGATCAAGGGCTCCTGCTCTGTCTCAAAATATATTCTTCACTCCCCAATTATTCATCTTGCCAGAAGCTGATGCTAACAAATAAAAGCAAATTGGAAGTGTTTTATACAAAGCCTCCCTCACTTTCAGTCTTCTTCATAGAAAACTCCCTGGGTATCTCCTTGGTTTGGGGTAATCTCCTCTGCCTCATTAGCTAAGGAGCAGGATTTGAGCAGCAGCAATTTATCCACGATATTAAAAAGTAGCAGATGAACTTGTTTCATCAGACTGCTAAGATCTGCATCTGAGTCTTCCTTCTGTAACTGTGTGTTTACTTTAAGTATATGACTCAGCCACTAGATGCCTCTATTTTCTGTATAAAGATCCAGGTAGGATGTGGTACACAAGGCAGACAAAGCTAGAACTAGAGCTGGGTGGAAGTGTGTTTGCGTCTGTAACGGTAGATTATTTTTTTTCAAATAAATATACTTAATCAGGAGATGAGTCCATACATCATGACACCTAACCATTTATCCTGAAAATCTCACACCTCACTTACGCTCTAATAATGAGTAACTATTAGCAATCAGGGTCCTGATACTAAAACGTCCACAAGAAATGTTCTTTGAGACACCTCAAGCTCCAAACCTGGCATTTTCCTTTTTCGTATGATTAGAGAGCAATTGTAGCTGTGGTTTGCTGATGCACTTTGTTATAAATTCAAGAGCAGTTATGCAGATGCACACAAACACTCCTGCATAACTGATCAAGAGCAAAGATCCCCTTCATGAAAAGGCATAACAAGACCCAAATGGAAATCTCAATAAGAGACAAAGGAGATGACACAGTGGAAGAATAAGCATTAAAAAAAAATAAAAATAAAAAAAAATCAAGATGGTGAGTCAACGTGCATTGAGAGCTGGCATGGGACTCTCAGAGCATTCAGAGCAGCATCAGGTAGAATCTAGTGAGTCAGTTTATGGAGAGATGCATGAATCAGGGCTGCTGAGGACCCCACAGTGCTTTTCAGAATTACCCCAGCCAGAACGGATGAGAAAACATGCCTGCTCACTGAAGGCCTCGGCAATTTAAGTGGTGCACAAGCCTTGTGCTGAGTGAATTTTGTCCTTTAGGAGTGCTCATCTGCCAAAATACTAGAACTGGCTGAAAATTTTGAATCAGTTCTTTTTTGGAGAGAAAATGGCTTTTAGACCAAATTTTAGACATTTTTGCAAAATAAATTTCAATTTCCTCATAATTTTTGGAGTTTTCATGACCCTTTGCCAAACATTTTTTTAAGCAAAATGGAAAAAGTTTAATATTTGCTTTAAAAAAAAAAAGGGGCTGGGGGGGGGATTAGCAGAAGATTGGTATTTGCGTTTTTATTTTTTCAGCAACTCATTTTCAAAGACTTTTTTTTAAAAAAACAGGTTTCCTGACCAGCTCTACAAAATACACATTTGTGACTATAATTTTCAAATTAGGCCGGTGGCAAAATATCCCCCTATGCCCTAGCCAGCATGGCTTTTCCATTGCCATGTGATACCCTTCTGCCTGTGGAGATAACTTTTGCATTTTATTCAAAATATCAAGGCAAGAACTAACCCTCTAAGCCATAAATGGAACCAGGCTGGACATCAAAGTGCAATTCCTGCCTGTCTTAGGTACTTATACAGTCCCAATCACCATGTTATTTGAGCACCTTGCAATCTAACACATTTTTCCTCAACACTCTTGTGAGGTGGGAGGCTTCCAAAATCTTCCCTTTCATGGGTTTGTGTTGGGAGCATCACCTCTGAGGGCTTTCTGCAAACAGCAGCTGGTATTGCATATTTGTCTCTGCGCTGGAACATCTCCATTCTTTCAGTAAATTATTACACGGAGAAAGGGATGAAATAGCAAAACAACTGCATGAGAGAAAATCCCAACTGCTCATATGAAGAGATGCCAGCTAAGCTATCCCAAAAGGAGCCATACCTCAGCGCTCTAGGTTAAAGGACAAAAACTGGACCATGACAATGGTTTCATATTTCACCTCTCTTTCAATAAGAGATGACAGCAGAACCTTGCATTCGATGACACTTTGTATTAATGTGCGCTCCCCTCCAGAAGGCTCTTAACAGCCCATTGCCCCTTTGACACCAGTAGATGAATCGTCAGTGAGAACCGTCTCTGGGTAGCAAGTAGCCACCTTTTCCATTTGTTGGCAGTGCAGTGTAACCCTTTTTTAAAGTTAGCTTATCCGTGATTATTTATCATTAAGTGAAGTGTAGCACTAGTGTAAAATACCAGCATGTCAGGACTGGAGATTGGAATCCTCTAGCCTGAAAACAGGCTAATTTAGTTAATAGATAATAAATAATAATCAGGAACACCCAGAGTGTGAAAATAGGCACCTCTAGTTGTTTTACAAACTTGGATAACACATATGTTAAATGACATGCAAATTATAAAGTTATGTTAAACTGCTTATTGACATTCACTTTAAAACCTGTTCCTACCTATTCACTTAGCCCCCAATTTGAGGAGCACATATCAATGTATGTGCGTGCAAGACATTTTGGAACAAAATGGTGTGAGACACTATACCTCTGTCAAGGTTCCTCCCCCACTCTGAACTTTAGGGTACAGATGTGGGGACCTGCATGGACACTTCTAAGCTTAATTACTAGCTTAGATCTGGTAACACTGCCACCATCCAGAAATTTCAGTGTCTGGATCACTTTCTGTCCCCCGAAAACCTTCCCCTCCCTGGGCAGCCTTGAGAGGCTTTTTCACCAAGTTCCTGGTGAACACCGATCCAACCCCTTGGATCTTAACACAAGGAGAATTTAACCATCCCCCTAGCTTCCCCCACCAATTCCTGGTGAGTCCAGATCCAATCCCCTTGGCTCTTAACACAAGGAAAAAAATCAATCAGGTTCTTAAAAAGAAAGCTTTTAATTAAAGAAAGAAAGGTAAAAATTATCTCTGTAAAATCAGGATGGAAAATACTTTACAGCGTAATCAGATTCATATAGTCCAGGAGAACCTCTAGCCTTAGGTTCAAAGTTACAGCAAACAGAGGTAAAATCCTCTCAGCAAAAAGGAACATTTACAAGTTGAGAAAACAAAAATAAGACTAACACACCTTGCCTGGCTATTACTTACAAGTTTGAAACATGAGAGAGACTGATTCAGAAAGATTTGGAGAGCCTGGATTGATGTCTGGTCCCTCTTAGTCCCAAGAGCGAACAACCCCCAAACAAAGAGCACAAACAAAAGACTTCCCTCCACCAAGATTTGAAAGTATCTTGTCCCCTTATTGGTCCTCTGGTCAGGTGTCAGCCAGGTTTACTGAGCTTCTTAACCCTTTACAGGTAAAAGAGACATTAACCCTTAACTGTCTGTTTATGACAACCTCAAAGTAGCACTGTGGAGCCCCCATAGTCACCACGGTCATGTGATTATGGTTTGTACAATGCATACCTTGTGAGGTTTCATTTTTAAAGTCTTGATCAGTTGAATCTTAATATCCTTAATATCCTGTTGGATTGTATGTACTATCATTGCATGTGAAGTTATGAAGTATTGCTATATGCGCTACTGAAATATGTTGTGAGGTTGGGAGACGCCCCCAGCCAGCCTTTCAGTGGGGACAAAGCTATCACTGGCCAGACAGGCGTTAATGGCTTATTAAGGAGAAATACTCCCAGAAATTTCCCAGGAAATTAGGGCTGCCTAACCTCCACATCACAGCAAGACTCCTTTTCAGCATCTGGAAGAGAGTATAAAAGAGACACAGTGACATCACCACTTTGTCTTCCAGATGATCTTCTGGGTGTTTGAGATAAGAGGAGGGGAGAGAGGCAAAGACTTTGAACTAGAGAGACTGGTCCCAGGCTGGGAGGGAGCCCAGTTTGTGTACTGAGGCACTGTGAGCTGCCTGTAACATTTGTTGGGGTGAGATACTATTGGATTCAAATCTTGCTGTTAACGTTAGAATTTAGAATGTGCTATTTTTATATTTTAAGTAATCAACTCTATGCCTGCTGCTTATGATCACTTAAAATCTATCTTTCTGTAGTTAATAAATCTGTTTTCTATTTTACCTAAAACAGTGTGTTTGGTTGAAGTACTTGGGGAATCTCTGCTCAGATTCAGGGCCGGCTCCAGACCCCAGCGCGCCAAGCGCACGCTTGCGGCGGCGTCCCGCGGGAGGGCGGCAGGCGGCTCCGGTGGACCTCCCGCAGACGTGCCTGCGGAGGATTTGCTGGTCCTGCGGCTCCGGTGGAGCATCCGCAGGCGTGCCTGCGGGAGGTCCACCGCAGCCGCGGGACCGGCTACCGCCAGAGCGCCCCCCACGGCGTGCCGCCCTGCTTGGGGCGGCGCAAATCCTAGAGCCGCCCCTGCTCAGATTACAAAGGCTGGTGCATATCCACTTTCCTTTGAAGAAGTGGCAAACTAATCAGCTTGCACTGTCCAAGAGAGTCTTGAGCAGAGTACAATAGTATATTTCTGGGGTGCAAGGCTGGGGTGATTGGCTGGTGCACCTCTCTGTATGATTCATGAATGGCTTAGAGAGCATTCATGCAATTTAGCTGGGTGTGTTGCTCCATGTGCGGACAGCTGAGCAATCACAGCACCTGAAGGGGTTTTGCTGCTGGTCACTGGCATAGCATTGTGAGAGAACTCTCCAGCCTGGGCTAAGGGAGCACAGCAGTCTCACACTTCTTGGTTGTACCCTGGGGATCCTGTCACAAATGGATTGTTAAAACAGACTATGCAGCTTTCCAATACATTGTTGATCTGGAATTTTATTTTTCTGTTTGAGTTCTAAACTGGATAGCTGTTTTCCTGGAGGAGGAAGAACCCTTAGGATTTCATTTGTTGGTGCAGGAATCTTAACACAATTAAGAAAGATTCAGGATGTGATGTATGCCATATTTCAATCTCTCGATTTAAACTAACTACAAAAACCAACCAACCAACCGAACAAAAAACAAACAAACAAAACAAACATGTTTGAAAATAAATATCAGAATGGACTTCAGATTAACAGCAGAAGTGGGAGTCTGGAAACAACTTAAATCTCTTAGCTCCAAATGTTTTAAATTTCAGTTTTTACTGAGCATGGTATGCGCCTACCTTTATGTTTTAGGATAAAACCAAGAAGCCAATTAGAAGAAAGCTCAGGTGTGAAATACATAGCAACACTTGAGGCACAGATTCACATCTTTTGCACAACACAGAATAAATCTGTGGAACTCACTGCCACAAAGTGCTGTGGAGTTTAGCAAAATCCATAACAAAGAGATTAGGCATTTATAAGATAGATCCGAGCATAACTAATTACTTGAGTTAGGCTGAGAAATTGTATAGGGTTTATGTGAATCCTCATGATGTAGGAGAGATGCGATCCACAAAATGCCTAGATTCTTATTCTGTGCCCATTGCCATAGTAATTGAACCCCAAGGGTAAAGATTATTTTTTAAAATGGCATTTACAATTCCCATTTACAAACATAAAAATTATTCTCAACTTCAAAATCACTTTCAGTTAAGAGAGGCCAGTTTCTAAGCCAGTGCCACCAGGGAATCACATAATAGCACTACTTTGATTTTTTTACTGCAAACACTTAGGACAAACAAGAAAGTAAATATGCTCATGTTTAGCAATTTAAAACATGCTCACTGAGCTAATTAGCCTTCATTGGCTTGTTGCAGTGCACTCTTCTGTGCTACACTATATTTTCCCTTTCTAGAGTTAACAGATGCTGTAGCATTAAAGGAACTGTTTTTAGCTGTTTTATTTTTGAAGATGTGATGCATGCAGGTATCTTTTAAAAATTATCTGCTAAAAAAGCAGGCCCAGGCTTCAGTTAGCAAAAGGATAGAAATGGCTCCATTGCCCTGTTGCAAAACATTCCTTCAATGAAATTTAACGCCTCTTCTACAAAACTGGCCTTTGTTTTCCATTTCATCAAGGGCACTAATAATTAAACTCCCATATGTCTAGCATGTCAAAGAGATGAAACAGAGTTCAGTCTCTGAGTCAGGATTTAGAAATGTGAATGTCTGGGCTGATGGCTATTGTAGCAGCAGCACAGAGAAACCAAACGGCTATAGAAAGCTTTGGTTCCCATACCCCTGGGAAACCATTTTATTTGTGAAAATCCTAGAGAAGAGAAGCCACAGGTCTCAGAGCTACAGGAAACAGTAAATAGGTAATAAGAGCCTTGTGAAACTTCCCTAACAGTGAATCTGGCCTGGTTTGGGTTTTCCCTGCAAGCAACAAATCCAGGCCAGGTTCTGTGCAAGTTTCAGAGAACCTTGTGTGAGCTTTGGGTAAGTAACAATGGGTGAATTATGCCAATATGCCAGGCAGTTGCCAGCTGGAGATGGGAAATAAATGGAAACTGTGATCTGGAGAAGAAGCAACCCTCTCTCTCTTGGCTTAATAAATTCATAACTAAACCCTAATTTCCATTTGAACTGCTTTCAAATGAGGAAAATCCCTCTAACAGTCCAATGAACAGCTGGCCAGATGCATCCAGTGAAGATGATGTTTCAGAAGAAGGCAAGTGATACCTTTTTTCAGTTCTTAGGTGGAAAAATTCTCCCCTACTGTAGAACCTAAACAACTAAACTCTTCCTATGAAAAAGTAAACAAATCCTCTGTTTGGCCATCTGAACAAGTCTGTGCAATTTGAGAAAAAAAAGTGAGGCTCAGATAAGGACCAAGAATTTAGATACTGATCCAACCTTTCCTCTCTCCCCACCCCAACTTGTCAAAATCTGTTCAGACTGCAAAACAAAGGAAAAAACTTGATAGACTGAATTTTCTTCTGAGATTTTTTTTTTATTCTCCTGTCTCCCAGAAATGCCTAGAAAACAAACAAACAAAATCTCTCTTTTATTTCGGCTTTAGGCTTCCAATCAAGAGTGGACAAAGAAATTAAAGCCTTAAGGTGATGATATATCCTAGTGATGCAAGCAATTCTATCCCCAGAAGTCAATGGCAATGGCTGAATTTTCAAAATGGCTGGAGAGAAGCACAAAGCATAAAAATGGAGTGTTTTAAACCAGTAAATTAGCCCATTTTAGAATCTCCAAAATTGTGTTTTGGATGAAGTATGAATTTTAGGTGAAATTACAAGCCGTTTCCTATAATATCCCAACTGGATCCCCATCCATCGCTTATAAAACGCACCACTCACTAAACTTGGAAAATCTCAGCAGGTGTGTCAGTTGCAAAGTTTTAATAGGACTTGTACTGAATTAATGGTTAATTGAATCAAATGGAAAATTATTCCATAGGAACAATTATTTCCATCCAATATTTCCAAGTGTTGGTTTCTTGTATAAATGGGTGTTAGCAGAAAACAGATGGCAGAGATAATGCACCGTCTAGTACACTACCCTCACTCTCATCTTTGCCTATTGTGTTCAATCAGGGTATATTTATAGCTCTCTTCAGCAGCTGTGACTGTGTGATTTCCAGTTATATTGTCTGCAGTTTAAATTGTACTCTTGTTATTCTGCAATTCAGTGAGAGATTATGAAAGCTCCATGCAAGACCCAAAGGGGTTAAACTTCAAATCCTCACTCATAGCAACAGCTTTATAAGGCCTGGTCTACACTAGGACTTTAATTCGAATTTAGCAGCGTTAATTCGAATTAACCGCGCACCCGTCCACACCACGAAGCCATTTAATTCGACCTAGAGGGCTCTTTAGTTCGAATTCTGTACTCCTCCCCGACGAGGGGAGTAGCGCTAAATCAACCACTTACATTCAAGTAGGCTGTGGAAATGGGCTTTTGGTTTCCTCAGTGCTGGAGTCCTATTTTATGACAAAATTCCAAACAACTCACAACTTTCATGCTAGAAACTCTGAAACTCCCCAGGGAAGTTTAGCAGGTGCCAGCCTGTAACACCCAAGCATTTAAGCTAAAATGTCAGGCATTTAAAAACCAGCTGGTTAGCTTACATGAACACAGGTGCTATCAGTCATTAGTTCAGAGAGGAGCAAGGGGCATAAAAAGCCAGCAGACTAGTCTAGGCATCTATGATTCCAGATGTCTTGCAGCTCCCAGGGCCAGTTCGGGGTTGTACAATAGCCCCTTTACACCACTCTGGAAGGGACTTGAGACATGGGTTCTCCCACTGGTATAGAGCTGCCAGAGTGGTCCTGCCTCGCCCCCAGGCCCAGACAGAGGGGACAGCAAGTGGGAAGGACTGGGGACTGAGCAGGCAGCACCACCAGCTATTCTGTACCTGTACTTCTCCCTCACCATGTGGGTTCTGAAATCTGGAGCCGCACATGACAGCAAGACCCTCTCTCGAAAGTCAACACACTTCCATCTCTCACTGGCCTCCTTATTTTAACTCTAAGGTTTCTCTCATTTATAGTTCTTCCAGAGTTTTTCTGATTAAATTACACCTTGTTTCTCTCTCTCTCTAAGGTTTCCCCCTGAGCCCTTTCTCAATGGACCAGCTATCATGCAGGCCTCTTTGTAATCTGAGGACTCTCTGCTAGTCATGCGAATATCCCTTGCAAGCGCTGATCACGGTAAAAGCCCAAGCAACTTCAACACCCTCAGCTGTCAAGATGTCATGGAAAATTCTAAACATGGCAACTCCTTTTCTGCCTGTGAGCCTGGAAACCAACTACTAGAAGAAAACAGGTTTCAGAGTGGTAGCCGTGTTAATCTGTATGAGCAAAAAGAATGAGGAGTACTTGGGGCATCTTAGAGACAAACAAAATTTATTTGGGTGTAAGCTGTTGTGGGCTAAAACCTACTTCATCGGATGCATGCAGTGGAAAATATAGTAAGAAGACACACACTGAAAAAAAAATGGGTGTTGCCATACCAACTATAACAAGAGTAATCAATTAAGGTGGGCTATTAGCAGCAGAAGAAAAAAAAACTTTTGGAGTGATAATCAGGATGGCCCATTTCAAACAGTTGACAAGAAGGTGTGAGTAACAGTAGGGGAAAATTAGCATGGGGAAATAGTTTTTACTTTGTGTAATGACCCAACCACTCCCAGTCTTTATTCAAGCCTAATTTAATGGTGTTTGCAAATTAATTCCAGTTCTGCAGTTTCTCAGTGGAGTCTCTTTTTGACGTTTTTTTCCGTTGAAGAATTGCGACTTTTAGGTCTGTAATTGAGTGACCGGGGAGGTTGAAGTGTTCTCCGACTGGTTTTTGAATGTTATAGTTCTTGACATCCGATTTGTGTCCATTTATTCTTTTGCATAGAGACTGTCCGGTTTGGCCAATGTGGCTGATGTGATTAGGTCCTATGAGGGTGTCTCCTGAATAGATGTGGGCAGAGTTGGCAATGGGCTTTGTGGCAAGGACAGGTTCCTGGGTTAGTGTTTTTGTTATGTGGTTGCTGCAGTCTCTCCCGCCCCGCTCACCTCGCCCTGCTACACAGTGAGCATCAGAACAGAGAGATTCTGCTTTCAACCAGGGCTGGCTCCAGGCACCAGCACAGCAAGCAGGTGCTTGGGGCGGCCAATAGGAAGGGGCAGCACATCTGGCTCTTTGGTGGCAATTCAGCGGCAGATGCTTCAGTCCTTCTCAGAGGAAAGGACCTGCTGCCGAATTGCCGCCAGAGAATGAAGCGGCAGCAGTAGAGCTGCCGCCAAAGTGCCGCCGATCATGGCTTCCCCCTGCCCCCTACCACTGCTTGGGGTGGCAAAAATGCTTGAGCCAGCCCTGCTTTCAACTGCTCCAGTGTGAAAACCTGCAGCTGCTTCATTACTTTGATTTTGGTGACTGCCTATTAAAGATCAGTGCCATCTGTTCCCTTTGCTAGGTGAAGGACTTGGTCACTCACCAGCTGATTACCCTATAGTGAGAATTCAGCTAAAAACATGGAATACAACATGAGTTACTGTTAATTAGGCATGGTGAAATTTAATTTTTTTAAAGATAATTTCTTTGGATAATATCAATGTTTATTGTTAAACTTGTTTATCAATTTAAATTCTCACAGTTGCAGGAGATTATGGAATGGTCAAACAGTAGGGGGTGGTTGGACAATAATTATTTAAAGACAGATGCTGAAATTCAAAAAGTTAAAGCTTTATAACCATTAAAACACAAATTGTCAACATTGTGTCAAAATATACAAATTAGATATCCTTAAATCAGGTTCTAATAAGTGCTCAGACTTTTTTCCTTATTTTGATTATCTGTAAATTCCAAATATTTTGATGGAAATATTTTGTCGGTTTGTGTGTACAGTAAAATCAATTTGACGAACATTACTGATAAAAGTTTAAGCGTTCCAAAACAAGTTAAAATTAACTGTAACCAACCCAGCCTTCAGCCTGCAGTAGGAGCTAAAGCTCTCTATGGCATGTACCCCTATGGACATGTCTTGTGGAATTTAATGGAGAACGATATCCTCTCCACCATTTTCTTTTTAAACGTGCTATAGAATTCATTTAAAAGGATACAATTTCCTATTACATTCTATGGGATGGTTCATGAAAGGTTATCGTTCTCTCTTAAATTCTATATGTTTTAGAGTAAATTCTACAGAATTCTTCATTTCCATAGAACTTTGAGGATGCCATCCCTATTAAATTACACACAACTTTGTCACAAGGGTAGCCTCCTATTCCACACCAAGACCCTGATCCTATAGCTGGTTCTAAGCATATGGAGTCCTGTTGAAGTCAGAAAGGCTCTGTGTAAGCTTGGGGTCCATCTGGGCTGAGCCAGTTGCAGTATCAGGACCTAAGGTCCTGATTATCAATAGTGCTGAGCACTCTAAGATCCCATTGATTTCAGGTGCAGGTGCTCAGGACTTCTGCAAATCAACCCCTTTAAATCCAGCTCTACTTGCAATATACACATTCTCTCCATAGATTTCAGTGGTTGCAAAGGAACCTTATCTAGAAGCACAGGAACTGCCATAAAAAAAAAATCAGCCCAGAGGCAACAGAAGTAAGATATAGCAAAGGAGCTGTGAAAACTTCATTACCAAGTCCCAAACACAGCAAAAAACGTTGACTAGTTTCCTGTTCTGTTAGGAGCCTGAAACTCAGCTCAGGATTTAGCAAGAACTTTCCAAAGCTTCTGAGCAATCCTGATCCAATTCAGCTGCCACTCATGTATGATGAAAAATTATCTGTGAGGTGCACGTGTTCCAATAGAATCTAACTTTAAGTGCTTTTGCGCCTCACTTATGAACTACATGCAAGTCAAAAGGAAAAAGACTTCACACAAGGGTCTGCAACACTAAATCTCCTAGCTTCATACAGCTCTCCCTGTTTGAGCACCTAACCATAGAATCATAGAATCTCAGGGTTGGAAGGGACCTCAGGAGGTCCAACCCCCTGCTCAAAGCAGGACCAAACCCAACTAAATCAAACCAGCGCAGGATTATTCCCAGTGGTGTAACTGCAAACAAAAGCCTATTTTTATATAACATGAAGTTTTGGACACACTCCGATAGAAGCTATTAAATTCCATGATAACCAGGATGACTCACTTCTTTAACTCATATACACCCTTGTCTTTATTCAAACTTCCAATTTGTATCAAGCTCCTGACATGGGTTAATTACAGCTTTTTATCAGTGAATATTTCTTTTGTTTCTTCCTTTTATATTTAGCACAAGTTCTAAAGGGGTAAAGTGGGTTTTAATTAAGATGATTTAATTGCTAGGGCCTGCAGAATCCTTGGAAAAATTAAGAGTGGGAAGGAAAAAACATACTTCATTTACTGTAAACAGATGTTGGAAGAGTCCCATGCTTTGGCTAGTGAGATATGCCCCAGGAACGGGGGAAGGAGTGAATGTGAATATAGATTGTTAATGGAAGGGGTTTTCAGTATGCAGTGCAAATTCCAATGAGGATGTCAAAGCCAAAACAGCACCCAAGTGAGGGGGCAGAGAGGCAGAGGAAAAGGAAAAGAGGAAGAAAAAAAAAACCAGAAAGGGAAAGAATTAATTCACCTGTGCAGTGTCAGGGGTGCCATTTACAAGCAGTAAAGAGATTTACAGATAGCACAAACAATACCACAGCTCCCCAGACACCAGGGCACAACAGCCACCAATCATAACAGAAAGAGAGGATGATTAAAGAAGTAATTGCTACATGCTGAGCACATTACTGTTGGAAGTGTAATTTATGGGCTAGTAATAGAGTTCAGTCTTGCTAACTCAGGTGTACAAACTCTGCTGACATGCATAAACAAGAAAGGGAAATTAATATTTTCACTTGCTAAATTACATAGGTTTTCAAGTTTCAATCTGTAATGCCTTTTGATTGCAATGTCTCATCAGAGAATGAAAGCAGGGCACAGAGCCTTCCTCTTCTCTGCTGCATGTTAACCTTCCTTTTGGAAATTGAAAAATATTTTATTGCAAAATGAAGATTGTGGCAATCTGCACAACACATTTTCCTCTCAACGTCGCCTCTGTTCTACCCCAGCTTGGAATGAAAGAAGCCCATTTTCTCTCCATCAATGTTCACATGCCACTTCTGCCAGTAAATGCCACTTCCCATTGGTGAAAAATGTCAGGAGCCAAGTCCTCAGCTGATGTAAATTGGAGTTGCTGCACCCCATACAATAGTTGAGCTTTTTCCCTCTATTGAATTCAGTGGAACTTGTGCTGACTTGCAGGAGCTAGGGATCTGTTCCCCAAATCCCACCAACTAACATCAGATTTCATGTATTGAGATTATTTACTTCTCTGCAATAGAAGAATGCACATACAAAGCTCTCTCAGGAATTTATGTGGCTGCCATTACGGTAGCCTCCGAGCACCTCATGTCTGTGAGCAAGGGCAATACCATTATCTCTACTTTATAGATGGGAAACTGAGGCACATGGAGACTAAGGCCTTGTTGTCACTTATGGCAGCAGGCAGAGCACAGGTACTACCCTAGGTGTATAGGCAGTCAGCCTGAAAGGCAAGCCATGTCCACACTTGTCGCTGTGATGTGTAGTTACAGGCAGCAGTGAATGGGTCTGGCACGGGAAGGCAGCAGGAAGCTGCCAGAACCTTTCTCCACTGCTCCCCTCCTGCCAGAGACTTTCCCTGCAGTCAGAGCTTTTCACTGTAGTTGGGAAAGGCTCTGGCAGTGGGACACTACGCTGCCAGAAATAGCAGTGCAGACGTGGGAGGCGCTGCTCGGGCGCATAGAGAGCTGTGTAGGAGATAGATCCTAGGGTTCAGCTACTCCACTCTACTCCCCGTAAGCCATGCCTCATCATCGACCCTGTTTTTATACCCATGCTAGGGGGCATGCAGCATCTGTATTCTATACCCTGCCTTAAGTGGAGATGTACCTGCCATGACTTGCCCAAAGTCACAGAGGAAAGTGCACCTATGTCTTCCAACTCCCCAGCTAGCCCCCTAAGCTCTGGATCATCCTTCCTATCTAGGAAACAAGATGTTAGCATGTAGGAAGGAAAGGTTCCCACATCTTCCAGAAAAAAAAGTGTCCCATATTAGATTCCAGTTTGGTTCTCGCAATAGGAGAATCATGGATGCCCCACTCTGTCCTTCTATTAAAGATAACTCATTTAAATGCTGTGGCTCACAGGCATTCTATTGAGCTTTGCATGTGAAATGTCCAGGGCTTTCGTTTCCACAGGAGCACGTCTCACAGCCCTGGAGAGAGAAGGCATTTATTTGCAAGAAACAGCCCGAGTCATTCGTTGGAGAGAAATGATCGATAGCAGCATTTTAATGTTCTCCAGCTAATTCAAAACTTATTTGTGGCACTCTGCAGAGAACAGGATGGTAGCAGTGGATGAATCATATTTCATGTTTGTGACCACTTGCATTTTGGGACTTCTGGCTTTACGGTACAATGCTCTATTGCTGCTAATATGAAACAAGGCATAAGGAAGGAAAGGAGCATTGCCATTTGACAGGTAAGTGGGTATCAATTAAAAGTCCCATTAATCTCTACCTTTGGGTTAGCAGTGAACATTACTGCTGAGAGCATATGGGACTGTAACAGAACAGTTCTACATGGAGAAAGGGGAAGCCTTTGCATACTTCCTTTCATCTTATTCTCCCAAAGATAATTCTCAGTTTATTCTGCCCCTTTCTGTGTGTTTTAAATCTACGGCTCAATTTGGGAATAGTCATCAGAGATGGGGGCACTTAACTCAGAGATGAGAGAACAGAGCACTTTGACCAAAGAAACGGGGATGAAGTTGGAAGGTTCTGTTGGTCATATCAGGGCTCTGAGAGTAAGGACTCCGGGTTCTACTCCTAGAACTGAGTATATTCTAATTTTACACCTCTTGAGGATCTGTCCCCTAATTTCTATTCTCAGCTCTGTTATAGGCTCACATTCTAACCTTGGATAAGTCACCATCTTCTCATTGGTTTGTAAGCAAATACGTATTTCAACAGAATTCCCATTTATCATGTCATCTTGCTATTCATTGCAGCATTGACCATCTGCACAGAGGTAGTTCTTAAATCAAATCCAAAGAGAAACTTTTTTATTTTGTGTTTGCACTTAAATTGTGTCACAATCTCCATTTAGGGAGGAAGCTTTATACTGGATGGAACCATTTATTGAGTTTAATTTAACTCCCCAGATGGAGTTTCACTAATGCAAGTATGTTTGTATCAATAAATAATTCTATCAGCAGCAGGATGTGGTCAGATAAGAAAGATACCAAGATTCAGCAAACGCATCACAAATTGTACCTGCAAAAGAGAGAGTTCCCAGTTCTAAAAAACAGAAGTGTAAATGATTAATGAGACTGGAGTGTATTTTCCAGTCTCACTCAAATTCCTACAGAGAGACTTGACCCACATGACTTTCCCTATTATGACCCATTGAAAGATCTAACATCTGACCCTTATATCAATTGATTTAAATGTTTAACATCTTAATTCAATAATGTAAAATGTGTATGGCTCATATCCTGATCCTCACACCTCACTGAGCCTTTTTAAATAGCCTATAACTCACAGAAATGAGATCGGTGGAAGGGGGTGAGGGGTGCAATCAACTAACTGGCAAATTTTGAAAGTGTCCATACCGAAATGTTCCAAGCAGAATTACATTAAGACATTCAGATTGTAAAAATAAAAAAACAATTTGACGTGTTTTGGGGAGAAGTAACATTTTTAGAAAAATTCACAAAAGAGAAATTCTAATCTACAGCTGAAATACAAATGAAAAAAATGTGATATTTTAGTTGTGAATATATTAGACCAGACATCTTCAATTTTGACAAACTTTCGTGTGTGTGTGTGTGTGTGTGTGTGTGTGTGCGCGCGCGCGTGCGCGTGGTGGGAAGAGAGTGCATTTTACAGAAACACTTACAGGGCCCTGTAGTCCTGTGAGCTGTACACACATAGTAAGGGACAGTCCCTCTCCCTGAAGAGCTTAAGAAGGTAAAGAGAGGAAACATGGAAGAATTATTATCCTCATTTTGTTTAATTACTCCACGTGGTTTGTGATCTATCGACTTGCCCACAGCCACACAAGGAGCTTGTGGAAGAAACCGATATTGAACTCAGATCTCCAGACTGCTAGGCCAGGACTTTACCCGTAAGACTATTCTTCTCAAAGCAATCATCTAATAATTGCCTGTCCATCTCATTACAGACCTTCCTTCATGAAAGCATGTAATCCATGGCTTCCCTAATGCACTCAATTTGTATGTGAACCGTTGGCTGCAGGTAGAATGCAGTGCTTACTTTACTATAGATCATATCCTTATTTGGGCCAATGTTTCCCCCAGTTCATAAGAATGGGAAATCTTCCCATTATCTCCAGTGGGAATGGGATTGGACCATAAACCAGGCACTCTCAACAAGGGATACACATACCCCTGTGGGTACGCAGAGGTCTGCGGGAGGGTGGGATGTACAACTCATCTAGACAGTTACATAGTTTTACAACAAGATACATAAAAAGCACTTGTAAAGTCAGTAAAAAACTAAAATTTCATACAATACACTGAAATGTAACGGATTTAATTTATAATTACAAGGTGTGACAAAGCTCTGTCTTTGACTCCATGGGTCCTGCGTTTCCTGGTGGATTTTGCTAGCCTCGGAGGCTCACTGTGACCCTCCGCATAACCCTTCTCTCTCCCTAGAGGCAAGGGTCACAGCTTAGTGAGCCATTTTCATCATAAGCCAACAAGGGAGGTGAGGAGAAGCAACCCTCCCTTGCACAGTCGCTGTTGTCTCCCACTCTCAGTGATTAATCAGGAAGGGGATGGGCGGAGCCCGGGCCTGCCCTCTACTCGGGGCTCCAGCCCAGGGACCCTAAAATTAGCAGCTATGGCAGCGGACTTTTTGGAAATAGGTGGTGTACAATTCCCTGAGCCACTTCCCCACAGCAGCCCCCACTCAATATCTCATTCACCATTACCTCAGGGCCTCCTTCCTTGCACCTGATATGGATTTGTACTGCTTCATTCCTCCAATGGTGCAGCTCCCTCTGATAGCTCCTGACACCCACACCTCACTAACTGGGAGGCTTTTAACTAGTTCCAGCCAGCCCTTGATTGGCTTCAGGTGTCCCAATCAATCCAGCTATCCTTCTAGAAGGATCTTAATTGGCCCCAGGTGTCTTGATTAACCTGGAGTAACTGCTATTTGCTTACCATGGTACCAGGGATTTGTTTAGCTTGGGGCTAACATACCTGTTCCTCACTACTTTACTGTAGCCATCTGGCCTTGCCCCCATCACAATGGTAAAAATGAGATCGTAAGCAAATTTTCAGTAACAGTGCGCTGTGACATGTCTTTTTAATGTCTGGTTTTATAAGGAAGTAGTTTAAGTGAGGTATTACTTGGGGGTATGCATAACAAATCAATAAAGGTGAGAACCATTGCAATAAAACTAACATACAATATTATTTCTTTGTTACATTTCTCAATAGAAGTAAATGAGGACAGGATTTGGGCCAGTTTTGGTGCACTATTCTTTCTTGTGAATGAAATTATATCATTTGTACCTGTTGGGGATATTCAGGAAGTGTGTCTTCCATGCAGAGTTAACTCCAGCTATAAAACAAGTGTTGATGTAACTTGAGTCCCCTCCCCTCCCCCAAAAACCCTCACTCAAATGAGATGGTGCTTTTAATTCAAGTTGGCCAGCCCCTCAGAAGGCATAGGCTAAAACTGGAGTTAGGGCAGCTCTGTGCTGCCAACATGGCCAGCCTGCAGTGTGGAAACAAGTTAGCTTCACTTCAGCATCACCAGTCCTTCAATGCTTTCCCTCAATTCCCCATGGGCCCAGAAACGGCAGATAAGTTCTCCCACAACTCCCTGGGAGAGAATCATAAAGCAACTCCTTTTACTGCAGTGCAGAGTCATAGACTGTGCCCCCAGAAGCCTTAATGCCCATGAGCATGTCAGTGTGGACACAGAGGCTTGAGTCTTATTTCACCATGTGGCCACCCTCACTCAAGCTAGATAACGTGCGTTAACTTTGCAATGGAGACACACCCCTTAAGGATTCCACTGTAGGAACCTCTTTCTTTGATGAACCTTGATTAAGACTGTGGGCCTAATTCTCATTTAGACTAAAGGCTTCTTACACCACTCTGGCAATATAAAGATTCCTTAAGGCAGGTACAAATTCTCTTAAAACATATAACACCTATATTAAGGCTTCCTTACACTGGTAGAGCAGTGTAAAGGGGGCATTAATGTCAATGAGAACCATGCACTAATTCTGTAGTAATTACTTATCATTTATGGCCCAGTGAGAGACTATCAATTAATCATGCATAGGAGGATTTGGATTAATTTAATTTAAATTCTGTCTTTCCCCACCTGCCCCTTTTCCTTTTTAAAAGAAAATTATTTTCATTGTATGCCATAGGGATGGATTTTATTTTTTGTTATTGGTCACAGAAGGCTAAAACAAATAAATAAAAGGAATTAAAAACAAATCAGATTATAATAGGTTTTATCTTTTGCAGGCTGAATCCTTTCATGCACAGCTAAGGAGATATCTGGGCAAATTCTACTTTCCATTACACCAATATAAATCCAGAATAATGCCACTGACGCTAGTTTGCATGAGTGAGAGATCAGAATCTAGCCCACTGATTTTGATAACTTAAGTAGATTTTATATAGTTCTCATATTTGCTATAAACGGTTATAAATTCATGCTGCTTTGTGTGGACTCCTTAACAAACTTATAAAAAAATCTTTCAGATCTTATGAAAGCAAACAAAAGTTTTTACTGGAGTTATTTTTGCTGGATGGATGAAAGTTTGAGGCATAAGACCAGATCCTTAACTCATTTGCTCCAGTTCAAAACAACTAAATTCCATTCACAGAAGCATTGCTGAGATCAAAACCTGTGCCCTGGTGTCAGACTCCAAACCTGATGATCCGAGATGTGGCAAACCCTCCTTTGCAATGACAGTTTTAAGATACTGAATCTGTTTATTTTATCAAGGAGAAGATTAAGTGACGACCATGATCTACACACAGAAAGTCTGATATCTTTAATCCTCTAGTTGGGACATGATATTCATTGCCAAAACCACCATTTGGGATGAGGAAGACAGATTTATGGTGACCAGTGGGGACAAGTAGCAGGAACAGGTGAAACTGTAGTGCCAAATTCTGAAGTGACATCTAAGACAAGTAGAGATAAGCCTGACATTGATAAGTAGGTGTAATCCATAGGCCTATATTGGAATGGAGACTAAAGCCATGGCTACACGACAGACTTCTGCCACCAAAGCTATATGATCCCTGACCAACAAACTGCCATCAGAAGGCCCTAGGAACAATCACACACACACTCTACACTGGCAAAGTGTTCCTAATGTGGATGCACCGTGCAAGTAAAACCACCCCCAGAAGCAAAACAGACTATATTGGTAAAAGTGCCATCTTGATGCTAGTAGTAGTGCAGGAATCGCCTACCTAGAGGTAGAGGATTCCCTCAATAAGTTTGAGGGAGTCCAGAGCAATTCCAATTTAGTAGAACATACCATAGGTGCTAGAACTACAGGTGCTGAGGGTGCGGCCACACTCCCCGCCTTGAAGTGGTTTCCATCGTATACAGGGTTTACGCTTTGGTTCAATGGCTGCTATACAAATTGTTCCAGAACCCCCAGAACATATGTAGTGAGAGCTGAGTGTGTAAAGTTACAGCAACTTTTTCTAGACTCACTCGCCTACAAATTTGGCCCTGAAACTGGTTTTTCATAAAAAAGTCTCCAGCAAGTAAGGACTGAAGATGTATGGAAAGTAAGGTTCTATTGGCACATCTCTCTCCAAGGCCTGGCCTACACTAAGATTGCCATAACTGTGCTGATCTAATCACCAGCGTCCACACAGCTAGCTTGATGGAAGAATGCTCCTGCTGATCTAGCTACTATCACCTGGGGAAGTGAAGCTCCAACCATGATAGAAAAATTGCTTCTGCACTATGGGTGTACAGCTCCATATCTACGTCACTGTAGCTATGCCAGTACAGTGCCTGTAATGCAGACACAACCTAACTAGCAGAGCTGATCAAAACTTTCAGTGAATGTGAAATTTTGTTGAAAAACAGAATTTAAATTTGTTTTGCAAATAAACGATGCATTTTCACAAACTCAGTGACCAAAGCCAAATGGGACCACTGTACCATCTACTCTGACCTCCGGTCAAACCTAAGTCACAGACTTTCCCCAGATAATTCCTGTTTGAACTAGAGCAGATCTTTTAGAAAAAAAAATATCAAATCTTGATATTTCCAGAAAGTCTTTTTGGTTCTTGGAGTCTAGATTCCAATAGATACCACAACAGATTTGAAGTTTCCAGGAATACAGCAGATAATAAAATGAGTCATGAGCAGCAATCTACTGAATGAACTCCTCCCTCTCTTCTCTGTCTTAATACCTTGCACCTCTTATTCCAAAAAGGGGAAGCCGGTAGGGAGGAAATGTTGCATTGGCTGCAGCAAGAGCTTCAAAGTTCATTAACGAATGCAAATAGTGTGTAAATGTGACTCTCTTGAACAAATAGATCATTTCTTACATTAAAACAGTTTTTATTAATATTTTTAAGGCTAGCATCAGCCCTTCTGTCACTTGGACTTATCGTGGTCATTTGTTACCAATCAACACATTTTCCTTAAGAATCTGGAGTAAAAATCCATACAACTTGTGCTCAGGTGTAAAGCTGCACAGGCTTTGTGTTTAGGTGCCTTGGGGTAAGGTATAAAAATGGTCAAGTGAGGAAATTCAAGTAATAAAATAACCTATTTCCCATGTTGATCTGCACTTACCCCCCTTTTACCCACTGACCTCATTTGCAGAGGCATTGCAAGAAGCACCAAGCAAGTTACCATGTGAGCGCCAATGATTCCTGGCCTTGCTACCTTGCATCTTGTTCTCTTTAGTAATAAAAACGCAGTGCTAGTGAAGCCTAAATGCATAGCACCACCAAAAATGAATCCAGGAATACTGGCCTGGAAGTTTCAACCTTGGAAGGGCTGTAACATCATATTACAGGATTCAAAGAGTCCTTATAGAAAGGGAGACTGATATTTGACAAGTTCCTTAGCCATTTAATTTGCTGCAAATAATACCACATTCCATCTGAGTGGGTGCCAGGGGAGAAGCTGAGGTGGAAATTCTGTCAAGCAGGAACTACTGGAGTGTACGTTAATCTGTACTGATCACATGATCGTTGATGAACTGGTGGGCAGATTGGTTTTTTTTTTGGCCAGTCCAACAGCAAAGTTTTTTTTTTTTTAAACTGGTGGAAAATTGTGTGACTTTTTAAAAAATTGGGGTGGGGGGAAGGAATTTGTTGGCTAACCCAGATGGTGATTGAATAGTTGTACTTGTTCTTTAATGAAATAATGAATTTAGATAGTTCCAAAACAGAAACTGCTGCTTTGTTTTCAGCTGAAAATATTTTGTTTTTCAGAGAAAAAAGTTTCAATTTCCCACTGAAGTTTTGACAAAAAAATTGTTCTGTTTTATTTTCATCAAAATTATCCATGGAGAGAAAATATTCCCCAATCAGCTCTAGTAGAATGGGAGGAAGTAGTATTGCTTCTTTGAGTTGATGTTTCCTCTGTATGTTCTTGCTTTTTTAAAAATGTATATCCAGGGTGCCCTTTGGGGTGGAGTTTGTATGAGAGTGAAAAGTAAATATAGAGCAGGTTCTCCTCTCAGTTTAATTCCAGTGAGTGCAGTGGTGTTGCTCCCAATTCACACTGGTGTCCATGAGAAGGGAATTCTGTTCCTAACACACACAGCCTGTTCCGACAGGTGCTGAATGCTGACTAATGCCTTCAATGCCAAAGACCCTTTGATCCAAGTGGGTGGCCAAAAAGGACCATCCTTTCATGGGCCAGGGAAAACTGGGACACCACCTATCTTTAAAAGAAAAGATAAATGCAGAGCTAGTATTGCAGGTAGGTCAGTGAAGAGCTTCTGGATGATCAGAGAAGTCAGTGGGACAAATTCTGCTCTCAGTTGCCAAGTTATCAATCCAGAGTAACTCAAAACTCAGGAACTCATTGGAGTTTATTTGGATTCACTGCGTAAGGGAAAGCAGAATCTAGTCCTATGTTATATGGTAGGGTTATGTTATAATTTAAGACAAGTGCTGCTTTAGAACTAATTGAATGCAGGAGGAAGTCACCCCAGTTCTCTGTGCCACCTGTCATCACTGCAAAGCTGGCATGCTACATTAGTAGTGCCCATTAAGACAGCGGAGATCTCAGCTGCCTGCTGACATTCACCACATGGGATACAGGTTCTCCAGAATTAACATATTAACCTATCAGCTGTGAGTCAGCCGATTTGCTACACCCAGTCAATCCCCAATACACCCTTTATCCCAGTGGTTGCCAACAGTACCCACGGCACATGCTAGAAATAATTAAAATGTTGCAGTATACCATGGAATAACCTAGACATTGAAGCTGCTTCATTTATCAAGCTACTCCACAGTATTTGCAACGGGGTCTTCGCCACTGGAGAGGGCATTAGCATAGCTAATGTAGGCCTGACTAACGTACTGGAAGTTATTTGTTTTCTGCTAGCTGAGGCAGATGATGATGGTGTTTATCATTTTCTCTACCCTGGTTCTGTACTGAGCTGCAGGGCATGCAGCTAATTTAAATCAACAATCCAAAACAAGAGCTAGAAAAATCACTTTTCCCCCCTGTCAACACTTATTGACAACAGGCCTGAATTTCAGAAGTGAGGGGCACCCGGGAGCTTCATCTAATGCCAATGAAAATTAGACCTAGCGTCTTTGCACTTCCAAATTTCAATGAAGGCAACAGTGTTTATGGACATATTATTTCACATCTACTACTGCAATTCCCTCATATGTTGGAGAAACTCTGGAAATGGTTTTCTCCTTTACTCTTTTTGCCAACCCTGCATTAGGCTGAGTCAGCTGAGGGCTGAAATTGGTTTCCCTTGGAGCTTGCTTGTTATCTTAGGGTTACTTGCGTGGTGGTTTGTTAGCACTAATGTTAGTATATAGCAGGGTTAGGCAACCTATGGCACGTGCGCCAAAGGCGGCACATGAGCTGATTTTCAGTGGCACTCGCACTGCCTGGGGTCCTGGCCACTGGTCCGGGGCTCTGCATTTTAATTTAATTTTAAATGAAAATTCTTAAACATTTTAAAAACTATATTTACTTTATAATATATAACTAAACTATTGTTGTATGTAGACTTATAGAGAGACCTTCTAAAAACATTAAAATGTATTAATGGCACGCGAAACCTTAAATCAAAGTGAATAAATGAAGACTCGGCACCCCACTTCTGAAAGGTTGCCGATCCCTGGTATAGAGGCAGGAGTGGCACCAGGGTTTTTGCTGCCCTAGGTGGCAGTGCTTCTCCTCTGAGCATTCGGCGGTGGGGGTCCTTCCGCTTGTGTTTTCGGGGCACTTTGGCAGCAGGTCCCAGAGTGAGTGAAGGACCCACAGCCGAATTTCCGCCAAAGACCCTGAGTGGAAGGACCCCTCGCCACCGAATTTCCACTGAGGGTGGCAAAATGCCACCCCCCCAAATCCTGCCGCCCTAGGCAACCGCCTAGTGGAAGCACCAGCCCTGTATATAGGCCAGTTTGTTAGCCTGAGATAGAATTTTGGGTTTGACTTTTTGATACTCTTATGTCCTAACTAATATGTGTGAACAAAGCTACTCTGTTATATCTTCCCACAAGCAGATGGGGTGAAAAGAGAGAAGAGATGGAATTAAAAGTGTTACAGGGCATGGTGGGAGTGTAATATATGAACATACATTGGAAGGCTGTCTGGCTCCTCTCAAGCCTAGGTCAAGCAACCCGTTAGAAGGAGCAAAAGGGTATGGGGGCAGATATAACACACTAAAAGTCAAAGAAAAGCCTGACCTTGGCCAGAACACAACCTCACTCCTCACTCCTCCAATGGGATACAATAGGAGGTGGGACGAAGACCCCAGACTCATGACCCTCCAAAATGAAACATGACTAAGTTGTAAGGGGTGGAACGAGCGGAATACATTGCAGGTCTATTTGGGCCTGCGAAGGAGGAGGTGGGAAGGGGGAACGTGGACACAGGCAAGGCTCTGCAGCGTCAGAGCTGGAAAGCGGGTCACGGGGTAAATGCTCTGCGGTGTAAGAGCTGGGAACGGAGCACTGGGCAACAGACTCTGCCGGCATGTAAGCTATAGATATGCTTGCTTAAAACTAGCCCCAATAAGCATTGAATTGCCTGCACTTCAGACTTCTGGTCTGCTGCTTTCTGTCTGCGTGACAAGAATCAGTGGAGGGGGTGAAGGGAAAGCCCTCTAACAACTAGTATCAAGCCCACTCCACTAATGGAGCATACTGCTCCCACCTTATTCCAAGGCCTCACCAATCTGCAGCGTCAGGAACTCAGTGTGGATTTCATGGCTGCTCCCTCCTGAGCAGTTTTAAAAAGGACCCGCACAATGCCCAGTGTTGCTGAGATGTCACCTATAAGCCTTTGACAGGAGACCTTTGTCATTCATGAGCCATTGTCAAATATGACAACTTGAAACGTGAGAGGAGCTTCTGAATTTCCAGACCACATGTGGTGCTCATGAGAAGTCCAGCTAGATTTCGATCTGTTTAGGAGGCCCCCATTATTGTAGTATCCAAGTGCCTCAAAATCTATAATATATTTATCCTTCTGAGAACACTTCCCTGACTCTCATGCCCATTTTACAGATGGGTAACAGAGCGATTAAGGCAAGGTATACACTTGAAATGGTTTGCCAACAGATTTTATACTGGTTCCCCAAGCAACATAAGCTATACCAGCAAAAAGCACTTTTATGCTGGTATAACTGCATCTATGCCAGGGCTTTTGCTGATATAGCTTATGTTGCCAAAAATAAACAAAACACAGCTAACATTACTACACTGACAAAAGTTTCTAATACAGACCTGGCCTAAGTGACCTGCTCAAGTCCCACAGGAAGTCTGGGTCAGAGCAAAGGATCAAAGCCATGTCTCCAGCTACCAGTTTTACCACTGGGCCATTCTTCCTCTGTAAAGATTAATTTCAAAGTGCAGGCATATATCAAAAAGCACTAGCACGACTTGGTTCAGCTTGTTACACTGATTCTTTGGAGCAGTGGGGTGGAATAATGCACTTTCCCATGCAGTAAATAAGCCACCAGAGGGAGCATAAAAGATCATCCATTCACATGAATGCCAGAAGCATCTTCTGAAGCTGTCAAAGCAATGGTAGTAATAACTAGACCTAAAACCACCAGACACACAGATCAACCCTGTTCATTTGCTTCAGTTTGGATTTTTTTTTAGCTCACTCAAAGAAGAAAATAAATCAATCAATCCCAATTTTTCCTTTTAATTGGTACTCATTTCACTGACTTACCACCCAGACATTATGACATGAGTGTGCACATCGAATTATTAAAATGTAAGGCTCCAAAGTGTGCACAAAATGTTGCTACTGGCTTGGGATACAGTTTTCACTCTGAAGTCTTTTTCATGACTTTTGTATCAGTACAGGGCAGGGAGGCAGGGGCGGCTCTAGCTTTTTTGCTGCCCCAAGCACGGCAGTCAGGCAGCCTTCGGCAGCTTGCCTGCGGGAAGTCCCCGGTTCCACAGATTTGGCGTACTCACCGCCGAATTGCTGCAGAATCTGTAGGACTGGTGGACCTCCCGCAGGCAAGCAGCCAAAGGCTGCCTGACTGCCGCCCTTGCAGGGACCAGCAGGGCGCCCCCTGTGGCTTGCTTCCCCAGGAATGTGCTTGGAGCGCTGGTGCCTGGAGACGCCGCTGCAGGGAGGGGGCAATTTTTTTTTTTAATAAAAGGTTTGGAGTTATGTTTGTTCTAACAATATGTTGGCAGCCAAGACTAAGAAATTTGTCCAGTCTGCCATCAATTAGCCTGAAAGACTGTTTGGCTCCTTAAATGAGCAGCGATCCTCAAATAACCTTTAAAAAGGAAAGCCAGGAGCAGTCTCTAAAGGATAGGCAAGCTACCGCAAGAACACATCCCTAGGAAGGCGGCAGAGAAAAGGAAAACCTCAGGAGAGGGCTAAAAGCAAGCATAAAACACTGGTATTGTCTAAATGACTCAAGCACAGACCTAGGAGCAAGGATCTCCTGAGTTCTAATCTCAGACAAGATTAATGAGTTTTCATTGGTTTTGTAGTTGGTTCATTGGCATGTGAACATTTCCATATATATCTCAGATTAGGAACTAGAGTTTTATCTTCCCCTATCATCCTCTCTCCCCCCTCATCAAGAGGCATCTAATCTAGCCACTTTTTGATGATGGGCTTTGGATCAGGTCAAAAGAAAAAAAGGCTTTTAAGTCAGTGGAAAAGTATTAATTGATTCCAGTGGGCTTTGAATCAGGGCCCTATAGACTAGCAGTCTGTGGCTGTTTAGGGTGCTACAGTTGCCTTTCACTGTAATTTACCATGAGGTTAGGATGCAAGAGGTAAAAAAGTGGAAGGATGCGCTAACATTTAATCAGGGCGGGCTTTGAGACTGAACATGTGATACCAAAACATCTGTAGTGTTCGTTAAATACTCAGTTCCTGCACTTCCTATTAAATTAAGGCATCATAGTTAGTTCTCATTTGTAAAAACCCTTGCTCCTCCTGCATGCAGATGGGAAAATTGCATGGAGCATCCAAGGAAACTGGCTGCACAAAATTCATACACAGGAAACCTTAGGACACATATCAGCATCAGAGCTGTCTCGTGGCATTTAAAATAAAAATACATGCTCATTTCAAAATACCAACGTTTCTCTCTTTTTTTTAAGTGAAACATTCTTAATTTTTTACAATTTAAGATTAATGACAAATTCCTAAAAATGCACTTTAGTCATCCAAAAATTCATGCTGAATTCACATGTTTACAAATGTGTGAAACTTCTGAAGTTCATTAATCTTTTTACAAACACACTGTGGTTATCTGAACAAAGAACAGTTCCCCTATACTTAATAGTCATCTGAACTGCTAGTTCTGTGCAATGCTGAAATTAAATCCAAGCGCAAGAGTGGAGCACACAAACACAAGGTAACATGTCCTAAAGGTGTGTGATCCATATTAATCATCAACAAGAAACACAAAAAACAGAGTGATGCTGAACTCCCCGGGTCTCTAGTTCTCCATTCAGGCCACCATGGGGTTAAAATAAGAGAGAAAATTAGGAAGAGCGGAGCTCTACCGTTTGTGTATAGCTCGCGCAAAGTGTTTTCTGAAGGAGCTAATATAAAAGACAAGACTGTATATGAAATAAAATTCCAGCCACATACTATTTTTGTTTTTCCCCCACTTTCTAACAGAATTTGGAATGGACTTTTCTTCCTACTGTTAAACTTTCTTCTTGAAGCAGAGCTGTCTTTTCTCTTGCCCAGTTTCCCTTATAGCTGGCCTCTTCAATGTCCGCTTCCTCAAAGTTGCATAGTTGTTTGCCTTGAAACCACTTAACTCCAGGGAGTAAACCAAGCATGTTTAAGTGCAGCTTTATTCCTATGCTCTTCCTCACCTGAAGCAGGCCTGTTTTCCTGTTCCTTTGAAGCACTACAAACCTTGGCTAGTATCTTGGAAAGCTGCTATTCCAAGATTTCCAGACCCAAGAGATTTGATTAGCCTGTGAATAAGCATCCAAATTTCTGGACACTTATCTGAACTGAGCCTCCAAAAATCTTGTGAGTGTGGCCCATCCTGAACATAAGTCCATACATGTAACAAGGCCTTGTTACTGAAGTGGAAGGAGTGAAGATACAGGACTGCTATTGCAACGCTCACCACCTGCAGGTACCAGTGCGTGGTTAGGGCTATGGAATGGTGTGAAATTGACTTTGGTAGGGATGAGAAACAAGCTGAGCCCAAGATATTGGAGACCAGAGAAAGAGGCGATGCACTGTAGAAGAGAAGGTATGCCACAAATCAGGCATAGTCCATGCAAGACTGTCCCACTTGACTTGACTTTAATTGATATTTAATTCTCTTTGCTGCTAGCTGGCTTGTTTATCCTCTCCCCACCCATCACATGCAGGCTGCTCCAGGTTGAAGCCTTCACTCCTGCCATATGGTGCAAGGAGATAGAGAAGGGTTAAACCACTGACTTGGATAGGCATGCAAGGCACAAACAAACAATCAGCACCAGAGATACTGGCTGGAGTGAGAAATCAGAGGGGAGGTAAGCAACACAGAAAATCTGAATGTCATAAGAAGAAATGAATCATGTGGTCTTAGAGTTCAGACAATTCTGGAAAAAAAAACCCATGGTGAAATATTGGCCCCACTGAAGCAATGGGAGTTTTTGCATTGTCTTCTATGAAGCCAGAATTTCTCCTGAGATTTAAAGACACAATGGACCAGGCACTGCTGGAAGCTAAAAGTTCATCTTGGCCATATGAGTCTGACCTAGTAAAGCTCTGATCACTGGTTGTTTTTAAATAGAAATTTCATATTTGCCGAATCTAATGGAGGAATTTCAGTGAATTGAAACAGTAGTTGTATCCTACTCTCAAGCCTCACCCATCTCTGCCAGTACTCACAGTGTGCAAATCCTAGCTATCTTTACCATGCATTGCCATTACAGCACATTAGCTTCTTCAGGGCCTCCAGGAAGCCATACCACAAAATGACAAAACTATTAATGCAATGCTATTAATATTGTACATTCAAGCCATCTTCTCTAAATCCACATGCACACACAAATGTACTGCAGTGATTTGTTTTCAGTTTCATGTTATTAATCCTATTGCTAATCAATTATAAATATTTCTAATTGAGAGTATAATGTAGTTTACTGTAAATATAATACAACTCTTTTGCTGCCCCAAGTGGCGAAGAAAAAAACCCGAAAAGAAACAAGAAAAACCCGATTGAGCTGCCGCTGAAGAGGAAGAGAGGGAGTGAAGGACCCGCCGCCGAAGTTCCACCGAAGACCCGGACGTGCTGCCCCAATAATGGATGGAGTGTCACCCCTTTCTATTGGCCGCCCCAGGCACCTGCTTCCTTCGCTGGTGCCTGGAGCCTGCCCTGAATACAAACTGAAACATGTCCCCCTTTCGATTTTCTATTGCATTTTACTATTGGTGCAATGTAATTATACACTTTTAGTTGGATCACTTGTTTGTATACATTTCTGAACCCATTTTAAATAAACATGCACTCATTGCAGCATATTTGGGTAATTTTATGGGACATGTGTAACTATAAGGGATCTTTTGTAGGTAAAAAACCACTTCTTCCGATGCAGCCGAAGAAATGGTTTTTTACCCACAAAAGCTTATGCCCAAATAAATCTGTTAGTCTTTAAGATGCTATTGGATGCCTTGTTGTTTTTGTGGATACAGACTAACACGGCTACCTCCTGATATAATGGATCTTTTCCACTAACTATTGCATTAGGGTCCCCCCCCCACCCTTTTGTTTGTTTTACTTGACACTTATATGGTACTTAACATATTCAAAGTGCTAGGCAAACATCTAATCCAGCATTGCAAACAACAAAACCTAACCAACCCACCCCCATTCAACCTTCTAGTAGAAGGCTCGTTGTGTTTCATGAGTGGAAACCACACCGGGCACTATGCTGTCCCTCAGTGGCACTGAGAATTCAGTGGGTTAGTTTTCTAAGAAGCAGTGTGTCAATAATGATCTTAAAAGGATTTATGACCGTTTCAGTGCTGCCTTGTCTGCTACCTTTTCTCCAGCATATGTCTGCAATCCACAGGGGCAACACAAATAATTCAGCAATCCACATGGCTGCTCTTTGGAGCTAAAAATAACATGCCATAGCGAATACATTAAGTTAAGAATGCAAAATACCTTGACCCAGTGTCTCTGAGGACTGCAGATAAAATGCGTGTTGAAATATCCATGGCCTTGATCCCCTTTTGCCCAAAGACAGCTTTAGCAGCTGAAAATTTCATCCACACCACACATTTAAATAGCCCGTATTATTCACGCCAGTATATCGGGCCTGATCCAAAGCCCCTTGAAGTCAAAGGCAAGAGTCTTATCGACTTCAGTGGGATTTGGATCAGAGCCACAAAGCAGAAGCCTGAAGACAACCTAATATTGGGTCTTGAGCTAAGCATATGCATTTTCAATGTACGTATACATACATCTGTAATTACATTGCTCTCCTTTTTGCCTTATGCTGAGAATGCCTCATTAACTTGGTTAATTTCTCTCATTATTGGTCTTTATGTGGGGGAAGGTGTTAGTCTACTGCACTTAAATCTCTCAAACTACATAAGGAAGGGGAGTTAAGTATATAATATGTACACAATTAGAGCTCTGAGACCAATGGGAATATTGTCTCTGAACAGTCATTCAAATTGAACAGCAAGTTTCAATTATATCATGCTTATAACTTCCATGTTTGCTTTCTGGACACCTTTGAATGCTCAAGCTTTTAGTAGTACAAGACAGTCTTCAGGTCTCTCACAATTAGAGATGGGGGAAAAATTGGTATGGATAAGGATGATCTGAACCCAACATTTCCTGTGGTTAGGGAAAGCTTGGTTAGGTTTTCTTTAAATTAAAAAAAACCTCCACAATGTTAAAGAAAATTATCAATGCCTCTGCAGTTCCAAAAGGCAGCCCAGAATGGAACAAAGTCTGAAATAAAGGCTGTTCTTGCAGCATTGCTGACAAACCGGGGAGCATTGGAAATGTCATGGGACTTCCAGCATGTCTGAAGAGATTCTATTAACCTAGTCACACTACATGCAAAATATACCATATACGGTATATAACTCTTCAGGGAGATTCTTAACCTTTTGGCTCCATGCTTGAAGAATAAGCTACATAGGTGAATTTCTGCACCCATGTAGACCCTACTGATCTAAATGAGGCTCTGCGCAGGCCTCAGAGACTGCCTAGATGGAGCAATTTGCAGGATTTGGCCTTAGCCGTGGTCTACACTTTAGATTGACCCAGGTATATTGCTCAGGGGTATAAAAAAAAATTCTCAGTTAAGTCAATGTAACCCCCAGTATAGACAGCTTGGTCAATGCAAGAATTCTTTCGTCCATCTAGCTACCCCTGCTCAGGGAGATGGATTAGTTACATCCATGGAAAAGCTCCTTCCGTTGATATAGAAAGCATCTGCACCATGGCACTACAGCAACATAGCGGCTGTGCTGCACCTGTAGTGTAGGCCAGTGGTTCTCAACCTTTTCTCATTTGTGGACCCTTCAAATTTTTTTGTTTTGTTTTTCTCTCACACACACACAAAAGGAAGTGTGGACCCCTTTGGAAATCTACTGATTCTATATATAGTTGAATCCTGTTCAGTCAGTTTTCAGTCTAAGTCTTTCATGGACTGCTTAGATATAGGGGTCCCCAGGGGTCCATGGACCAGAGGTTGAGAACCACTGGTGTAGACAAGCTCTCTTTGAACTAACTCTAGTTCTTCCATTAATATTCAGTTACATGTTGCATCTGATCATAAGTTACATATCAGGTGATTTTTTTCCTCCATTGCAAAAACCTACCGTAAAATACTGTAGCCACCTAGCAGCTTTTGACTTCAGTAGCTTTACCTAATCCACACTGTCAATATTTGCTGCTTTATCAGGTTAGATGACATCCTTTAATATTTTTCCAACAGATCCACTGGTTTAAACAAAGTTCACCGAGGCTGAATGTTTTGCAGGTTTTTTCTTTTTAAGCACTGAACATTTTCTCAATTTTCTTAAATATTTGGTTTGTTCTACAAATATTGACTTAACCCCAGAAATGAACTAGTGCCACATGCGCATTTACACGCATGAACACAAACACACGCATGCTCAAGTGTATGTTTATTTGCATGCAACAGAAGTGCCTACTTGTTCTCTAGGCACCCACAGAAATATTGAAAGTACTAGCAACAGGATAAGGACTTTGTGTGGTACTTCTATTGTCTCCACCACCAGAGTGTCTGAGAGCCTCATGATTTTTAAGGTAGTGATCCTTACAAACACCCTTGAGAGACCAGGAATTCCTACAATCCTCATTTTGCAATGGGAAACTGAGGCAGAGCGATTAAGGTCCCAGTTCTCACGGGTACACAAGTTGTTGCTTTGCTCAGTGGTGCAGCAGGCTGCCTAGTGGAATCCTCAGTCCTGCACTAGCACACGGGATCTCCAGACAATGCATGGGGAGATCAAGGCACCCAAAAAAGTGCTCCTCAGAAGCCAGCAAGGAGCAGGTGGTCAGGAACAGAACTGGGAGAGGGCTGGGCAGAGGAGAGGGGCTCAGGTGCTTAAGTGACCGACCTGGTGAGCCCCTTGCCTTGGGATCCTCAGCTGCAAACCCTCTCCTAGAGTTAGGCACCTGCGTGAGGTCAGCCACTTAGACCGTTTTGGCTTCTGTGGGTGGGTTGCCTGTCTCCTGCTCAAGCTACTACTGCTCCCATGCTCACCCTGTTTCCCTGGGCCCCCCCAGCTGCCCTGGGTGTGGATACAAGGCTGCTCATCTGGCCCCCTGCTGCGGGGTCTGACAGACAACAGGTGTATTCAGAACCTGCCTACAGAATTGGGACCCACTGGTGAGACAGACAATCCCCAGCCTAGCTTGAGACTCCTGCTTTGGGACCTCAGGGGTGGGGGAGTTATTTCCTGCCTCAGACCCCTCACCTCCCACCATAAAAAAAGGGAAATGGTTGGCATATATTGACAAATACTTTTGGTATTAATATGGGTTATCATCATCTAGCTTCTGTGTATATGCTGTGAACATAACATCTTGTATTGATGTGCTTATAACGGTCTATAAAATATACTACTCCAGGCTGCAACATGCTGTTTACATCTATTAATGATTTATTAACTCTCTAAACCATTCACAGGTGGAAGGACCCATTTAATAATGTTTTATACACATCATGGGTTATTTATGTTGTTTCTCCCCCCATTCTTCCTGTGACTCAGACATACAGTATTTTCAAATGTGATAGATCACAGACCTGTTTTAAAAACAAAGAGATTTAAATGACTTAAAACCAAGGAAAGTCCTCCATTAGAAGTCCCATTCAGAGTTTTCCTGCTTGTTTTCTACATTATTTATTGTGATGCACTCAAAATAATATCTAGCAGAACAAATTTAGGCCATCCTGCCTTCCAAGCTGAATGATTACCTGGCGCTACTGTGAGCTATGCCTACTAGATCTGAACAGAAAGACAAACTTCCTTTTGTATTTGACCCTTTTTCGTACAACAGTCAAATTGAAATGGATTTAGAGTCACTTTACTCTCAGCAGAGTTTGGTATCACTTCAGAAGAGGTAAAAGGTTATTACAACATATAAACGTACCAGGCCATCTTCTTTGTAAACACTCTGTGATAAACCAACACCCCGTGCTATTCTCTGGAGCATCACCCACAGAACACACAAGATGGGTGTGTCTGCAAAATTCTCAGACCATGAAACAAAGAATTCAAAGGGACAGGAGAATTGAAGCCTGAGGTGAACTTCTATCCCTGTCAGAGCCAATTTGAGTGGGGTCACAACTTCATCCAATACTTGGAGCACATCATCTTCAGTTCTCACTGTTAGCATCAACTGGAGTGACCTACCACACCCCAAGTATGGTTAGAATAAAGTCACATGGTATTGTTTCTGCTTCCTGGCTGGATGAAATTCTTAGTCAGGAGAACAAACAGTTAATTTACAAAATTTCTAAAATTCATGGAACTGTTGGGATTTGTGAACATTTCTATGAAAATAGCACAATGGTTGAATGCTCAGAGGGAACCAGACTCAATGCTTTTATGTTTCAGTGAACATATTAATTAATTTGATGTTTGCACTGTCTGGTGGTCTCTAGTTTGTACCCAGGAGCATTATAGAGATTGTGAAAAGCCTTGCTGCTACACATACTCCAGAATCTGAACACTAAGGAGAGGAGCTGACTCATTCTACAGCAGCTGAAGTTCCTAAGAGGGTAGGTCCAAACTAGATGTAAATGTTGTGAACTGCCCATTGTTGAGACATGTTTGAAACCTTCCCACTGGGAGTTGATATTAAAAAAGGGGGGAGGGGTAGATTTATGGCTATATCTGTTACCTCAGAAATCAGGATCTGGTGAGGACCAAAAGGATCCCCAGACTGGAAATCCAACCTCCTTACATTATTTTGACTCCTATCTCTCTCTCTGATAATAACCAAAGCTTTTGAAAATCTTTATTTCACATATATGAAGGGAAAGCTTACCCCATTCCTGATGGTAGTTGCACACCCCTCTTTCAGAGGAAGGGAATAGAAGGAGGGCTGACAAATTCCTGTGTGGACACAGTCACATTCTAATATACAGTGTCTTTTTTATTAGAGTCCGCAAAATCTTAAAAAACCCACTAAAATAAATCTATTATGGAAAGTGCTTCCTACAAGGGCAATGCCTGCTGTTTCAGGACTCTCAATCCTGACAATTAAGATAGCAAAGAGCTCAACATATACACCTCCCCCCACCCCCATATAACAAGAACAGACCAAACTGACTCCCTGCTACTCACCCATGTGTAACTAACTCTGCATCAAATAGGAATGCCATGTGCCGGCCATATTCATTCCTGGTGCACCTCCGGCAACTCAATGGGATTGCACAAGGGCAACATTTGGCCTCTATCAGTTATCAATCAGGTGGGAGAGGAAGGATGGCCCAACAGTTAGGACACCGACCTACAACGTGGGACCCAGGCTCAATTCCCTGCTCTGCCATGGACTGCATGTGTGGCCTTGGTCAAGTCACAGACTCTCTGTGCCTCAGTTCCCCATCTGTAAATGGGGGTTGAGGAGATGGGTGCTGCCACGGTACAACTGCCCATTGAAACATCGTGAACTGATGCTCCTACTCTGGAGCTGGTCATCATAGAATACCTACCTTTGTCAGGCGGCTGTAATGTTGAAGTGCAATGCAATACAAGCCTTCCCTGCCCCATTTATAATGAGCTTTATATGGTTTTAAATTTACATTTCTCTCTCTGCAACAAATACGTGATGTGAGCTAAACAAATTAGGCTGAACATCTAACAATATGCTAGAGGGTAAATCCATCACCTGGGGCTCCTGCCTCATTCCCAGGCTAAGTTCTCTTTATTAAATGAATCAGCAGTACTAGCTACATGAACAGCCATGGTGGCCGCAGCACAGGCTGTGAGGCGAGCTTGAAGAAGGAAAGCAACCTCTTGATGAAACCCATGCATGATGGAACCCCCTTAGCTGTAAACCTGGAGGATCCTATTGCAAAGAAATATTACGTCTTATTGCACTTATTAATTCAAATGCCAGTAGTGTTTTACCACCACCAAATGTGTTCATCCGAAGTGATTGCTGGTATATGAATATTTTCACACAAACACACTAGTTAAATTTCTTCACAAGTTTTATCCTGAAAACCTTGTCTCAGATTGTCAGTGAATGTGATGTGCAGATGAGAAGGAAAAAAAAAATCAAAAAAAAAATCAAAGGTTGCTTTTGACAGGTCCCATTAAATAAAAGATGAGGTGATATGGAATGAAATAAAATAGAGAATGAGATAAAGCACCTATCTGATGGAAAGCATTTTAAAGCATATATCTGACAGTCACTCATGCATCAGAAATCCATACAACTTTAATTTGTGTTTGCACCAATGTTGTCTCTAATATACCTATGGATTCACCTGCAGAATCATTTACTGGGTTATAAACTTGCATAGAAATAGAGGGAAAATCTCTCTCAAAGAACAGGTCCACTAAAGCTATCACTGAGAACATATCTTTAGACCTAGGGGTGGGGAAAACAGGTTTCAGTACAGGCATGGCTTCTGGTTCCTCCGACAGAACATTTTCACAAGCACAGAGCTGTGGGTAGACCGTGCTCCATTTACTTGAGATAGGCAGACACGCAAGGGGCCTTCAAAACCCCTGGCAGGGAATGGCAGATGCCCTTAGAACAAGGCTCCATTTTAGAACATATATTTTGGTAGCAGAAACCAGCCTAAGTAGGAGTTTGGAATTGGAATGCTAAATGAAGTTGCACCTTGATGCCTTCAACTGTATTTACACATAGAAGAGCACTAGACAATTTTTAATACCCTTAAACTAGAAATAATACCGATGCTTAGAACAAAGACCATTAACACTGTCCAACCTGCTGTGATCGAAGAACAGGAAGCTGGGAAAGCGGTCGTGCAAGTAACTTTTAAAACAAGCTGGAGTTAGATTGAGTACAAAGAATACTTTTCACCATGTATTCAGAACACATCCTTTCTGCTGCTCAATTCTTATCGCTAATAGAAGCCAGCTAGCTGCAGCTTTGTGTAGGATGGAGGCACCTTCATTTCCAAAGTGAGAGACTGTCCTATGTAATGATGGATCGCAGAGAGGTAACATTTCCAAGTCACCCGCCCTATGAGGCTGTAATAGAAAATGACTGCAATATAAAAAACGATAATAACTGAGTCCAGTGTTGTGAGATGATTCAAGTCACCTGACTGGCTTTAGGGACAGGGCATAAATTCTCTAGACATGCCCTGCACCCACCAACTGAAAGTGCAGAACCAATGGAAAAAACCCTCATCCATACACCCATTTTTTATTTTAGCTTTCAGCGATAATGACTTAGCTCCCGGGCATTTCCTAGGGATTAATGACCGTCTGGGGTTAATGGCCGTTGGCTGCTCTTCGAGCCATCAACTCCTCCCAACCCAGTCATTAATCCCCAGGAAATGCCCTCTACCCCAATCATTAGTGCTTCATTACAATCTGTCTTGGTCACACTCACTAAGACCTTCAAGTTCTCCAGCCTCGGATCTGGTCTGTGAATTGACCTCAGACCTGGCTGCCTTGGTCACGTCGAGCAACAAAAGTTTGCTGCTGAAAAATTCTCTTTGGCTGACATTGAATCGGAAAGTTTCCTACTCACAGGTGCCAGGGCAAAGCAGTGAAAGCTGAAAGCACATCTTTCCCAAAATAACCAGTCCCATCAAGAGAGTATGACCTCTGCAAGTTACAGCGCATTCTTCTCTCTGTGGAGCAGGCCAAGGAAAAATGGGTTTAACAAAGATTTTTGTGCTGATAGCACCCCCTGTTAGAGTTCTGCCAGCTGAGCTCATCAACTAAAACACTGTTTTTTCTCCTGGATGTGGAGGAAAAATGGTCTGGGGCCTAAACTTTGGCTAAACTTTGGTCAAGTGAACTGTATATGTATGGTCAGGTGAACTGTATGTGTGGCCTGGAGGAAGGAGAAAAAGGTGGCGGGGGGGAGAAGGAGAAGGGTAGACAAAAAAATCAAAAGCAGAACTAACTAGAAATTATAAAAGTAGAATTAACCTTTGTAACAAACTATGATTAATAGATGCCCAGTGACAGAGCAAGAAACCACAAAGGGTAAAACTAAGAAAAACAGGAAGGCTTGCTTTGCTTTATTCCGTATATGGATGTAAAAACTTTAAGGAAGTATATGTAATTTTTGTGGTTTTATCCTATATAAGCTCTCACATTTTATCTGTTGGGGGAGGGGAGGAAGTTCAGCTGCCTTGGCTGACTCCCCCATGCATGCATGTTTGATCGATCAATAAAGGAGCCTCAGGCTGTCTGATCCAAAAATCAACCGTGCGGTCAATTTCCCACAAGATGGTTAACAATGGGGTTGCATACCTCTCATTTGGCTCTCAGTCGCATCCTTACTTTATTGGAGGTATTTGTGACCATTCTTCTTCGTTGCAGCTTCTCAAGGGGTAGTAAAGACAAAAGCTGCATGGTAGATGGGGCCCAGGCATTTTTACCTCCCATGTTGCCTAATCTGGCTCAAGACAGCTTCCAGCATGGCTACTAGCAGTACAGCTCCACTGCTGCAGAAAGATACTCACCTACGTTCCCAGTATACGCAAGAGGTACAATATTCAAAAAGCACCTGAGCGCTAGATTAAGAAAGGGATTTAGCTGTTTAACTGCCACTTTAGGCACTTAGACCCAAAGTTTAGATCCTCAGTCTCCCCTGCTCATCTGCTGCCTAATCCTGTAGGCATCTAAAGCCTGGAGGCACCAAAATTTCTGTCTGTGGGCATGCACCGAAGTGCCTGAATCCTGATGGCAATGAGCAACTCAGCACCTAGTTTATGCCTAAGCTCTGGCAGGATCCTCAAACTAGGCATTCACCTGCCTCTCTGAGCACACCTAACCTGCACAGAACAGAGCAGGAGGATCCACCTGTGCCCTCCTTATACCCAATAGCCAGTGCACTCCCCTGGGATGTGGTTCAAATCCCCTAGGGCAGAGAGTGAGGGAGAAGGACTCTATAGCCCAGTGGTTAGGGATTACTCCTGGGAGAGCCAGGATCCAGTCCCTGCTCCAATTACTAAGTAATTAGTAGAAGAGCAACAGGATTGATTCACAGTGTCCAATGGGCAGGACACTCGCCTGGGAGATGGGACACCTAAATTCAAGTCCCTGCTCCAAATCAGGCAGAGTGGGGATTTGAACCCAAGACAAACTACTGGGCATAAATGAATGATAGCTTTCAATGTCTGAGAACTGGCAGGATTTTCTTAATCCAGTTCACTAATTCCTCTAATTGATATTTCCATAATACTCCTGCTGCTGGAGCATGGGTGTTCATATTAAGTAGCTTTCCTTCTCAAAAACTCCCATTTTTCTTCCTTGTCTGTAGTTAACATCTGTTGAACAAAATTGACGACAAGAAGGGATTCGTTACTGTCATTCCAGTGGTAAACCATCATCCAGATGTGTTAGAGGTTAAATCAAAACATGTTCCCATGTGTAATAGGAAAGGAACCGAAAGCTAAGCAGGCATGCTCTATGGCCAAATGTTTAATAGCTTTGATGGAGTTTGTATAAATTTCTAGTCATTCAGCTTTAGTACATGCCACATTTCCCCCCCTTTCCTTGTCACTTTCTATTTGTTTTTCCTTTGTTTATAGGAAATTCATATTAGTTTGCTTCATAATTCAAGCATGATGTTATGTTACCATTCCAGTTTTTAATTTAGCTAGTATATTAATCTTGACAATGCACCTGTGGTTTCACTCATTCTTACTGTCTTAATAGACACGTCCCCATGCACTCCATTCATTACCCTATATAAAAGAATGAACTGAAAAAACTGTGTACCATAGTAAATCACCTCAATTATCAAACAACCATTTGACCAAATGCTATAAGCTGAAATGATTAAAAGTATACTTAAGGGTGGCAGCATGAAGTAGCCTGGGTCTTCAGTGCTATCCTGGAGAGAGAATATACCTCTATCAGACAAAATGGTGTGTGCTTCTAACACTAAAAATCCTTGAGAAGGTTTTGCACACTTTGTTGAATTATTACAGCCCTAACACATCTATGGCCTTTCTTCTAGGCATTCTAAGGTCTAGTAAAACACTGGCATATATTTTCGGGATTGTGCTTGTACATTATCACTCCAGAGATTTTTAGCTCCTGACCATAGTAGTTCACTAAGTTATGGAAAACTTCAGTTGGGACTTCTAGGCACTACTGCAATACAAATAACCACCAAACCAATCCATCATGAAGGCTAGTGATGGATGAGCTTTAACAAGGTTCCGAGATTAGGGTACTTAGGTAGTTTCTGTAAGCGTCTGAAAGTTTGAATACTTCTCCACAGTTGTGTAGAACCAAGAGGTTTAGATAAATTCATCCAGAAATCTACAAGCGATGGGCTGATAACTCCTGCTTCTGATTGAGTTAGGAATATCCCAAGAACTCCTCCTCTCTCCTGATATTTTAACATCTCTACTTGCAGTCAGGGGCAGAAAAGCAAAAAATCCAGCAGAACTAAGGAACTGAAAAGCCAATGAAGTTTGCTGCAGAGCTTTTAGTTTGGCTGAAATACCCATGAATACATCAAACGTAACTCAAACAGTTCAAAGTGCCCTGGGAAAAAGGATCAAATTAGTGGGTAAACTAAAGACTGTATATGATTATTAATGACTCAGAGGAAGAGGAAAAGCCTAAATGAACAAACAATCTAAGGTGGTCTATTTTATAGGGCAACACAAAGCAGTATTACATGACTATGAGTGGCCACTGATGGCCAGCAAACAATTGTAATAGTTGATCAACAAGAAAAAAAAACCACCACAACCACCCAGCATAATTGCTTGACTTCATTAGTCTCTTTGTATTTAAGCAACTTCAGGTATCGGAAGAGAGACATGCCTTTGCCCCCTCCCCCAAGATAGTCATTGGGCCTCACATTTTGTTATTATTTGTATTACTTCAGTACAGAGAGAACCAAACCCCATCAGATTGCCATTGTTCTATGCAGATGTAGTGAGAGAACCCAGGCCCTGAAGAGATTCAGTCTAAATAGAAGAGATGTGGTAGGATAAACAGAGTCTCAGAGATCATCAACGACTTGCTCAGGATCACCCAGAAGGGCAGTGGAAAAGCCAGGAACAGAACACAGGTCTACTGAGTCAAACAGTGCCCCATCTACTTGAGCACGTTGGGTTCTGGACAGCTGGTACATAACAGAGCCAGAAAGCACAGGGCTCCTAAACCCTTGACTCAAGAGAAACTATAGGCCAGACCGTCCCTTCCTTAACCTAGTTCTGGACCTGGAAGGGATCCTCCACAAGCAGAAGGGGGGCAGGATTTTCAGCCATCTTTATGGCACAGCCCTCAGCCACATCTAGACTCTGCAGAGTCTTCCGCAAAGAGTCTGTGGTCAGTTTGGGGTGGGGGGGTGAATGGCCTGGGAGGAGAATGGATTAGATCCCCACTATGGCTGAGCAGAGACTCCTCAGAGAAGGTAATACTGGCTAGGGCTGTATTAACTTTTTTTGGGTGGGGAGCAGTATGCAGAACAAGATATTGCCTTTACAATTTCTACACGCACAAAGTAGTGTGTGGAAGTGGGAGAGGGATAGCTCAGTAATTACGGGAATAATTGCACTTCTGTAGCACCTTTCCTCTGAAGATCTCAAAGTAATTAAGTCACAATACCCCAGTGAATTTGGGCAATGTGGCAACCATTTTCAAGGAAGGCAAAACAGCAACGCAGAAAGGACATATTACTTGCCCAAGGTCACATAGTGAGTCCCTTGCAGTGCTGGGAACAGAACTCTTCCCTCTTATCCCCTGCTCTAATCACTCACTAACTCACCTTCCCACAGATTACTTCCTTTCTGCACAGTCTTTAGCAAGTGGGGCAAAACGATCTTCACTTTCATGGGGGGTAAACGTAATCCCAGGCACGGCAGCTAGCAAATATCTTGCAGAGTTCCACTGCTCCTGAGCAATGAAGTTGATTAATACAGCATGACCTGATAAGTGATAACAATTCCATCACAGAGATTTTTAAATTAACTTTTAAAATTGTTCACTCCTCTGATTTCTATTTGATCATTCTCTGTGGGGTGTGTGGAATTATGATTATTGTACTTGCCATGATTTTATTTAAGATCACAATTACTTGAATAGAGTATTTCAAAGAGCTTTTCCTTCTCCCTCTGTTCCTTTTTAAAAAAAATTTGTAGCTGTTAATGATCACTCCATCACTCATCACAGGCAACTGATCCAACTTTGCAAATATTTGGGTTGTATAATTACATTAGTAAATTTCAGATTCATGGAGGAAAGCGAGATCAACATTAATTCAATTCATTTCCCCCCCCCTCACCCCCTTCTGAGAGTTTGCAGAGAATATGCTGCCTTTTTTCTGAATGAAGGAGGCCACTGCCTATGAGCCCCATTGTAGGCAAGCATCTTTCAGGACAGCAGCATTTAAGCATGTGCTTAAATCTCACTGTCATCAATTAAGCACATGCTTAAGCATGTTCCTAAATCGGGCTCCATGTTTTGATTTTAAACAGTTTCCTGGAGGGGAAAAAAGTTTGACATGTTTTGAGCTGACAGCAGAACTGTTCAAGGTTCCCTCCCACCTTTCACATCCGGAGGATGAATCGTTCCATTTCTTTCTGAAGGGACATCATTAATTCAGGTGTCTGTTATAAAGGTGTATTTTGCTGATATGTTCAGTACGTCACTCACACCAAAGTCTCTCCCCTCTTGCAACTCTGCAGCACAAACTATCAGTCTGCAGCCACTTCACCATTGAGAAAAATAATTATCCAAAATGTAATTAAATTAATTGACCAGGAAAGTGATTTTGTGGGTCTTTGGGGATAATTAAAAATAACATCTTTTGATGCATTTATATCGTAAAGCACACAGTGCCACAATGGTGATTAATTCTCCTTGTTCTATTTTTCACTCTATGCAGTCATCCATCCACCCACCCAGAAACAATCTGAATGGGAATATTTATAATGTATTTATTCTTAAGGACCTGTGTATCTGAACTGGGTCTGTGTTCTGCGGAACCTCTTTTCTGTCCTTTATGCTGAAACTCCATTAAACAGAATAATGAAACAGCAAGGAACTAGTTTAGACACAGTATGAATAATGATTTTCAAGATGCACCTAAAGTTCTGTCAGCTCACTCCATTCTACTAAATTATCACAGCTGAAGTGAGGCCCAACTTTGCATTCCTAGGACCCCAAACCTCTGCTGACTTCTACGGGTATTCTGGGTAACACAAGAAATACAAGTGCAGGACCATGGTTCACAAGATGATCTGAAGACTTGCAGGTTTATGGGACACCTTGAACATGTTCTCAGCTCAGTGTCAAATAGCATACTTCGCTTGAAGTCATATGGAGCTATGCAAATTTTATACCATCTAAGGATCTAAGCTAGTATTTTCTGGTTTTGGTGTAAGCCAGTTGCTCAATATTAACAGAGTCTGATTGGGTTTACAAGGCAGGTGGGGAGTGGTAGGCCAGTCTGCGAACATTAGCATGTAGCAACATAAAACTCATCATGCAATGTGGATAAGCGAAGTATAACTCCAGTGGATCACCATATTAAAATGTACTTGCCTAGCAGGCATTTCTCTTCTATATTGGGTTGATTATATATAATGTTTAGATACCACAGTGAAAAAGAGTAGAAGTGAAGACAGCAGGGAAACCATGTTAAAGAAAGTAACATCTAGAACGGTCTCTGGGAACACAAGTTCACAATACTTACACTACATATTAATAGTCAATACACTTCAAGATCTTATGGGCCAGATCCTCAGATAGTGTACATCTGGATAGCTTCAATGATGTCAAGACATGCTGATTTATACAATCTAAAGATCTGACTCTCTATGGCCAGATTTTCAGAGATGCTGAACATTTGTTTCTCCTATTGAAGTCAGAGTGTGCAGAAGTTCTCAGGCCAGAGCTCTTTGGCTTTTGTGATGTGCAATATTGGTGAGTGCATTTTCTGAAGCTGCAAGGAAAGATCTGCTCCTTTCAGGCATTATGGACTGTCAGCTTTTTTTTTTAAATCATTTTCTTTGCTGTACAAAGGGACATAAATAAATTCAAGTGTAATAAGGATTCTACCATATTAACCTGAGAATGCATGCATTGCAACAGCAGGACATAGTAGAGCAACAACAACAAGGAGATTTGGAGGGGGGAAGGAGGTATGATGGTCCAGAAAAGGACACTGTCCTGAACACTGTTCTCAGTAGAACTCCATTTTACACAGGTGACCAATCAGATGCCTGGCACCATCCAATCAGCATATGACAGAATGCTCTGGTGTATCAGTACCATGTAACTGATGCTTTCTTTCGCTTAGAGAGTGAAATGGACTGCATGAGAAGCCAGTGATTTTTTTTTTTAAACAAGAAATGAACAACTGGGTGGAGAGAATAGTTAAAGGAGGAAATGAGATTTGCTTTCAGTAATTTGTTTGAGAAAGCAATCAGTATATTTCAGTAGTAAACAGAATTTTTAGAAGTCACTCTAACCTGGGAATTAATAAATGTGAGTATGTATGTACTCGCTCATGTAGGCGTGTGTGTTTCCAAATGATGACACTGATTCAGTAAACTTCAGAAATGCAGTTTCAGCTGTGCTCAGGTGGGATTTAACACTGGTACGCTACATTGCATTCTTGATGTCAGTGATTCACAGGAGTGACTACACTTGGAATAGATGACCTTGGAAAATGATAGAAAGCCATTTTAGAAGCTATTGAACGGCACTGAAATTTCCGTGAGGAATGGTAAGCCTCCAGACTACAGAACCCTCGCTGAAGTCAAAAGCAGGTTGCCTCTTCCATGCATGCAGTCACAACCGATGGAATTATTTTGGCTGTGCATGCATAGCCACGGGCAAGAGACAGTCCTATATGTGAGGTGGATTAATCTATATCAGAACGAGGGAAACAGCAAAGGGTAGCGGTAGAAGCATTTGTTCTTGAACCTCAAGGTCATAGACCAGCACAAGTCCAGATAAAAATCAGTCAAAATCCTGTGTAGCTCTAATGAAGTTTCCTTATTTACTGTAATGTAATTTCCAAGAGCAGCATTTGGCCCTAAAGTTCTGTTCCCTTGTATATGCAACTGGCTGAAGACTATGGTGTCTGACTACAGGAAACAAAGATCACTGCCACTCATACTGAAACATATAGGGTTAGGCTAACCCTAATCTTAACCTAAACCGCAACACTGATCTGTACTGTATACTAAAGCAGTATCAAGGAGCAGTTTCTCTGTCCTCATAGCTTTGGCTTGGGGACTGCTCTAACTTACACGGGTTGGACATGGTTACCTAAACTCTGTTCCCTCTTTCTGACCTGACATCCTCTGCAGCAGGGGACAGAGTAATGAGGCATAGGAGCTGGGTCTGCCAGCACCATGCCCACTAAGAACTCCTCCCAGCCACAGGAATCTTCAAAGATGACTGGCAGATACCGTCCACTCCCTTCTCACCACTCGGGTGACTCAAAGGGGGTGGATTTGGGTAGTCTAGACAAAGCAGAAAAATCAAAGATTTCAGAACTTTTAGAGATGAATCCAAAACGCTATCGCCTTCCACCTACTCAGATGGCTACAAATTCTTCGGTTTTAAAAAGCTTACTTTGAGTTTGTGCAAAAACTTGGAACAACAAAAGCCCTTGCTTCTGGGCTGAAGAGATGGATGGAGAGTCTTAATTGTTTCTTGTGGCTTATTCCTGCCTTGATCATTTGGATGATTTTCTTTGCAGTCCATTACAAACTTCATTAAATTTCCTTGCCTAGCAGGCATTTCTCCTTCATATAATCAGTTTCATTCTTGTCAAAGATAAATTACTTAAGTGGATAACTTGCTCCTATACAAATGAAGCTTTCTTTGAAGTTGTTGATAAGCAGTACTATAGCAAGGCACCAAATAGAAAGTTTCTATGTTCTTAAGCTTTTTAGTGCTATTGAATTAAATCAGTGCATCACTATTTTTCTACCTGAGTTGCATTGTGTTCTAATCACTACACAGCCTGATGAACGCCTTTTAAGTGAAATGTTCTATAACAAGCTGCTCAGGTTGAAGAGTTTTGCCATTTTTTTAGTGTCTTAGTCAACTTGCATCAATATAGTTTGTCAACTATTCATAGAGCATCTCCCCTCCCATACTACTTTCCTGTTCCCCTTGGAGACAGAAGGGGCCCCACTTTTGCACGGAAAAATATTTGAGCATTTTTGTGCTTATATTTTCATGTGCATTTACTATGAATAAGCACACAATTATTGCAGTTGGAACTGGATATTTAGACACATGCAATATGGTAAGCATGCATGCAATTCTGTTCTTAAATTTTGGCCTTCCTTAAAAAAAATGTGTCACTAAAAGGAATAACTGAGCCAGATACTGAAGCTACACGGATTTACAGCAGCTGAGGACCTGGTCTCTTGTTCTTGTTAAAGAATTAAAAAAAAAATCCACACTGGCACTTATCTGCCCTACAGTGGAGTGTCAAGTTCTCAGCACAGAGGACAAGGAACAAACAGCCCAGGATCCTGATGTCATGTCCACACTAAGCAGCAATGAAAAGGCACACTAGGTGCTTAGTATGCACCAGCAGGGTCTATGTGGACCAGTTAGCATACAACATGTGAGAGATTTAGAAATCACATTTCCTCAGTGCACACTGAACACCAGCCATAATTAGTCTGTGTTAAACACACACTGGAAGTGTGATGGGTAGCTTACACTATGGCTATTTCTGTTGCATGTTTTCTGTGAATAAAAGCAAATACTGGAAACCCCTGGCACCCTTCCCGTGGTCTAAATTCACTTGGTGGATTGTTTTATATATATTTTTAATTACAAGCATTTCCATGGCTCTCATCACTATAGCATCTGAGCATCTCACATGCATTAATCAATCATCCTGCGCTAGGGGAGTATTATCTTCAATTTACAGATGGGGAACTGCCGGAGAGATTGAGTGACTTACCCACGGAGTCTGTGGGACAGTCAGGGTTAGAACTCAGATCTTGTTCAGAATTAGGAACACCCTCCATTCCTGAGGTGTTTGTAACTCTGAGGTTCTACTGTACATTCCTCCCTTTCACTTCATTGGGGCTTAAGATGGAATAGGGCCCTACGTGGCATGAGTAAGGGTTTCACAAACCAGTCCTAAGAATCTGTTCATTCATCATGGGCTAGATTCTGCTGCCCTGTCTCTTGAGGGCTTGGAATTTACTTTGTGACAAGTCCCATGGAAACCAATAGAAACGCTTATGGAGTGAGCCATCACTGTGATCAAGGCATGGAAAACTTAGCGCTGTAGTTACAGTAATGCTGAAGTGGGTGTAATATCTTAATTAACTCATTTTAAAGAGAGCTTAGCAGTTATGACAAAGTCAGTGTGGCTTAGTGCACCAAGTCATTAACTACATAACCTACTTTCTTTCCAATAAGAAAATCAGGGAATTGTGCATCAATGTATCATTTTCTAATGAGCTGTAATTAGGTATTAATTAACCCATTAATTGATTAGTCATAAGAGTGATTTACTAAAGATATTAGTTTGTTTCCAAGTAACTAGTTTTAAACCAGGAGAAAATGCATTGTTAAATATTATGCATATGAGGTGCATAGTAAATTAGATATCAGGACTTAAGTGTCAGTTAGCAGTATTAGCAACTGACACCTTGGTGATTCAATATACTAATGCTAGTTACGTTTTTATTCCTGATGAGCTTAATGTATTAATAAAAGTGCATTTACATATTCAGTACATTATGAAATCAATAGAGTAATTCAAAGAGTGTGCAAGAGAAACAGTTAGAGAAAGAACAGTAAAGAGGCAGCAAAGTATTTGCTTTAAAGGACTCCATCTGCTCCACTGGCACACTGTTCTCTGCTTTGTGTCAGCTGAAGGGGAAATATTTCCCCTTCTCATTTTCCTTTCCTAGATGACTTACAATGAGGTGCATGAGAGCAGTTCCTGATTCCAGGCTGAATGTCTGCAGGGAGCTCTGTTGTTCTTAAAGCCTTCCTTAGTCTAAATGAAGCTTGTTATACAGAGTAAGCAGAACTTTAAAAATAGATGGTAAACACACTACATTGTTTGCCTTCAGCAGATGCTGCCCTATGGTCAAGGTGGGAAATGTCTCAAATGAATTCTGGTCAGTTTAACTACTGCAGGTTGTTTGAGTCAAGTTTTCAGTAATGCTCCTTGCAGCTGTATTCTGGACATTAAATTAATAAAAACACGAACCAAACTTTGCAGTGCTATGCATCTTTTATCCATGGATCTCAAAGCACTTTGCAATCATTGAGATTTTCTCAAAGGCACAAATGCGTTATGCACCAACTCCCTTTGACTTTCATTGGGCAGCTATCCTCTCCCATCCTGTCCATTTCTTTAAGACAATAACTGCTGTGAAGTAAAGGAGGATTGTATTACATCCATACAGAAGGTGACAGAGATGATAAAATTCACTCCTGTATTCTGGATAAAGGATTAAAAACACTGCAGCTTAGCCAGACTATTGTGGCAACATTTGTTTAAGTTTTGCAGTATGTTTTGCCAGGGAAGAATGAAGTGACTGCATCATTTGTCTGGACCAAAAAAAAAAGTTAGAAGTAAAGCTGGAAAGAGAACCCATGAAAGCCTCTCAGACCCAAGCTCCACCATTAGAGCAATCTGATATGCATCCCACCTGTCAGTTTGTCCATGGGCTTGTGTTGTCAGCAATACATCCCATCATGTTGTTTTATAAGATGAAGTCTTTCTGAACTATGAGTCATTTGCTATCAATCAGGAGCAAGTGAAGAGCATCTTTTTGGTTCCAACAAGCTGCATAGTCATTGTTTATAATCGTGTGCTTTGATGTGAGTGTTAATTTTGTGAGACATGCCATTAGTTTCTCTCAATGAAGGATGTGTGCTCAAGCGCATTAGAAGCCAATCACGTCTATTGCAATGGTAACTTAGTGGCAGAAGGATTTGCATCTCTTCCTAGGAGTCAATTATGCAAAGCATTGGAGAGCCTCTATGCGAAACCATGAATCATCCAGGGACATCCAAGTGACCTGTGGAGGTTCCTTGCAGGACTGAGGCACACAAAACAAGGTATCATCAGGACTGTGCTGAGGACATAGAATTAGCTGCTAAGTCAAAAAAGAAAAGCATCAGTCAGTGGGAGACCATTAAGCCAATGAGATGTAATGGACCCAGAGGTCCTATTTCTGGTCTGGTTTAGAATTCTTCCAACTCCATTGCTTCCACAAGGGACGCATAGACTAATGACCCACTATGTTGAAAGTGCTGGTTGTAGTTTATTTTTCTGACTATCAACAGAAGTTGGTCCAATAAGATATTACTTCACCCACCATCTCACAATTGTAAGAAAGGGTTCTTTACATGGAGACTGCTCCCTCATGGCCCAGTTCTCCTCCTGCTTACACTAGTTTCCATTCGCTTCATGGAGTTACGCCTGATTTACACTAGAGTTAGTGAAAGGAAAAAAATCAGGCCATGTGAGCATTTGAAGTGCTACCTTCTGGCTTTACTGACACAGACAAGCTTTGAGTGCTGTTAGCTCTTCAGTCATTGCACCTGTCAGGGTGAACTATACTGTATTCTGCCTCATCATCAGCCAAGTTTTCCAGGATGTCGTGGCTGGAAATTCAAATCCTTGACTGAGGTCTACAATACAAAGACATGTTTTTCACTTGCAGAACTGCTACTGCTGAGAAACAGACACTGAACCCCCATGCTAGTACCACATGGACACCTCAACTGTATTAGCTGCTAGGTTGGGACACATTCAGTGGCAGAAAACTTACGCTGCTGGTGTACAAGAAATGGGGAGATGTTCAGGGTAATCCATCCAAAATCTTTCACCAGGGCCAAATTCACTTTGGTGGAAAAACAAAGCCGGGGGATAAGGGGAAATGGGAAAAGTGAGAAAACTGCCCTTTCAAAGTCGATCGATCTGTTTGGCAGGAGTAGATTCAGTTAAGTGACCAGAGACACAAGAGGCCTGAAGGAAAAAAAGTGAAGCTGTCTGGAAAAAAAAATTAAAGCAGATTCCTTTGCAAGAAGCACTTTTGTTGAAACTGCAAGATTCTGTGGGAACATATTGATTCTGATGCAATTTTTTTTAATAGGAAAAAGTCAAAACAAGTTATTTAAGACTTGATTTTATTCTGAGAGTGTCCAAACATTTAATTTCCATAAGGTAAAAACATTGTGTTTCAACTTAGTTGTTTTGATTCATTTTATTTTGATATATCAAAATATTTGTTTCTTCACTAATAAAATTATATTATAATATTTCAACATTGAAATGAAGTGAGATGATCATGCCAAATCTGCATTTCAGATTTTTCACACCATGAACATTTTTTGAAATTTCAAGTTTCAGTCTAGGTTGGAACAAGGAAGTTTTGAAACATCCAAATTTCCCACCAAACAGAAATTTCATGTTCTGACCAGATCTTGAAAGGAGACTTGATTAAAAAAACCAAAACAGACTGAAAAAACCTATGGCAAAAAATAGGTACATAACATGCAGAACTCTGACTATAAGCAAGATTTGTACCAGTTTAATCTTCATAGTACCAAGCTGTGGACATGATTTGCTTCTCATGCTGGCATAACCCCTTTGACAGCAATTGAGTTGCTCTTGATTTACCTTAGTTTAAGTGAAAGCAGGATGAGGCTTTGTATCTAAGCCAGCATTAACAAATCTAGTGAGACTCAGTAATTTAAATATACGCAGTATAGTTATCTACCTGCCCTTGAATTTGCAGGAAGGTTTTGAGCTGTCAAAAAAAGTAAAACTCCTCTCAAACGAAAATGTTTGACCGAAGCCTCTCTCTCTGGATACTCTACCTTGCATTGGTTCAGGCAGTGTTTCTAAATGAAAGTTCACATGCATACCAGGGAAAGAGCCAACACACTGCTTCTGCTAATACTGCACAATCGTAACCTTCATTTTTATTTTCTCCTTTACACAGTATTTTTAAAAAGGTGGTGGTTTTGAAGACAGAGTTAACTTTGAGGGAAAAATAACCACTCTTAATAGAAGCCAGTGATTTTTTGAGGGTCAGAGACTCAAGTGGAATTTCAGAAGAAAGGGATCTCTGATCTCTCACAAGTGAGGGAAATGATAAATCACATTACCCTTGTATCTTCAGGCTGAAAAAAAAGTTCCTTTGGAAATTTGATTTGTTTGCTGTAAAAAAAAAACCCACACACACAAAAATCCACCATCTTGGAATTGCTTGGCTTTACCCCACAATTTCCTGCTTCTCCTAATCTCATGAGTCGTCACCATCAGGGTCATAAACAAAGTGACCTTGATATTCCATTTTTTCCAACTCCTCCCAGCAGGTGATGTTTCAAGTTATTATCAAGCCAATCTAGAAAGAAATATTCAGACTGGGCCAGATGCCTAGGTCCTTACTCATTTTATACTTGGGCAAACTCCATGGGTCAAGGCCAGAGAAGAGACAGCTTGCAAGTGTCTTAAGTGGCTGAAGGGTTAGCGCTCAACACAGACTGGGACAGACCTCAGTGGCATTGCTACTTCTGAGGTACAAAACACTGGGACAATCCTGAGCCCATAGAATTGGGCGGCTGGCAGTGTGCACTGAGCACCCTTACAGATTTTCCAGTCCAGCTCTCTCAAAACAAGGGGACAATCCTAGCAAAACCTAGGCAGGTGGCAAGTCTAGCCTTCAGGGAGGCCCTCACTTGCACCTCTGTTGCAATGGATCCTATGGACCATCGCAGAGGTGCAGAATCAGAGGGGCCAGTCCAGCCAAACCATGGCGCCACACCTTCTCCAGCCCACCTTGACTGCTCCTTGTGGAACAAAGCTGGCAGGGCTCAGTTCTGTGCTTGAAAAGGGCCCTGTGGGGCTGGAATGATTTGCTGAGCGGAAGCAAGTAGGGCATGTAATTAATTTGTAGGTAATTTGCACCAGCTCAATTAAGTTGGCACAATGTGGCTGCTTTGCAAAGGTGTTGCACCCTTTAACTCCTCCCCATGCCTTAACTGGGAGCTTTCCCCCAATGTGTAAAACTAAGAAACATGGAGCTGCGTCCCCCTGCATGTCAATTTATCTTTTCTGCATGAAATAATCATCTTCGCTGTAAATCTTTAATGACCTTCTGTCTTCTAAATGTCACTCCATCATTAGCACCTGGCTTAAAAGGTCAAGTGTTAAAACTGTTCCGTTACCCAAATCAGCAAGGAAATCTGTGTTTACATGTTAAGGGTAATTGTGAGCTAGCGGAAGTCAGTGGAGTTACTCCAGATTTACCCCAGTATAACTCAGGTCAGAATCTTGCCCTGAAACTAAAGACAGCAGGCCTCCTTCATGTCAAATGAGCCTCAGCCCAGATGAAGTGGTGCCATATAAAAAGTGAGAAGGCAGGTAAGTTTCTGGGGCAATGAGTCCATGATCTCTCTGTTGAGACCGCCAACATGGGGACCAGGTTGTATTAGTTATACTGGTAGGTTATGCAATGGGAACTCTTGTCCACTAACAACTGGATTGTAAGCTGTGGGGGCCAACACCAATCTTTGTGCTGGGTTTTGGTTTCCATTAACAAGTAGCCCAGTAATGCAATTGAAGTCACAATGCAGATCCAGCTATTTGAAGTAAAACACTGACTTCTCTCAACTAAGAGACAAAAATTCTACATAAAGCTTCTATCAAGAGTAGCGCAAGTGTAACTTGAGAAAGAGAGCAAGCCATCTAAAGTACTTATATGGCCCACAGTACCATGCTATCTGAGTATCTCATGATCTTTAATGTACTTATCCTCCCAAGACCCCTGTGAAGTAGATAAGTTCTGTTAGCCCCATTTTACAGATGGGGAACTGAAGCACGGAGATAGTAAGCGACTTGCCCAAGATCACACACAAAGTCTGTGGTAAAGGAAAGAACTGAATGTGACTCTGACTTCCACCCTAACTGCTGGACCGTTGTTCTCCATACAAGGCAGAATTCAGCCAAGTGAAGCCAGTGGAGATCCACCACCATGATTGTTGGGAGGCAGCATAATCCAGTGGTTAGGGCACTTCTGCAGGATTCAGGAGACCCAAGTTCTATCCCCAGTTCTGGCAATGACATCACTTCACCACTCTGTGCCTTGATTTCCCCATCTGGAATACAGTGATGATACATGCCGCTGTAAAGCGCTTTGAGGTTGACAAATGAAAATTGCTATGCAGGAGCCAAGTATAATTATGCCTTGCCTGTGTTTGGCCCATTGTTCACAGAACTTATCAGCACAATTATGTATATTGGGAACTCTCTTTTTACAAGTGTCCAAGTCTAATCTTTCTGAATGCTCCTGAGTAATTATAAGGAACGCTCAACAGGATCAATAAAAACAAGTGTTTAAAGAATGCACTTCAGCCAAAACAGGTTATGTGTGTGTTTGCCAAATTTCTAACTGGCTCCTGTTAGTTACTGTGATGACTTTCCTGTTATCACAGATATCTTGCAGCAGAGCGCTATATCATCAGTATCTCTTATTCTGTAGTTATTTACCCAGAAATAACTCTGTCAAACTACCAGGCAGTTTTGTGCATTTCTCTTCTGTAGGGCTTTTTGTACATTTACTGCTTTAAGTTTGGCTTCTAATTTTAGCTTCCCTTAATGACATTGGTTTTTTTGTCATTGGCAAAGGACCGAGTTCACATTAAAATACTGCACATTATCGCAAGTCTGTCATAACGTTGGCATAGATACCAGAGACAAATGTGTCAAAATGTTAATTTCAGAAATAAGATAAGTAAGTCATCCATTAAACGTCCCCTTTTTGTTTTGCTGATTGCTAGGCATGCAGATTCATTTTTCACTTCTGAAGGGAATTGAGGTTTGATTCTTTCAAGACCTGCCTTATTATATTCTGCACAAAGCAGATGTGATTTTGGCAATTGTGTACTTTGTGTCAAATGTTCCTCTTTTAATATGGCCAATTAACTCCGAATCTTACTCTACTTTCAATGAAGTTTCAAAGGCGAGTACATTTTGAGAGATCGGTTGCGGCAAATTGTTAAATGTGAGTAACAAAAAGGTATCTTTAGCACAAGTGAATTAAAACCAAATCTCAAAAGCAGCTTATCCAAGGGAGAAAGGATGCAAGATTTTCTCCCCTCACTACTTTGTATGAAACATTTATTAAAGCAAATAAAACTGTGGCAATTCCAGTCATTTTTCTTAACTAAAGCAGAAGGGATATTTCCACAGCTGATACAATCTTAGTGCAGCTAGTAACCTGACAAAGCCCATGTTGTTTGAGTCTCTTATAACAAAGGTTTAACATGTTAAGAAAGGAGCCAGAGACTATCCTGGCAAGTACAGGCCACAAGCCTAATTTCAGTACCAGGCAAACTGATTGAAACTATAGTAAAGAACAGATCAGCACAATATGCTGTGGAGGGCTCCCTGTTGATGTGGGGTTTGGGAGGGGTGAAGGGTGGGGCTGGGGATGTTCATCATTCCCTCCCCCTCCCGTGTGTCCCACCAGCTGAGAGGAAATAAGTAAGCTTGGGATGAGTTCCATGCCCCTACTGCATGATGGGGATTCCCCCTTTAGGAGAGCCCTGGGACAGCCATTACCTACATAAATCCTTCACGGGTACTATTGTGTCAAGTACTAGGAGATGCAGGGGGCTGCCAGGGCTACAGGACCAATGGCAAGACAAAGGGCCTCTGTGCAGATACTCCCGAGCCCTGGAGTATCTCCAACATTTGTGGATGGTCCCCCCAGGACCGCTCTCACAATGGAACATTTACCAGGAGATCTTCACTAAGTGAAGATAAAGAAGATTTTCTCCTCTTCAATCACATCCCATGGGATGGGTTGACTGGTCCCTAGGGTGTTTCAGTGACCAGTCAGATGCAGCCAGTCAGACCTGTGGGCACCACTCTGAAGAGACTCCTTTCACATCCGTGAAATTAGTATCGATTTATTCCCATGTGACTGAGAGCAGAATCTACCCATCTGTCTCCAGGATACTTCAAAATGCCTCATCCCAAACTCAGCTCTTCTGGAGTAGTTTCCCAGATCCAGCCCAGTCCCATAACAAAGTCCAATATGAGGGCTGTGTGTACTCAAGCCAGAATGTTCAGAAGGACTCTGCACCCACAGTTCGATCAGATTTTCATAGGAGTTCAACTTCCCTCTAAGCACCAAAATAAGTGACCAGATTTCCAGGAGAGCTTTGGGTGCACATTATGGGCTGGGATCTTCTAAAAATGTTGTCATAAGTGTCGCAGTGGGAATTGCTCACTATCCAGTACTTTTGAAAATCTGGTCCCATATGTAGGCATTTAAGTAGGAGCTGAGCTTTTCTGAAAATCTAGCTCCCAGAATATAGACTAAACTGCACATGAAGTTTAACAGTCCCCAGCTGTAAGATTTAACTATCCGAGATGAATCCAGGTAAATAAGTACTAAGCTCTTCCTAGGTGTCTGCGCAGGAAGTTCTGCACATACCATTTGCAAGGAGCTCAGAGACATTGCTTGCAATATATTTCCAAAGTTAAAGCTAATCCCTTTTGTCTTCTCCAGTTCTAAAGTTTCTAAATGTCTTTGGAATTGTAGGATACACTTATGAATATCATAATGCCAACTAATAGGAGCAACAAGTAGCATTGGAAAAAAATGACAAAGTAATTAGGGATTAAGATAATCAAATGTTAAGGATTAAAAGGGACTGAATTTGACAGACAACTTGCTTCTTTAACTGCTGTAAAATTAAGCACCTGTCCCATTTTTGCTGTTTCATTCCTCTCCTTAGAGCTTTTCTTCATGAAATGCTGTAATCCTGATGGCTTAAGATATCAAGGAGAAGCAGCAGTATCAAGAGGGGAAATCAGGTAGCTCAGCATCTCATGAATAGGGAAGAGTTATACTGAAGATCGCAGGATGGAAACAGAGCAGCTCAGATGAGACTCCTCCACAAATAACCCAACTGTCTGTCTCTCTCCACTGGGACCTTGAAAGGCAAATACCTCAAGTTAAGCTTTTTCTGTCAAGCTTTATCTGCTCCATAGAATAGCTGCAACGTCAGGAGCAAAATACTACATCTATAAATACCTCTATGGTGGCTTACATTTATTCAGAATTAGGAGCTTTGGCTGTTGAACCTAAAGTCAGGTGCCTAAATCCATAGTTCAGCACCTTAGCAAGAGACATGATAGTACGAGGTTCAGAGCACCTGCAGCTGCCACTGGATTCAGTTGGAGCTGTGGGTGCCCAGTATCTCAGGAAAAAGTCAGGTTAAATATTCAAATATGGATTTAGATGGATGGCAAAAGCTAGACAAGTTTGAAAAAGTGGCCTTGAGGTTTAGCCATCTCATATGGAAAAGTTCTCATGCCAAGGATTAGGGTTCACCCATCTGCATTCTAGACTCTGGCTAGATAATGCAGGCTCTATTAGCCTCCATAATAGACAACAATGCTAAGCTACGAAAGCCAGATTGCAGAGGGATGGCTTATGGTTTTGAGTGGTAAGTTATTGAGCTATATGAATAATGCTTTGTTTACTCTTTCGAATCTTTAAAATTCCTCCCACAGGGTGGAAGCCATTGGATTACACCGAGTTCCTATAAAGAATACACTCCCTTGCTGAAGGATAGGTGAAGATGTATAATAGAACTTTTAGTCTGAGGGCCTCAAGCACGTTACAAGTATTGTGTCTCACAGCTCCCCCGAGGCAGGCAAGTAATGTTATAAGTGGTAAGATGTCTGGGGCAGAGATTGTCATTTACTCTATCTTCACACAGTGCCAATCAGAACGGGCCCCGTTTTGGTTATATTAATGAAATAAATGCCCATTTCAAAGAAATTAGCTTGTCCGAAGCCACTATGTAAAGCAGAGGCAAAGTCAGAAACAGAATGAAGGAGTTCAGACTCCAAACACCCATTTCCATCACTGTTCCACACTGACTCTTACGCACCTCATTTCTTTTTAGTCAGAGCCTTGGCAACCCTGGTGTACCCGAGCTCCTGAGCATGAAGACCTTTCTGATGGCACAGACAGCAGGTCTCCTTGTCTGTTACTAACAGTTGCTGCTTAATCACATGACATTAATCCTTATGCTTATTTTTATAGAAGTTGCCCTTGCCTGGTCACCATCTAAGACAAAACTCCACACCCCGGCTTTCACTTTTCACGTCCCCCACATGCTCAGAGCACCTCCTTTCCCCTGCTCAAGCTAAGGTTAGAGCAGTTTCTGTCAAGTTATAATTTTAAAAGGAGCATGAAAAGTTCAGAATCTTGTGAGATGTGCAGGCATTTCTGTTGGGCATTTTTTGTCCTTGGTTACCTACACGTGTTTCATGTTCTAAGTGGAGAGCAGTTCAAGAAAGAAAAGTAACCTCACTTAGACTTTGAAATGCACGGGGCAAGTGAATGACTGGAAGTAGAGAGCTCCAGGCAGAGTGGGCCAACCCCTGTGCTAGGAGCCAGGGCTCCTGGGTTTGATACTCAGTTCGGTCCCTGACTTATGTGACCTTGGGCAAGTGGATTAATCTCTCTGGCCCAGATCCTCAAAGAGATAGCAAGGTTCCTAATTCCCATTTCATTGGAACCTAAATACCTCAGAGGATCTGTGCCTCACTCCCTTTGCTCTCTCTAACATGGGTATAAATATCCTTGTAAAGTACACGGAAAACTCTACATAAGTGGAAAACAGTATTAATAATAAATCCAGTTTATGTATTAGAACTGCTCTGCTTGTTACATTGTTGTAGGTACATATTGTTACACATGAACAGGATAGGCACAAGACTAGCTGTGCTAGCATCCTCCAAACTCTGTCCCTGACCTGGCGCAACCCATCTCCAAACCGATTCAGTCCTCTGTTCTCCCATAGCTTCAGAAAGACAGTCAGATGGGTTCAGGCATTTTCAACGTCATTACAACAAAAGCCAAGATGTCTCCTGGTGTCGACTCTGTTCCTGGCCTCAGACACCACTGTAAACGAGGAGTGACACCACTGACTTTGGTGTCAGACTCAGGGGGCGAGCGAGGATCAGGCTCGGTCTTAGTTCAGGCATTTGTTTCCACACCCAATTATAAACTCCCCTTCTGAGGGAGTTTAAACAGAGAAAAGAAAAAGACTGACACTGAACTGTAGCCATGAGAACGGTACCATTATAATTACACTGAGATCTGTGCAGTCAATAAGCCATTAGGGTAAATGCACATTTTCCCCTTCCTGCTTTGTTTCTCTACGTTCTCCCTCTGGTGCTCAGAATGCTAAGAGGGTGCAGTACATTTCAATTACCTCGACTTGCCGAATATCTGAGGGCTCGGTATCACACCACATCGGCAGGCTGCTGACGATAAGTGCATTCTAAGGAGGCTGTGAAATCAACCCTGACCCACCTTTTAAAGGCCATTTATTTTCCTTTTTAACTCTGCTTCCTAGCTCTTCACTGCAGTGTTTCCCACGGACATACGCTCTGGTGGAATAAATGCCGATATAGTACATAATCTTCGAGAGCAGAGCTGAAGGCAGTGGGAATATGAAATGCTGGACACATGTTGAACTTAAATTGTTAGGATCCTTCTATGCATACTCATGTGAGTAGTCCCCTAGAATTATTCCTGGGAAGAGCATTTGCATGAGTAAGTGTTGCAGCATCAACAGAGAAAGAAATCGGCAATATTTTTATACATCTAACTTCTACAGAGCCTCTCACTTTGGTATCAGGTTCCTGTACAAACTGATGAAGTATGCAGTTCTATAACAAATGGGCAAGATCATTCTCCATATCCAGGTGTAGTGAGGACCCTCCATACTTACATCTCATCCCTCCCAAATAGAAAGGATGGGGGCTGAGGACCCTAGGAAGAGCTCTCTATAAGGTTGGGCCTGTCCTGGGTAAGGGGGCTGAAATGGGCTGGGCAGATCATCATCCCCCCCCCCCACCCCACCAGTCTTGTGCAGATTAGGGGCCTGTATTACATTTCCTCTAGAACCTTCTCCTTAAGAGAGTTATGGGGTCAGCTGGGGAGTCTCAGGTACTGCAGCTCTATTGGGGCAGCAATGGGACAGCTGAGGGTGCAGGGATAGGACTTCCCGCCCTGCAAACAACCCGAGCTGAAAAAAACTGAGCAGCTTTTTCCTGATATGCCTCACCACCATTAGTAAAGTTTGTGCAGGGTAAAGTATGCCCTCACTTATATACGTGCAGCCCCACAGCCTTTAGTTCAGTTCCACATGCATGATGGAGGACATAATTTAAAGACAACATAGCTGAACATATAACTGCTTCTGCATCATCCTTGTAGATTAGATTTAATACTATACAGTATGTGTATTCAATGCAGATTTCTGGAAAGCTACAGCGAGGGGTGGAAGAAGGGGAGAGAAATATACATGCTTCCTAGACAAATATCAACACTGAATTTAAAAACAACCACAACCACAACCCACACACCGCTGTTTCTATTACTTCAAAATACTGTGGCAAAACAACTGTGCTAATTGGGAGAATGAATTTCATAAAGGTGGTGACCGTTGACTTCTCCAGGAGACAAACATCTTGATGACATTACAATCTCCACATTAACAGATGGACTCCCTTACAAGAAATTTCATAGAAGAGTACATAATCTTATAATCAGCGTCTCTGTAAACAAGTCATAACAGCTCAATGACAGACGCTCCCTTGTGTTCCAGTTGCCTGTGTTTAATATTGCCGAAGTACAAAAGATATGGTCAGAAGTTCAGTGAATTATCCATTGCCCGCCAAGTAAAATCTAATGGATTTTTTCTGCATTTCCCGTCTGTTCATTTTATACTATATATTTAAAGATTAGACGTTTTCCTCATTCTTGGAGCTCATGCGGTAACCCAGGGAACTTTCATAAAAGCCTTCTTTCTTGTGCGTTATAATTAGGTATCTGGATTGTTCAGCCATTTAACTGCTGCATCACTGAGGGTAGCAAAGTATTGCAATCCACCCTCCAGTCTTCTAGCTGCGCTCTCTTCCACCACCTGTTGGACCATCTGCATTGCTGCCTCACAGCTACACACTGAAAACTGAGCTAGGCCAAAATTACTGTATCATAGTGGCCACTCTGGCTGTTCTAGTCAGCAGCCTAGTAAGCCTAGTCCAGGGTCTGCATCCAGGGGCGGCTCTACAAATCACGCTGCAGCAGCGCGCAGCGCGCAGCGCGCCCGCCCGGTCGCCTCTTCGGTTCCCCGCGCGGCGGCTCGGTTGAGCTCCCTGCGGGGCTGCGCACGTCCACGACCGGAGCCACCGGAGCCTGGACTGCGCGCCTGCGCGGCTCCGGAGCAGGCGCGAGAAGCGGGGAGACCGACCGCGTCGCCCCGCATGCATGCGGCCGTCCGCCCGCGCTCCGCCTCCCCGACCCCGCAGCATGGCGAGGCGGAGCTCAACGAGCCAAATGCCGCCCCGCGACGCCCCCGCCGCGCGCCTGCTTTTCGCTGGGTCTCTAGCCGCCCCTGTCTGCATCCCAGGTTGCCAACCCCAGTGTGTACACGTTAGGGCTTCTGGAGCTTGTCTGTACGCTTGTCTCTATCCCAGAGTTTTCATAAGAGTGGTTATTGCCAAAGAGCAAAAGGCAGAGTGAAAAAACACCACAACCTGAACCAAAGCCCATTGAAATTAATGGAAGCCTTCTCGTTAATTTAAATGGGCTTTGGATCAGGCCCATGGCAACTTTACTCATGTGAGTAGTCTTTGCTCATGTAAGATCTACCCCCTGCACTCTCTTTTAAACATAATTTTCAGGGGGATTTTCACATCTCTCCAGGCAATTATTTAACTCAAAGCATTTCTAAGATTCACGTGGCTGCTTAACATGTAATAAAGGGTCTGATTCCGCCATCCATACACTGAATCATGCCTCCCAGTCGGAGGAGTTCCACTGAAATCCCTGGCACCTCTAGTGCAAGAAACCTCAATCCAGAAAAGAACTTCATGCACGTGGTTAATGTTTAGCATATGCATAGTCCTATCATCTTCAATGGGACAACTCAAGTGTTTTTTGCAGAAGCGGGGCCCATAGTGCTACTCAACGTGACTCTGGGCCTGATTCTGCCCCCCTTGTTCAATGGGTACAATAGTGTCTCTCTCTAAAATGGCTCCTAAGCCCCAACCTTACAGGATACGTCAGTGTCACACTCAGTTACGGAAGACAGATTGCATCCCATGGCACAGGATATCCGGGGTGGGGAGGGGGGAGAGAAGAGAGGGGACGGGGACTAGCAAACAAACAAGACTAGATAAGAATAAAATAGGGAAAAGAATGGATAGATCTCCACAGAAATGAAGCCATGTGTTCCCAGTCTGGAACTAACGCTGAACGTTGTCAAAAGGAAAAATTGGGAACTGATGCATTATGCCCATATTTGGAAACATTTGCTATGTAGTCACGTTGGCTATGGCTAAAGGCCATCTAGGGTTTTTTTTTTTTTAATTTATTTAACTAGATCACATTTTTTGCTCACCCAAGGCAGCACCAATCACCACACCAGTGTTCTACAGAAAGAGCAAGCCAAAGAGAAAAATCAAGTATTTTTCTCGTTATGTTTTAATCCTTGAACATTTTATTTATAATATATATGGGTCTTTAGAGGTCATCAGGCTTCTGAAGGGTATAGGAGTGAATAATGTTCAGCAGTGCTGTTCATTTGTTATAACTCAGGATTGCTCGCATATTCAAAACACACACACACACAAAATCAATCAAGTGTTATGCTACTTTAGCAATGGGACAAGCGCTCACAAGTTGAGAAGTATCCAGTACAAACAGAGGGGAGTTAAGTGCAGTTAATAGATGAAGAAGCAGATGTTTGTGGCTGGTTTTACTTTGACCTTTTTGATTTGGGAAGGGATTTGAAATCTATTTAACAAATTAATAGAGAAGAGATTCATGGCGCACATGACCTTTGTTAATGCGATGGAGAGAAACAAAACAAAGGCAAGTTTGCCACCTATGCTGCCGCAGCTGGATAATTGGAAAATGAGTGTTGGGGTTTTATTTCAAGGGGGAAGTTAACTGCTCTGTTGTTTTCAGGTCACCAGAATAAAGAATTAATGAGGTTATTTCAGAACATGGTTTGGAGCCAGGCTTCCTGACTCCAAGCTTGTGAAATACAGCTGCAATCAGTGGGTAGATCATCCAGCTGCAGTTCTGAGCAAGAGGCAGGGCCGGCTCCAGCATTTTGCCGCCCCAACTGTCGGGGGAGGGGGGAAGCCGTAATCAGTGACAATTTGGCAGCAGGTCCTTCCCTCCGAGAGGGACTGAGGGACCTGCCGCCGAAGAGCCAGACATGCCGCCCCTTTCCGTTGGCCACCCCAAGCACCTGCTTGCTGCGCTGGTGCCTGTAGCTGGCCCTGGCAAGAGGGAAAGTTCCTTTTCATTCTGCAGTGGAGCTGATAGGAGACTAGTTTGAACAAACTGTTTTGAGGATATATCACCATGCTGTTTATTTAGAGGATGCAGGGGGAGAGGGTATTATCAGGGTTTGCTGCTTTCTATTGGGAAGATTCACGTTCTCATCACCACAGCAACAGCATCTGTGGGACACAGGGTTTATCTCCCTCTCTTCACTTAGGGCTAAATTGTTGCTTTTAGTCACAGTCCTGCTTGGTTCAGGAAGCATTCTGTACCCTGGTGATCCCAAGCTCCACAGGAAGGAGAGCAATTTGAGACACCTTTTAAGGAGTAGAGTCACCTTCCCCAAACTCCTTTGTGGGCTGGCATGGAAAAGGAAGATCCATGACTCCCTGTGTCTCTTCCTATCCCCTTTCATGGTGTCACTCCCAGTGGAGAGGGAGCAGAACATAACTAAACTCTCCATACACTCTCCAAAGCACAGAAGCTGCCTGACCCAGCTGCAGGCTACACAAAAGGGGGTTAAAAAGTCCCTTACTCCCACCCTGCACAGCCATATAAGTGTTAGCCACAATCCAGCCCTTAGCTGTCAGACTGACAAAGCAGGAAAAAATCCTCAGCCAGCAGAACGGAAGCAAATCATGGGGAGTTATTTTCTCCTAGTCACAGATGAATGACAGATGCATTGTAATGTGTTCACAGGCCTTCACATCCATGTTCTTTCATCAGTCTCTATCAAAAAGGCCTATAGAACTTAGATAATGGAGGATGCTCATAAGAACAGAAAAATGAAGCCAATGCAAGGGAGCGTGGGGGTGAATCACAAGTCACCATTCCCCCTATAAAGCCTGGAATCATGTTAATTGTTATTTCCTGCCTTTGTTCAGCACCATTCAAGCTATCACTGCTAACCAAATATGAGCAATTTCTGCAGCATTCTGGGTCTGTGTTTAATGATGGAATGGGCCAGGTTTCAAATGTCAGATGCAAAGCTGCATTGTGTTAGCAGCCATCAGGGGGGTCCCAGAAACAAGCACATACTAATTTGGAAAATTATTTCATCCCATGGAAGAGATGTATTTCAGTTGGAAAAGAAGGTTAGGAGCTCTCTAGCTAAATATATAGAGGCTATGGGCATTCTGGAGAGAGCCTCACAGATCTCTGGAGAGTAGCAACTGACACCTCATGGAAACCTAATTTATTTAGCATGTGCATAGTCTAGCCAAGCGATGGCCTCTTCAGTGGCATGATGCAGTTCTCTTCTAGGCCACCGCCGGACCTAGTCAGCAGGCATTCGTCGACAACGTGGGGTGGTGTCTGTGTTACGTCGCAGCTGCACAAAGGGCTGTCATGACGGCCCAGCGACACTGGTTGGCTGCACAAAGACCTTGCCTGGTCCGGAACCTGTTCACCAGGGACTATTGGCGATGAGGCAGTTTAAACCCAGACGGGCAGATTGTGGGGTCGGCAATGAGGAACTGGTTGGGGATTATAACAGATATCCATTCCTCTTGCCAGAGTGTTTCCACCCTAACATCCTGGCGTGGCAGAGGAGACCATAATGGGCGATGTGACAGAAAAACATGCAGCTGGTGGCTTAAAAAGGTGATTGTGCAGTGGCAGGCTTGAGTTGGCATGTACTTTCTCCAGTAACTAGCCAGTAGCAACCTCTTGTCTGATGTGAGGAGGAGCAATATTGCTCAGAACTGGGAGCCATGGGGGTGGAGTCGAATGCAGGGTGCTGAAGATGAAACGCATGGTGGCACGTAACTGCATAGCCACCAGTTGGGTGTGTGATGATTGACTCCAAACTGGTTCGCAGTACTCTGCCACTGAACAGGAGGAGGTGGCAAGAGCTGACGGCCACAAAGTTGGAGCACAAGCACCCCACGACAAACTTGCCAGTTTGCTAAGAAGATTGTTACGCATCTTGACTTTAGCTGCTGTCTTCTTCAGGTGGGCGTGGTAACTAGGTGTGACCGTAGACCACATACTGAGACAGACCAGTTCTACTTCATGCTTCACCTTCTGACCATTCAGATAAACATTCACTTCTCGGGTTGTGCTGGTGTGATGAAGATGGAACAAACTGGAGACTGTTTTTATGATGGTTGGCTGGAGGCGCAGATGGAGGCAATAGATCAGGGTTGTTGTTGCGCCACCCGCCAGTACCTGACAGCAACCAGGGAAGCTAATGATCCAACCAGCGAGCACCAGCTCAACAAATCCCGGCACTGTTGTCACCGATAACCCCAACATGCAGCCCGGTGACTGTCATTGGTCCAGCTCTACGCATGTTACAACTCAGTGTGGAGGGTGTGTCGGCTGTCAGGCATGATTTACTCTGTGTTCTTGCTCATCGGCATACTATCAACATCATTTGCTTGCAAGAGACACACATGGCAACTGCCGAAGTCGAGTGTTACAGTATCAACAGCTTTGACCTGTTGTGCCATGTGGCACACTCGAAGCATGTCCAAGCCACATACCTTCGGTCCAATATTGCAGATGTCATTCAGCTGATGTCTGTTGAATTCTGTGACACCATCCAGGGTGGCAGGTTCTGGCTGGCAAATGTTTACAAGCCTCCAAGTGTCAGCTGGAACCAACAGGTTCTACCAAGCCTGCCACACCCATCCGTCTACATTGGAGACTTCAACAGCCACCACACAGACTACGGGTATAAGGAGGTTGACACCGATGGTGAACAACTTGCAGACTGGGCATCTCGAAACTACCTCACCCTTATCCATGATGCTAAGCAGCGAGGCACATTCCATTCTTCTAGATGGGATCGTGACTACTCTCCTGACTTGTGCTGGGTCAGTTCAGTTCATGGCCATCCTCAGCCAGCAACATGCCAAGTCCTGGATAACTTTCCATGCAGCCACCACAGACCATCACTGATCCATATCGAGCTACAGCTCCCAGTAGTCAAGAGTTCCAGAAAGAAGCAGTGGAACTTCTGAAAGGCTGACTGGGAAAAATACCGTAAAGTGCTGGAGAAGAACGGGGTGACAATATCAGCCTGGCATCTCTTGGTAAATAAGACTTAAGATCACAGAAGCGATGGTATCTACAAAACAGCCTGCAGAGCCATCCCATGCGGTTGCCACCCGCTCTACATCCCCTCTCTTGACGAGGAGAGCACTGCCTTGCTTGAGCAGTATGAGACATCTGACGACCCAGATCTCGCTGACCATCTGACCGAATCATTAGACATTGCTCACCGTGCCAGATGGGAGGAGATAACCGAGAGGATGAGCTTTACCCTCTCCAACCACAAGTGTTGGAGTCAGCGCTGATGCGTTGGAGCAGCTCAGCAGACACCTGCACTCTGCCAACCCTCAGTGACACCCAACCAGGTAGCCGGACACCCACTTAAAGTGGCCAGAGCAACTTTGGAGACACAGGTGTGAAGACAAGTGAGGAACGAATGGTGTATGTTTAAACATGTACACCAGATCAGAAGCTGCCCAGAACCATTCACTGTAACAGAGCTGGAACAGACATTGGGTAGCATCAAGTATGGAACAGCTGCGGGCTATGACAACATATCTCCAGAATTCCTGAAAAATCTTGGCCCCCATGCTCGGCTTTGGCTTGTGAAATTTGTCACCGGGGTCATCAGTGAAGGCAGGCTACTAAAGATATGGCACACCACAAAAAAGACATTGGCCTCCTAAAGCCTAGAAAGGACCCAAGTTAAGCATCAAGCTATTGCCCCATATAATTACTGTTGGTGTGCTTCAAGGCACTGGCATGCTTGATCCTACAGCACATATTACCCAATGTGGAGAGAATTTTGAGCCCTGACCAAGTTGGCTTTTGCTGAGCCATAGCACATGTGAGCAAGTACTTGTGCTGACCACATTTGTTGAAAATGGCTTCCAGAGAAACTTGAAAACAGGTGATGTTTTCCATTGTCCTAACAGCGGTGTACGACATGGCATGACATACTGGCCTGCTCATGACGGTATCACTGATCCTGCTACCTTGGGTCACAGGTATCGTTGAACTTTCCTCTGTGATAGGCAGTTCAGAGTCCATATGGGGAAGAAGATGACTGCTTGGAGATGACAGAGCCATGGGTTACCCCTGGGCTCTGTGCTGTCTCCAACCCTGTTCAACCTTTACATCAATGACCTGCCAACAGTGGAGTCAAAAAAGTGGTAGAGGCCTGTGTTCTTGGTGATGAAAATCCTGGGTTTACTCATTGACCAACATGGTGACATGAGGTTGCTACACAAGGGTTGCATCTCCGTGCCAACCTGATGGAAGATGGAGTTGGCAACAATCTGGGTTTATGGTACCTTAACACCCCACAAATGTAGCATGGAGCGGCCAAGCCCTGTATTCCAGCTCACACTTGCTCCCCAGCAGCAGGCTGGAAGGAGGTGGGTTTTGCTTCCCCAACTCTCCATGTTTCATCCAGACAAAGCCTGGTCACTAACCCAACTTTATGTAGGTGAAGTGAATTTCAACCCCAACATAACAGTCCATTCTCAGTTTATACAAAGTTTCCCTTTTTATAAGGCAACCCAAGTAAGGCTCAGTTGTTTCATTTATAGGGAAGATTTAAAAAAAAATGTTTTGTATGGTTGTACCTCTTGACAGAGAGCAGAAAGGCTTCCTGGCTTGAGCAGTATAGCTTATCAGCAGAGGACTATGGACCTGATTTTTCCCCCTACTTATTGCACAAGAGAACTGTAAAGCCTACATGAGAAACAGCTCATCCTCACTTTGGAGAGGAGGGAATTCCCCCCCGCATGATAGCAAACTCCTCTTTCCTATCCCCTTCCAAACAAGGAACATTGTTGTTTTTTTGGAATTGAGTAAAAGGACTTTATACACTTTGACAATCACTGAAGACGCTTTAAATGGAAAGTTAACAGCTTCCTAGCCTCAGACTCATCTTCAGCCCATTACTGTATAAGGACAGAAGTGTTTCGTTCAGTGCCACAGTGAAATTCCAATTCCCAAACAGAACTATCTGGGTAAGCAAGGGCTGCAGGATCAGGATTCTTGTTTTAGAGTAAATGCTAAGGATTAGTGATGTCTGGCACCAGTCTAATCCACACCAAGATTGATACAAACCCAACAAACTTTTGCCTGTGTGTGTACACATTAATATACTGCACAAATGAGCTCCTTTGCAGAGTCTCACTCAATTTTAAACATCCAGACATTACAATTCTCCATTCCATGCCATTCTCCTTACCAGAATGGGAAATACAAGAATTGACAGTGTCTAGATTATTTATATGGACAAGCTCCCACAGGGCTTCCAGTGATGTTATGGCATCCCATCCAGAGCAAAGCCATTCATAGTTGATACCATAATCAGTTGCCCAGGGAACAGTGTTCCTTAAAAAAAAATTATGTAGACTTCAAGCATGCAAAGGATGGCGTTGTGGTTTATTCTCATTCTCTTTGTATCATTTCTCTTGTGTCTCAAATAAGCAGTGAAATAATTATTATAGAAGCCGTGCATATAAAAACATAATAAAGCCTCATGCTTTTGTTTTCTTGTTCCAGCTATCAATCGTTTCAAGGATAGAAGCTCCAGGGTACATGGATACACAGTGGAGACACTTTAACACATTTCTCGCTCTAGCGATACTCCCCATTTTGAGTACAGGGAATAATCACTGGAACGCCTCTGAAACCAGAATGGACTTGAGTGCAGATTTCTTCTCAAAGGTGGAGCTGACATTTACAGTATCATGCCAAAGGGAGCCATGTGCTGTGTGAGAGAATATTTCTATAGCCTGAGTAGAGAATAACCTCCTTGGGCTGTGTGAGCGCAACAAACTTCACAAGCTAGCCAGCAGGAGATTACCCAGGGAATAGATAAGGTGCTGCAACATTTTCACAAGAGCTAGGGGTGTTCATCTCAGCTGGCTAAATGGCACATTTGGAGAGTAATCGCATTAGGTGAAATTCACCCTGGTGCGCAGAGAGCGAGAGAGTGTGCACGTGCATGCACACAAGTCCCGTGCACCACTTATGTTCCACTTCAGTTCTCAAAATAGAGCTGGGACTTGTGTAGGGCACAGGCCTACACACAGTGGTGGGTTTCACTCATTCTGATTAAATCTAGTTCTGACTATTCACCCATCACAAGTTTGTGTGTCTGTTCTCTCATATACACCAGGGCTCTGAGCCCTATGGAATGTCAGATCAGGTCTTTCACATGTGTATTCAGTGTGTCAAGTTACTGCTGAATGGAAAAAAAAGTCTCCTCTCCTGGAAGGCAGCTACACTTGTGTCAGAGAGATGAAAACGGAGAGAAATGAACATTATTTCTTTGCTTACTGCTCAGCTGGGCTCCCTGCTGTGGGGGAAAATGGTTTTACATCAAGCTTGGCCTCTACTAGCATTAGACAAAACTAAGCCGTGGGTTATGACCTTCTGTGCAGGTATATGCTTGGATGTGGGGAGGAGAGGGAGAGAGAGAGAGAGACACAGACACCACACATACAAAATTTTATATTTGTTATATACATAAGCACACATCTCCATCCACACACCTATGAGGACTCCAACCAAATGCAGCACTGTAGTAGATCTAATAGCCTCCCATATTAATGATGAAAATAAAGCATCCCCCCAGCCCCTATGGAGACAAATACTCTAGCAGCGCAAGAGGGAAGACTTGGAAGCCCAAGTCTGTGGGCCCCATAGGGCTACACAACATCAAAGGTTCATTCATAAAGGGAGCTGACCAGGCATCATTTAAAGCTAATGATCTGTGCCAAGCGCTAGCTAACTGCCAGGATTTCACCTGGAATTCTAGGTGCCCTTCTGTTCATTTTTAAATTTCAGTGCGGATCTTTGGAAATGAAACAATGGCAGGAGGCCGAGAACCCCAGGTAGAGGGAGGGCAGATGCCGTGGGAGAACTGTCTCCCTCAGTAAGCAACTGAGCTTACCTCACTCCTGCAGGGTTGGGGAAATGGGATCCTACAGCTGCAAAGAGCCCAGAGTTTGGGCAGTGCTTGTAATGTGTTGCTCGACAATATCAGACAGACAAAGTGCTGCCGATTCAAAGCGCATCACTTTTAGGGACTTTTTTTAAAGTTACTGTATAAATAGACTAGGCCAGTGTTTCTAACTCATGTGATTGTATTGTGGTTGTGATCTTGGGTGTTTTGGTTAAAGCCCCAGCTTCTGGACTCATGTGAATATGTGAAAGTCTCAGCATTCATTAAAAAACAAATTAAGTCTTTAGCCCAGATGGCTATGCAGAAAAGCTTGAAAATATGAAAAAGGGACTCAAGTGTAATCTAAATATTCAGAAACCTGAAAAAGAATGCATCTAAACTTATGATTTTATAGGGCCTGACTCATGATTTGAGCACTCTGCCTTGGCAATACCTCTAGCCACGAGACCCATTCCAATGGGGACAGTGAAGCTGAACTAGCAGGTTTGGGAGCCGGTACAGTAATCCAGGCATTCATCTGGTGCACACCAACACTCACTTTACCATGCACAAACACCTCCCGCTTTGTCTTGACTGTACACTGAGGCACTTGTAGGGTTTTAGTGAGCACTGAGCTTACTTTTTGGGGCTAAGACGTAAAAGCAAGTTTCTGTATGGACAGATGCAATCCCCTGGCACCTTCCACAAGAGCAGGCTTGAAATCCCTGATGTCCAGGGCAAGCAATAACTCGGGTAATTAATTGCATTCTCCTGAACTGAATTCCCCTGCACTTCTAATAGTCAATATTTCTGTGAGAGCTGTTGTGTGCATGGTTTATTGTGCCCTCTTAAACAGCTGCCACATGTTGCCTTAGAGGTGACTTGGAAAAAGCATTCTACACATGCAAGATAGCACTGCGAAAAATAAGCAGAACTGACATTCAGATCACACTGCTCCCCAGATCTCTTCATTACAACAAAAATCCCTGTCTCCTAGCAGTATCAATAAGAAGAATCAATGTCAGGGTTTCTCAGTCATTTGGGAGCTCTCTTTCAGCCACTGGTAGCATGTGTGAAGCCTGAAGGAGCTTTGCTTACAAAACAGAAACATATTAACGCATTTGCCCTGAGCAAATGAAAAAGCAGTGGAGTAAGAATGTTCTATTGCTGCTGAATATCAGAACATCTCAGTGAGAATGCCAGACATTAAGCAATGGCAACAGCCCTGCTACTCTCCTTGCATATTACAAAGTTTGTACAATTGAAGTTAGAGGCAGAGAAGTCTCTGCCTGTCAGCCAGTGCAGGATTCTCCTCCACAGTAGATTTGTCTTTGGCACTTTGTTCCATCCATTTCTTAATGATCCAAGAGACGGGGCATCCATGTTTCCCTTGGAAGGCTAATTCCATCGTGGCCTTGCACTGTAGGGCTCACGTAGAATACCCATTACTCTGCTGCTCCTCAGATCTGCACTGCAAAGTCACAAGAGCTCCAAAGCTTTGCCACCTGCCTCCAGCTCATTCATGCCTTGCATTATCACAGGAGATTCCTTGCACCACTGTGTCCCCAGCTCAGACCTCTCCTTCAGCATCACAGGAGACTCTCGATCCACCATCTCCCTCCTGTGTGCAGAGGGCTTTCCCACAGTCAGTGTGCCTGGTGCCACTGAATTCCCAGTTAAGCCCTATTTTGAGGGTGGCACACAGGTATTATGTAGACCTTTTGCACAGGGGTGACTTCCACTTACTCGTATATCAGCTACGTAGAGGACGTTCACATATTACTGAAAAGGTGCTGATCTGGAAGTAACAGACACACCTTGTTTCCAATACCGAAACATGACAAGCTATAAAAGTGCTCCCTTAAGTATAAGCTGGGTAGGAGTTATAAACAAGGGGAGCCCAGGCTCCCTTCCTATAGCATAGGTGATCTGGGATGGAGCTATAAAATAAAAGCAGAAGCTACCTAGAGGGAAGGGTGCACCCTCTCTTCACCCCAGCTTACTGTAGGGTGGAAAGGTGTCCCTTTTGGCTGTTACCAAGTGTCCTGAGTTGTTTGTACATGTTTTTTAAATCTTTTCTGTGTTAGTATAACCAGCCGTGAGGAAAAATGACTTGAACTGAATTATAGAATAGGTAAAATTAAGCCCCCGACTGACAGGGATATCTACCTACCAGCATAAATTGTTTTTCATTCTTTTTATATTGGAGAGACGGTGGCTCTCTTAGGCTTCCAAAGAACATCTATGTCCTTATCAAGAGCAAGTGGTAGATGCAGTTATGAATATTTAACATACAGTGATCTAATGATTTTAAAAGTGCTCCCTCCCTCTCCCCATAAGCCAAGTCTGGTGTTTTTGTTTTTTAAATAGAAAGAAATAAAATGACTTAGCTTTAAAGTACTTGAAGCAGTAGCGAATGCCAGATACAACCTATTAGCATAACCTAGCTGTAAGTAAGGCCCCACTTGTAATAGATTTTAAAATTTATTCTTCATTCACTAGAACTATAAAAGGTTCTGTGCACTGCTAAATAAACAGTGCACGCTGTTCCCAGTAGGATAATCCTCCTCTGTAAGAAAAGAATTAAACTAAAGAATGGATCTAAAGATATGGTAAGGCCCATTCATATATTGCTACCATTTATTATTATAAGGCAGCAAGGAGAATGATCCTTAGATCTTTGCCTATATATCACCAGCCAAAGCAAGCCTCTTGTTTTGAATGTTTGGCTCAATTCTAAACTCAAAAACCAAGAGAAATAAATTTTCTAGTACATTACGCAGTGGACTTCCTGGACAAAGTGATTCTTTTCCTTATTCATATTCAGAAAAATTCCACTTCATACTAGAAAACTGCACTCCATGGATTGTGTGTATAAGTGGACAGTGCACTTCTTAGGGGCTTGAAGTCACTTGCCTTTAAGGATGGAAAAGCATGCAGAGCTGATGTTCAGCTTGCATAAGCATCCCAAAATACAAGTGCATCAATCAGAAACAATCTGAACTATCGAGGGCCAGCATGGACATTTTTAAATGCCTAACTAGTTGTATGCAGGTACAGTTACTGTGATTGTGCATGCAAATGAATTAAATGCTTGCTCAGATTGTGGGCTAGATTTTAAGCACAGCCCTGCACTTGGGAGGATGCAGGATGACATTTTGATCCCCGGAAGGCAGAGTGCATCCTAGATCGTCGAGGTTTGCAACCCCAGCCACCACTCTATGGGGTGCAACTTGTTTCTTCTGGCTCAGCCAGCCATTTCTATCACTTAGTGCCAATAGTGGCAAGCGGAACCAGGGCTCCACTCTCAGGAAAACAGGATCACAACAGTCCTCTGTGCCCAGACCATGCAAGGGCTCTGATTCTGCCCGGCACTAACAGGGGCTGAATATGACAAGAAGGCTCCTTGCCCACCTCAGCCTTCTCTGCTACTGTGCAAATGGTCCAACACATGGCATTTCCCTGCCTATACCTAGAGTATTGCCAATCACAAGCAGTCAAGTTATGTCCTCAGGCTCCCAAAAAAATCTATGAGATTGGATTTAAAATAATGAGATGTGTTTATTTAAAGTTTGGTTTAATTTGTATTTCCCTTCAGGCTTTTGAGTCCTTAGGGTAAGATTTTTCAAGCTTTTCCCCACAGCCATGTGGGCTAGAGACTTATTTATATTTTTTGAATGAAAGTTGAGATTCTCATGCAGTAACAGGACTCTTGGAGGTGAGGCTGCAAAACCACCACCCAAAACTGCCAGAGCTGCTACATGAAATTGAGTCTCTCAAGCTAGAGATATTTGGAATGAGAATCAGTCTGGAAACCCAGCTGGAAATTCTCACAATAGTACAGTCTCTCAGAAGAGTCACCATTTTCTGCCTCCCCGTCGGTGATACAGAAAGGGGCTGTTGGTGTTTCTGTATTTTTCTCCCTTTCATTTCCCAGATAAATCCCAGAAGTTCACAACTTCAAACATTAAAAAAACATAACAAGTAGATGACTACATTTTTCTCCAATCTCACAAAATGGGCTTGGGCTCAGTTCTAATTTAGAGCCATGGTTTCAGCAAATTTTCCTTTTATCCAGGCCACCTTTAAAGACTTTTCATTCCAGAAATGCCTTTGGAGTCGTATTGAATTCATATACATTTATTACAGCTGATCAAAAATTCTTCTTTTGATCCAGTCCCGTATAACAATCTCATAAGCACACTCATTTCATCCAAACCACGCTTCTCTTTAGATGGAAGGGTGCACAACTGGTTGAAAGACCGTACTCAAAGAGTAGCTATCAATGGTTGGCTGTCAAACTGGGAAGGCATATCTAGTGGGGCCCTGCAGGGGTTAGTCCTGGGTCCGGAACTATTCGATATTTTCATTAACATGTATAAGCATACAGTGCCTTGCATTATCCGTTTTACAGAAGACACCCAGCTGCAAGTGCAAACTCTTTGGAGGACAGGATTAGATTTCAAAACAACCTTGACAAATGGGAGAATTGATCTGAAATTGACAAGATGAAATTCAGTACAGATAAGTGCAAAGTGCTACACTTAGGAAGGGGGAAAAAAAATCAAAGACAACTACACATGGGGAATAACTGGCTTGGTGGTAGTACTGCAGAAAAGGATCCGGGGGTTATAGCAGATCAAACTGAATGAGTCAATAGGTTTCAAAGTGTTTAGTTTCACAGCAGTTCAGCATTCATCTGTGTGTCTGCCTGAGCTACTGTGGTGCCTTATGGGAGTGGTAGCTCAGGTGCCTCACGTCTCTATGGACCAGGTTCCTCAGATGGACAACACCTTATGCCAGCCAGAGCAGAGACTGTGCTGCATCATGGGAGCTGCTGTCCAGCCAGAGACCTGAGCCTATGGAGAAGAATAGGGTCATGAGTAGCCCTATTGACATCATAGGCTTAAATGCCTTGCTGCATTAGAACCTAAGCTGGACAACCTGTAGCAACATGCCTAGAATTTGAATTTAGGATTATCAGATACAGGAGAGAAGAGCTTGGAGAAGGCAGCAGGAAGTCAGTGTGCGCACATGGCTGGACTACCAGCTGCCATTGTAGCATCTCCGTAAATAGTTCTTAATAAAGAGCCAGTTTAGTTTTAGAAATATGGAGTCCTGTCCGGTTACTACCGGGCATGTGTTGCATGAAACAACCCTTATTCCTGATGGTAGATATTTAATTAAGTGTGTAGTACCAGTGGGACTAGTTGTCTGAGCAAGCACTCAAAAGTTCCACAATCCAGCCCTAAAAATTTAAAAAAACAGCATAAAAATAATTCAAGTATTTTTTGTAGGTGTGGTTGCAAGACTTCTAGCTTTTTATATCTACAATGCTATTTCTGTACTACAGGTTGAAATGCTGCACAACATGAAACACCCAGAAAACCTACAATTTTCTAAGTAGGAATGGAAAACCCAGCTTCGTGTGAGCTCTGAGTTAATGCAGTCCTTTAAGTAAGTGACTTACTTAAAGTGACTGCAAAACAGAGAGCCGTCAATAAAAATCTCTAAGCTTCATCAAATAAAAGAGTAATTATGGTTCATGCTTGTCAGTAGTAAAATACATCAGCTGGGCATACACAAAACATCATGATTTCATTGAAGATGAATGCTAATGTGCCAAATTGCCAGACTAAACTTAATTGCTCTTTTTTATCTTCATTAAATGATAAGCAGCAGCAACAGGAGTGGTTCTGGTGACCTTGGATTTGCATAGGAACTTAAACCACACAGACAGCTGCTGCATTTATTTCTAACAAAGGCCACCTAACTGGGTGTGCGCGCGCGCGCACACACACACACACACACCTGTCCTCTGCAAGCTCCACCTCTACTTTTATATCAGATTTTTGCTTGATGGGATAACATGAAGCTCTCAGACTCTAACAAATACTATTTTTGCCTCTATATAAAGGCCTCAGTCAACTCTTTCAAAGAGCAAAGCAGTTTTTACTCCCTTTTCTTTCCATATTTATCTTTTGCAGCTTTGGTAATCTTTGTTTTCAGAACAAAAATACCATACAGCTACTTTCAATTTCCATGGCAACACCCTACACAGATTTCAGTTGATAAAACCCCTGCAAACCCATGTTCCTTTAGGTTAGTTGGTGCAGAAATTACACACCACTACTCACAAATAACTCTATAATCTTTATAATGCTTTCTGGGGAAAAGAGTAATGGCCTGGTTTTTAGACCAGCTATACACAAGCTTCCTTCTTTGTGCCTGCCATTTCATGCACACAAATAATGGCAGACATCTAAATTGGCTAAATTGTGTCTAAGGAGCAGATTTGCAGGTGCATTTAGGTACTTAGACATCTAAATGACTTCAAATTAATCTACAGAGGATAGTGAGCACAAAATTGCACCTGCAAATCATTTGTGCCTTTGAGTTGAAGACAGTAAAAGTAGGCAGTTGTTTAAAAATCTGGTTCATATTTGTAACCAGAGCTGGGGAAAATGATACATAAAGTCACATTAGTAAATTTATTCGTGTCACGTATGATTTCCTCTCCCCCCACGTTTGTGTGTTTTTCATGAGTATTGTGGAGGTAATGTGGTCTAACGAATAGGGCACTTGCCCTGGGTGTCAGGAGACTTCGGCTCTATTCGGGGCTCTGACCCTGAGCTGTTGTGCGCTTTGGGCAAGCCTCTTCTTCTCTGTGCCCCCTTTCCCCTGCCATCCTCGGTCTGCCCTGTCTATTACCGGAGACATCACCACAATTGATTTAGGAGCACAAAATTCCCAATGGGACTTCTACTCCTTAGGCACTTCTGAAATTCCCATCCTTGAGGTATTTGAGATTATTTCTTAATACCAAAAAAAAGGGTAAGTGCACTAGACTATACTCATTACCGAACTCTTCCCTTCAAATGTATGTTTCCCCTTGGTGAAAATAACGGGGTGAATATTCTGAAGCTACCAGTTCAAAGAGAAGGCCTCACTATAAGCCACACTGGAGCTGTGATGAGAGGGCTAAGTCCCAGATATATTCCATCGCACGGGGGGTGGGGGGAGGAGGAGGAGAGTGAGTAAAGGAGATGACTGACTAGGTAAAACTATTAATATGAGTTTCTCTTTATTATTCCTTTTAATTACTTGCATTGGTGGTAGTGCCTAGTCCAGTGTTTCTCCACCTTTCCACATTGGTTACCCCTTATTCCAAAGAAATTTTTTGGGGACACCCTTGTATTTGCTATAGAAAAGAATAAAATGCCTCAATGATTAGCTGATAGAATTAATTCTGTGTGTGGCTTGTTAGCAGCTGAGAGAAAATAGATGACCTTGAAGGGTAAGAATGTACTGGGAGAGGGAAAGTGAAATTCTTTGCTTTAGATTATAAACATTTTCAACATTTTATGACCCCTTTGATTGCCTTTCATGACCCCTCCTGGGGTTCTTGCTCCACCAGCCTACTGGATAGCAATATTATACTATGGATTTTATGCCTGTTTGTTGAACAAGTTTCCACCCCCACCCCAAGAAAGTTAGTATTTTTAATAACACGAGTAAAAGTACAACATGATATATAGTGTTAAAATACGTTTAAAAACTTATGAGATAACTGGGGTAAAACCAGTGATTAATAAGCAGCACAATAGTATGTTTTTAAAATCATTTTTGACATTACTGTGGCCAGTGTGAATTCATCATAGAGGGCTGAGCTGTAACTTGGCAATCTTCCCTGCGAATAGGGCAGAGCACAGTTGCACCAATCCATTGTGTGGGCAAGTATAGCTGTGACAAACTAGCCCTAGCATGAACTAGAAGTCTCAATCCAGGCTTTTCCTTGGGTTTGCTTCCAATTCTTATCAAAATGGAAGCGTCTCCTTTAAAATTTTAGCTAAATTTAGTCAGAATGAGATTAAGGACCTTGCTGAAAGGACCCTTCAGGCAAAGTTCAAATGACCAATTAGTGGCAGCATCCACTTTGAAGATACTTAGCAAGCTGGGAAAGTAAGACAGTATTCTTTAAAAATGTAAAACTTATCACAGGGCAGATATCACTCCATCCTCCAAGCCATCAACACCTGACAGTGGGAACACTTTTCTAGGACTAGCTAGCCTTGTAATCCACTCATGCTAGTGGTATTTCAAAAGTGTTTGGCAAACTCCCTAAGACACTTATTAGATTCCTACTTCAAAAAGGTGGACTGACCAGATATTAGGAATGTAACACTGATCACAACCAGGTTTTTTGCCTCACTTTATCCTCTGCAGGTTTGTGCTCCATGCTAGAGAGAAGCCAAATAATCCAGCAACATCAAATGTTTTAAATTGAGGGGAAACTAACAGGCACCAAACATCCAAATCCTTTTGCAACTAACGGCCCAGTCAAGATCCAGGGCTGCTGTTAATGATTCCTTCCTCTGAGCCTTAATTATGTCCAGTGTTTGATCAATAGCTGCATACAAAAACAGCACAGAATAGGAACTGCACATTTATTAACCAATTTGCCTGCTAGTTAAGATAGATGATACTTAGTGGTCACTCTCTGCCCAGTACCTTTGTTTTTTGTAACTGTTCTGAGAGACGAAATCAATATGCTTTATAACATATGAATGTCATCTCCTTCAACAACTCCCCCCATCCTTCCCAGGAGAAACCTTGTCACCAACCCCACGCCAATTTCTTCTTAGAACCTTAAGAGAATTCTTGCCTGTATTTTTATCACTTCAATTATGGTCTTGCCAAGAGGCCCCAACCATGACTCAAGTCCCATTACTTATGTACGAGACAGTCTCGGCCCTGACGAGTTTACACTCTAGATTGGCAGGACAAAGGGTAGGAGGAAAACAGATACACAGACATGAAATCATAGAATATCAGGATTGGAAGGGACCTCAGGAGGTCATCTAGTCCAACTCCTGCTCAAAGCAGGACCTAATCCCCAACTAAATCATCCCAGCCAGGGCTGTGTCAAGCCGGGCCTTAAAAACCTCTAAGGAAGAAGATTCCACCACCTCCCTAGGTAACCCATTCCAGTGCTTCACCACCCTCCTAGTGAAAAAGTTTTTCCTAATATCCAACCTAGACCTCCCCAACTGCAACTTGAGACCATTACTCCTTGTTCCGTCATCTGCTACCACTGAGAACAGTCTAGATCCATCCTCTATGGAACCCCCTTTCAGGTAGTTGAAAGCAGCTATCAAATCCCCCTCGTTCTTCTCTTCTGCAAACTAAATAACCCCAGTTCCCTCAGCCTCACCTCATAAATCATGTGCTCTCAAATGACTTGCCAGGTCACATGGCAGCACCAGGAATAGAACTTTAGTCTTCTGAGTGCCAACCCAGTATCTTATCCCGTGGACCGCACTGCCTTTCAATATTAGCATCCTAATCATACCTGACTGCCACCATAATAAACGTATATTCAAAGCTTGAATAATTTAGTGAAATCGTCACACCCTGGAACAGACTGGCAGCTCAAAGCGTTCCCCCCTCTGCTACGCTGGATTTTCAGCAATGTAACTCCATTGGTGACAGTAGCACTGCTCTGGATTCACACTGGTATGACTGAGAGTAGGTGTGAGCCCTTTGCCCGCAAATAGGCTTGATGTGTAACAGTGACAACGTATGTTCTGGCTAGTGCAACCCATTACAAACCAGACACCAAGCAAAAAGGTCTCCGGAAGAAGTTGTGGAATTCATAGATCTAGAGTTTAAGGCCAGAAGGTACCATTCGAACATCTAGTCTTACCTCTTGTATAGCACGGGCCATTAAATTTCAGCCAGTTACGCCAGCATGGAACCAAATAACTTGTTTAACTAAAGCATCTCCCCCAAAAAGGCATCCAGTCTTGATCTGAAGACACCAAGGGGTTGAGAATCTCACACTTGCCCTGGTAGTTTGTTCCAATCACTACTCTCTCACTGTGAAAACTTTGTGCCTTATTTCAGTTTTGAATTTGTCTGGCTTCAACTTCCAGCCAGTTGTTGTTCTTATGCCTGTTTCGGATAGATTAAGGAGCCCTTTAGTACCTGGTATTTTCTCCCTGAGAAGGTACTTATACAGTGTAATCACATCACCTCTCCTTCTTGATCAGCTAAACAGACCGAGCTCTTTCAATATATTACTAAGGTAGTTTCTCCAATTCTTCTATCAGTTCTAGAGCCCTTTTCTGCACACCGTCCAGTTTTTCAACACAATTTTTAAAAAGACACACCAGAAATGGGCACAGTATCCAGTATCAATCTCAACAATTCCATACAAGTTAAAAAAAAAAAAGTGTCACTGTTTGTCAATCCATTTAATGCATACCTTAAAAATTAGCACTGTACAAAAGCAATAATCAGAATGCCACGAGGTTCTAAGTTTAATGCCTTATAAAGAGTCTAAGTACATTACATCTACAGTTACTTTTAGCGAACAAACTTGTAATCTCAAAGAATGAAATCAGGTTTGACATGGTTTTATGGAAAATAACTCCTGTTGATGGCATTAATTATATTCCTATTCTTTATCAATTGAATCCAATATCAGCTTCTCCATTATTTTTCTCAGAACTGAGATCAGACTAACCAGCCTAGAGTTACCTGGGTCATTCCACTTGCCCTTTTTGAATATTGGCATAACATTAGCACTCTTCCAGAATTTCCTGGGTATTCCAAGACTTATTAAAAATTAACATCAGTGGCCCAGAGATCTCTTCAGCCTGCCCTTTTTGGACTCTGGGATGCAAGTTCCGCAGGCCTGCTGACTAAAATATTTATCCCTACATCATCCTCACACAATATGATCACATCACTCTGCTTCTTTCCAAGTACAAAACAGAAATATTAATTGAATGTTGGCCTTCTCTGCAATATTAATTTCCCATACCAATTTAGTAATAGGCCTATATCATTTTAGGATTTCTTTTGTTCCTAATAAATTTAAAATAACCGCCTCCTTATTGTCCTTAGCTTTGTCAGCCATGGATAGGCTCCTGGTGTCTTTAGCTTCCTTTATCAATTTTCTATACTTCATAACTTCTAGTTTTCTCTACCCTCATTTATTACATATTGCTTTTTTTTCTAATTATTACCTATACTTCACCACTGAACCAAGGTAAGAGAATTTTGACTAAAAGCCTTTTTCTTGATTGTCTAATCGTGGAGATGCTCTCCCCATTATCACAGCTGTCCTGTCCTAGACTTCAACCAAAATCGAGAGCAATGAGACCCTCTGAACCAGGCTAAGAAAATCCTGTATCAAAAGGAAAAAAAAAGAAAAAAAGAAACATACCAGTCAAATATGCTGTCCATGAAGAATTAAATGTCAATGAATGACCCTCAAGTAAAGTGATAATTGAACCACAAGAAGAATAGAGAGGGGTCTAGCCCAACTCAGAGCTGAAGCCAAGCCTAGTAGTACATGCATCAGAAGAATTTATCTGCACAGTACTGTTCAAACAACTACAGACAGCCCTGCCTGTCTTGTTTATAATGGGAAACCCTTAGAAGCTAAGGACAGTTAATCAGTATTCAGAATAGCTGGTTGATCGTCACTGAGATGGTCAGTTCAGGGACTGTAGTCTGTTCACATATGTATCTCATTCTGCAGTGAATAATTTATTCTACACTCATAAGTGCCACAAAACAGGGAGCAGCAAAAGATTTAGGACAGAAGATTTTACTCCCTGTTTTTTAAAGAAATTTGAGATTGTCAATGGAGCAAAATTGATTTTCCCCAGCTGAAAATCTGCCCCAGAACAGTTACCAGGCTGGACTAGACAAAGGATCTACCTACTGTGGTGCCCTTTCTTTGAGGGAGGGAAATGCTGCATACTCCAAAGGAAGATGCAAGAGCCTTATAAAGTTCAAATTTGCAGTACTGTACCATGGGGGTGGGGAGGTGGTTTCCTGATGGGAGTGGGATTTCCTGATACCGGCTAGTGATAAGTGTATCCATCAGGCATTCCTTGCTCTATGTGACTGAGTATATAACACCTAGGGTCAAAGAATGAAAGCCACATGGGCTGCTGCTAACTTCTTATCCAGATACTTATTGAATCACATCAGATGCCAGAGGAGAAGGCAGAGCATGCTCTCACAGTGCATGTGCAGTTGCATCAGGGACTACTTCAGAGATTAGATTGTAATGAACATAAAACTAAGCTTAAATGATCCAGTGTGAGCCAGCCAGCTTGGAGTTCTGCTCATGCACATAAATGAATAAATCATAATGTATTATGCAAGAATCTGGTGTGCTCCCCGGATGAACTGGCCACATGGGATTTCTAGTGCGCTGCTGTTCATCTGCAATTTACTACTCTTCAGGACTGCAATGAGTTGCCCAGGCATCCTGCTCAACAATCGAAACTGCACCAGTCTGCGTCAAACCGGGCTTTCATTGGAATAGGCAGACTAAGCTCACAGAGACAGGAAGGGAAATCCAAACTAGAGGTCCACATATCCCAATTAGCGATTTCAAGGTATCCGAGTTTCTAATGATGTTTACTCACTCATAGGGACCATCTCTACTAAGCAGCCAGGACCTTGCTTGCTCACTTAAGGCAGGTTGGCGCATATTAAAATAATGCTACTTTGACTTTCTCCAGCCTTATCATTTTACCCACATTAACACCTGTGTGAGGTAGGGAGGTATAATTACAGCCAGCTGACAGATGGGCTGCCTGCAGCATGGAGAAGTGGTGGGATATGCCTGACCTAATGAGTGAGTATCACAGCCAGGAAGAGAACAAGGGATTTTAATTCCCAGTCCCTTGCTCTACAACTGTAGATTCTGTTCTAGTCTATTCAGATTCTTGTATGATGAACGTCATAGTATCTGGATAAAGGTGCTGCGGACAAGTATGTTTAAAGTGGGTGACTAGCCTGCCCGGAAAACAATGAGCCCAGGCTCGGGATTAAAACATGTCATGTCTCTGTAAATTTCTTACAGAGGAGGAAAGTATTTATGGGAGAGGGGGGGAAAAAGGAAACTGTTCAGACTTCTCAGGCCATGTGTTGCACCTTCATCGTTGCACTCGCAAAGGTCCGATTTCCAACCATTGAAACTTGGAGTAGAATAGAACCTGGACTCAAAAACAGACCCAGTCACGATTTTTGGAACCTTTAAAATTAAAACAAAAATAAAATGCTTGTCTGAAAGATTGTCAGTTCTTTGATCAGCTCTAATAATAAAATGGTCACCACCACAGTGTCTTCAGCTGAAAGTTAGGGCCCCCCTCCTGCAATGGAGAAGTCGGAGGGGATTTGATTATCTGCAGAGGTTTGCCCATGGTGCATTTTAAAATCCACAGCAGTGTCTCCCTTCCTCTCCTCTCCAGGCTTCAGAGCCTGAGCATCTGCACAGCTGTTTTTAGCATCGTGCAAGTAACATGTGCCCAGTCCATAGACCCACGCTCCAAGATTTGCTGCATTGGGTTTTCAAGTGCAATGGACATGTACCCATAGGGTAAATTGCAGAATCAGGGCCTACATTTGTTCCTTCATTCAAGCTGGCTAGTGTTAATGGGCATTCCCGTCAGAGAAAATTGAGTTAGGTCAAATTCTCCTTTCATTTACACAAGGCAATTTCCATTGACATCAATATCACATTGCAGAACTACTACTAAAAACAACTGCAAAATTTTGCTCCTTATTTTTATTGGTGTGGTTTTGATTTCAGAAAACTCTTCTTACATTGTCCTTTAAAAATCTTTGCTGGACGCCTTTCTTCAGAGCCAGGGTTCTCATCCGCTATTGTCATCCTCATCTTTTTAAAAACTGGTTTGCCTTCAAGTGACATACATCAAAGTCACTTTTCATATCAACGGGCCTTCCACTTTACTCAAACAAAATTTAATCAGCTGAGTCTGGTCAAAACCTCTGAAATCTAAGCCATTTGCATAAAAAAGATAAGAGATCTTATTCCCTTTATTTTGATCAATTGAGGCAGGTGTTACTCAATAATTCAATCACTGGCTATAGAAAGCTGCTATTTAATTAAAAAAAGAGCCAACATACTGAATGGGAAGAAAAAGACTATGGAAAAATCCTTGATGAGAAATGATACAGAGCTAAGATCTGCAAAATCCAGACATTCCTATTTGCATTTTTAGCAGGATTTTAAAAATGGATTGGATAATGTGTCTGTGGAGGAGATCCAGAGTTACAACAGGAAGGAGAGAGGGGAAAAAAGTGTGTGCGCGTGCGTGTGTGTGTGTGGGGGGAGGGTGCACATGCAAAAATCATGTCCCTATTGAAGTTAAAGTCAATGAGAGTTCTGAAATCAATAGGTCAGGATTTCAGTCCAGTTGTCTTGAAAGAGGTCTAAACTCTCCTGCTTCAGGGCATAATCCCACTTCTAACTAGTAGGAGGTTAAGAAAAACATGCCTGGTAGGCAAATTGCCCCATCTCTGTCCTCTGCAGGGTTCCATGCAGTTTCCACTGACTCAGGTGGTAGTGGCCACAGAACAGCACCCTAGGTGGGAGGCAGCATGGCTTAGTGGATAGACCAATAGCCTGGGAGTCACGAGAAAAAAAATTTCTAACCTCAGCTCTGCTACTAACCTGCCATGTGAACCTTGCACAAGTCATTTTACCTCCCTGGGCCTCCGATCCCCCTCCCTCTTTTGTCTTGTCTATTTACAGTGTAAACTCTTAGGGGCAGAGACTGGCTCTGACTGATGTTGTGCCAGGCTCAGCACAACAGGGTCCTGATCTTAGTCAGAGCCTGAGACCCACAATAATAAAACAAACAAAAACAAAAAAACCCTTCATTCATATTATTTATTTCTCCTGATCTCAATGGAGTTACAATAGGGGTGAGTTCAGCCTAGTATTACCCTGCAACACACCTGTGACTTTGAAATGAACAACAAGAATTTTTTTTACCATTGCAAATTCACTTGTTACACACACACAGTATCCACACTTTGCAGCATGCATCGTTATGGTCTGCTGAAGAACCAGTGGTTTTTTTTTTTTTTTTTTTTAAATTGTTGACGCTTCATGGCTCATGAATTGGATAAATATATCTGACTGATGAACTGGATTTTTCTCCTGATTAGTATATTGTAATTAATTCTCTGATGAATCCTTGCCTAGGAGCTTTATTAAATCCCATTAAGACTAATGAATTGTTGTTGTTTGTTAATGACACAGTTGTTTCTAGCTTAATGAACTGTGCATTAATAAAGTTATAGGACAGACATTTTACTCTTGGGGGTGGGGTGGGAGACAGACAGGGGCGGCTCCAGGCCCCAGCACGCCAAGCGCGTGCTTGGGGCGGCATGCCGCGGGGGGGCACTCTGTCGGTCGCCGGGAGGGCAGCAGGCAGCTCTGGTGGACCTCCTGTAGACGTGCCTGCGGAGGGTCCGCTGGTCCCGCGGCTTCGGTGGAGCATCCGCAGGCATGCCTGCGGGAGGTCCACCGGAGCCGCGGGACCGGCGACCAGCAGAGCGCTCCCCACAGCATGCTGCCGTGCTTGGGGCGGCAAAATTACTAGAGCCGCCCCTGGACAAAGATACACAGTTCTTCCCTTTGGCTCTGTTTTCTTTCAGTGTATCTAGAAGACATTCCCTTTAAATATAGATTCTGTACAGAATTAAGTTTCTTATTTATAAACTAATGATGCTCATAGCAGTCAAGAACTAAAGCTTTCCTAGCACTTGAAGTGAAGTAGCATTTTTTAATCCATGAATTTTCCTCACAAGCTAAAATTTTAGCACCTCTGCAGATAGTTTAATGTTTCTTCTAACACAACTTACTGTGTTTTTGTAAGGATGTGAGCAGAAAAATATAGTGTGAGACAGTGCTCCTATGACATATTTGACTTAGCTGAGAGAGAAATCCACAAGAAGTTATGCTTGATTTATAGAAGAGTGTGTCTTAGAGAGGACAGTATTACTCTACCCAGACCTGGCTCCTTGTGCCATTGAAATTGGGAATACTCGCCTGTGTAGAGTTAAACATGTGCCCACCTCTTTCCTCAACAAAAGCTTGAGATACGCAAGTAATGGACACTATATAAAAAAAAAAAGACATGTGGACAGACAGATGGACAGTTTCCAGCTGTTAGTCAGTTTAAGTTTCTAATAGACAACGGGGCAGGGTTGGTGAATCACAAAAAGCAAAAAATAAATAAATAATTATAGATAGAGAGAGAAAGGTGAGAGATTTTTCAACATATTTATGGATGTCAAATATTAACGCATGGGCCAGATTCACGCCAGCTATTTTGTACCCTTCCCAAGATGCAACGCAGCCAGAACTCACCAGTGACTCAGACCCACGCTTATTTTATCATCTTCAATAGAAATGCATTTCACAGCAACTCAAAAGTTACATTGCATTTTCCCCTCCAGGAAAGGGCTCATTTTAAAGTTAGCAGCTAATCAAAACACCAACCAGGTGTGTTAGTGACAGTTTGCCCCCAAACTTTCCCTATGCACTTAAATTATAGCAAAGGAGTAGCATTTGCTTGATTAATTCCCTATTAGCCCACTGGACAAAATATTCTTCCAGTACCAACCCAATGATTGCCTCAGTTACTTTAACAAGCTGAAGCCCTCTTTGGGGCAAAAATAGCCACCACACCACTCGTTAGTGGACAGCTCTGAATGGTCTAGCACAGAGTATACACTTGTCTCCAGGGCTGGAATAAAGGACTATGTAGTCTGCGTACCTGTCATTGTCCCACCCCAGCTTGTCTCCTGAACTCTTTTCCCCAGTCACTATCCAGGCCTCACGGAGGGGAGCCCATCACTACCTTTGTTAACTGTTTCTACGGACCTGTCAAAAGACCACACCAGCTCGACTGGTGCTGACTGCCAGTTGCTGTTCACGTGGGAACGTAGATTGCCATAAACAATGTGCTTTCATTTCCTCATCACCTCTCTCCTAAAGCTACATAGGTCTCCCTGTCAGAAGCAGCATGCTGTAGTCTACTTACAATCCACTAGGGTGCCAGGAACTTCTGGGTTCTCACCAGTGCCGTAACGAGGGCAAGGCGAGTGACGCACTTGCCTTGGGCGCAGAAAGTATCTCCTTCAGCAGCAATTCGGTGGCAAGTCCTTCCCTCCAAGAGGTACTGAGGGACCCGCCACCGAATTGCCCCTGGTTGTCGGCAAGGGAGAGGGGCAGCACATCCTGCTCTTTGGCAGAAATTTGGCGGCAGGTCCCCCAGTCCCTCTTGGAGGGAAGAATGGCGGCAATTCGGCGGCAGGTCCTTCCCTCCGAGAGGAACCCGCCGCCGAAGAGCCAAACGTGCCGCCCCGTCCCTTGCCTCAGGCACAAAAAAAAATCCCTAGATACGGCTCTGGTTCTCACCCAGTCCCTCCTACCAACTTGCTGTGTGACCCTGAGTAAGTCACTGAGCCCTTTTGTCCCACTTCCCCCCCTCCCCCCATCTGTGAAGTGAGGATGATCATTTCCCTGCCCCACTCGAGGGAGTTAGTTAGTTATTCTCTATACTGTAGAAGTGCTCCAGAGACTGAAGGCAGAAGTGGGGCCCCACTGTGCTAGATACTGTAGTTGTCAAGGACCCTGCCCTGCTGAGCTCACAAATGCAAACATGTCAAAAGCACCTAAGGGCTGGTCTCCACAAACACTTTGTTCATGGCAAGATAGGGTGTGCATTAGCCTGCTGCACACTAATTGGTCACATGGGTCCCATTACCACGGATGAACAGTTTGTTAATGTGTTTTGATTTACTACCCTTTCAAAGAGGACTAGATCAAAGCGTGCCAGCAAACTTAATGTGCATCAGCAGGGTCCACATGACAGTCCACAGCAGGCTAGATTCATACCCCAGTTTGCCATGGACTAATGTTCATGTGGACAAGCCCCAAGTGATTTAGGCTCAATGAGACTAGGGTACTTTGGGATTATGGGTAAAACTTTCAAGTGCTAGGTCTAATTCTGGAAGCCCCAAATCTAAAGGATTTGTTAGTGGTGATGGAACACCTGTAGCCACCAGATTCCAGCTCAGTCACTCTATCCAGCGGCAAAAGGACAGAAAAGAAAGCGATGACTCAGTGTGGCTGTGGGAAGAGAAGCTGTGACTCAGTAAAAAAAAAAAACCTATGTTATGGAGGAGGGTCATTTCCATAAATATTCTCTCTATGAGGTTGCCATAGGAATCCCACGGGAACCTAGAATCTGCTCACTGTCTCAACAGCTGCTTTATCCAGCTAGCCAAGACACTCGTACCAGGTACGCACAGCTATATCTGTGCAAATGTGCTTATCGAAGTACAGTATACACCACCTCCTATACCCATGTATTGTCGCACACAATTTGTTGGGAAGGGGGAGAGCGCGTCCCATAACACAACTGTGGGTGCATCTGCACTGAAAAAAAAAGGGAAAAAAACAAACCAAAAACCACCAAACCAAACTCTTGGCAGCGAGTCTCTACGCCCAGTTCAACTGACTCAGGCTCACACTATGTAGTGGGAACGCCTACACGGCTATTTTCAGCCCCGTAGCACGAGCCCAAGTCAGTTGAGTGGGGCTCTGAGACCCACTGTTGTGGGGGTGCAGACGTACCCTATGACACTCTGGGCCAGATTTACAATAACGCTCAGGACCTTCGATGTGTATTTAGCACGCACCTGTTTGGATAACCTGGCCATTTGCTCTAGTGCCTAAAGGGGACATGATCCCCTTCAAAAGCCAAGTCCCAGTTGTGGGTGCTGAGACCTTAAAACCTGGCTTTGCGCTCTTATGAAAAGCTGGTCCACGGTGTGATCTGGACACAGCACTCAATGCCCCACATACGCACCAGGCACAGCATTGCACACATGCTGCTTCAGCATATTTCTCAGTGACTGCTCACAGAATGCGAGTTGGAGGGGGCATCATATTCCCACTGGACTCCAATTTCAAAGCTCTGATGTTTCCAAGAACAAAGATGTTTCATTCCCCTTCCCATTCTGTGGTGCTGGTTCAGATCTCACCACCGCACTTCCACAGAACTTTAGCTTGACACTTCAATGCAGTTACTCCTAGTTTACATGTTCCCTGAGCTCAGTCAGGAGAAACACCGCTGGGTTGTTTTTTTTTTCCCCCCCTCCCGTTATCTTCTCTACATTCCTGTTGGGAAGTGGGCGGGGAGGGGGGGGTGGTAATTTCTTGTTCTTGGTGGATCTGCCCAGGCTCTGAATGCTGCAGAAACATTGCTTGTTCTAACCCCAGGCAGACATTTTTGAGGAACTGCTTTTTAGGTACCAGATGTACTGGGGTTAGGGATCAGTGGGAGATGAATAGCTAGGAGGAGCAGGTTACCAGTTTCATAGCAGGCATTTGGGAAGCGGCAAAGCTATGGATGATTAAAACAAGAGGAACACTTGGGGGAAGGAGGGGAAATGTGGGGATTCTCTCTTGTTCCCTCAATTTTTACTTTTATTCCTCCTTTGAGATTACTTCTGTCTGATACCCATCATGACTTCTCCTGTGCTGGCCAGAGAAGCCAGTCAGGGGAGGTTCTCCCTTCACCAGGGCTGGATCCAGGGTTTTTGCTGCCCCAAGCAGCAAAAAAAGGCCAATCACGGTCTGCAGCTTTACTACTGCCGCTTCAGTCTTCAGCAGCAATTCGGTAGCTGGTCCTTCTCTCTGAGAGAGAGTGAGGAACCTGCTGCCGAATTCTCGGATGTGCCGCCCCTTACCGTTGGCCACCCCAAGTAGCTGCTTGCTGGGCTGGTGCCTGGAGCCAGCCATATTGGCCAAGGGATGGACTAGAATGTCCTAATAGGTCCACTCTGTCTCTCCCCAGGGACTAAGTGTGCCACCGCTATGCAACTATTACACACCATATTTTTTTTAAAGGAAAAACTGTTTACAGAATAGCTGGAAAGAGCATTGTCCTGTGGGTAGAACTCTCAGGAGACCAGTTTTCAATTCCCAACCCTCCTAACTTGCAGTATGATTGCAGGCAAGTGACTTGGCCTCAGTACCATCTCCCATCTTGGTGTTCTCTAGTTAGACTAAATTCTTTGAGAAAGGGCCTCCCTCTCTCTCTCTAGGTGTTAGTACAGCACCTAGCACAAATGGGTGCCTTTCAGCACTTGTGTTGCAAATAATAAAATAAAATTTAAAAACACTCTTCATAGCCAACTATTTCCCCCCTTGTCTCCAAATTCCCCCCCCCCCCACAGAAGGTCTTTGTAATATGTTGGAATATTTGCCAATATTGTTTCATTGTGCTCCCATCTGTCTGTTTTTGTTAGTCATCTCATGTTACACTTAGGTTTTAAGCTCTCTGGGGCAGGGAACTGTCTTTTTGTTCTGCATTTGTACAGGGCCTAGCGCAATGGGGTCATGGTGTGGTCTACAGCAATACAATTAAATTGCAGTCACTCAGGCATGGTCCTAAGGAAAGTAAATAAAATAAAGCTTTATTTTTACTTCTGCAGAATGCCCAAACCCTTCCTTCATATGTCTATATTATTCTGTACAGAGATATGGCTCCCATTAAAGAGTAACAACATTGTTCACCGCCAGGAAGCAAATGGATTTCTGCTGTGCTTTAATTTATAATGAATGATGGTGCCTAAGCCATCCATCAGCAAAAGTATTTTGCCGCATTAACAATCTTGTTTAATGGCTACTGCCTTGCTTATTGTGCCACAGCTTTGATTAAATTGCTATACAAGGAAATGTTTAAGGAACATAACTGTTGGGAATTTCAACCAGAGCTAAGTCATGGTCTCTTGCATCTCAGGAAGAGTGGTCATTCCAATACACAGTGGATATATTTGGGGGGAAGCAGGAGCAAAAAGAAGAAGAAAGTAATTAGAAATATTGGGCTGGCGTGAAAGCTTAGAACCTAAGAGAAGAATTGCAATTCTGGGAGAGGCCAAGATCCACTCTAGTCAGGTCTGTCCTTCCTTTGATATTGGTGTGTGTTTCAGAGGAAGGACAAAAGCCTCTAGAATATACCTCGACGTCCAATACGCACCTTGGAGGGGGGAGGGGGGAGAAGAGGATAAAGAGTAACACAGAGCATCCTCTGACCTTGGCCAAGGATTGGTTACTGGGATCTGTTATTAAGGAAGGAGAACCTTTTCAAAAAGGCAGCAGTTTGTAATCCCGAAAAAGTGGATGTTTACTTCTAACCTACAGAGAGAACTGGGTATTTATTTCACAGCCTGCATGCTACAAACTAGCGTAATCTACTTGAATACAGATTCAGGCTATTGCTTTTTATTTCAGTTCACACCACATTGGAATTTAATACCCACTGAGATAAAAGTTGGCAGAGCGCACGCGGAGGGGGAAGGGAGAGGAGTTTGTACATGTGCTGTCTTTGGAAACAAAAGCTTTGATCATTCTTCTGATAGCTCTAACCGGTGTTTTCGGAAGCTTTAAGCAATTAAGGGCCATTTGGGTATTTTCAAAGAGATAAAATAATCTACAGCAAACTGAAGTATGTTCATAACCTAAGCCAATTTAAATGCAAAACAAAGCTGGCAAGTTCTGTTATGAAAACTGTTCCATATGCCCTAGTATCTACAGTATCAATATCTGCTTCAGGGAATTTAAGCAGGCATATACTAGTGGAATTTATATGCGGAAGTCCAAAACTGCACAGCATAATAGAATCATCATCACTTCTAAGCAATCACATCATACATCTCATCTGCAAGTTATTAGCCATTGAATTCTGTGTCTTTTTATATAGCCTTTGTTTTCCCAGTGCCTTTTTAAATTGTTCCTTCAATGCAGGTAGCAGCAATGCCCTGCTCAGACATACAGGGTAAAACAAGGGACGAAGCTACAGACTGGTGGTGGCTGTATCCACCCAGTAACCCGGACATTCTCTCCAGTCAGCATGATCAGACCTTTTCTAATGTCAACGGCTCTCAGTGCAATGTTTACCTGGGGGTGTCTGCCCTGTGAGTGTGATTTCCGATATCCATCTTACCAACCACCCAAAAGGGAACCCAGCACCCCTAAAAAAAAAGCCAATAAAATAAGACAAAAGGCACACGCTTTGTAGGGTGCTCTCCATAATAGATGGATACACTTAACTTTGACACATTACAGATGGATGCATTAAGTACATTATAGATGAATGAATTAAATGTGATAGCCTGCTAGTGGGTAGCTTCAAGTCAGGTACAGTTATCACCTCTCCTTATCTTCTGCATCCTCACTGGGGCGGCGGTCTTATGACCAAAGGATCGAGACACTTGAGTGACAGGATAATGCTGCTCTGCTTTGACCTCTAGGCCCTGCTAGTGAGCCCAGTTTCTGGTTCATACCACACCTCCCAAAAGTGTGATGCGTATGGCTAGGACAGCAGCTCCCACCATTCCAGAAGCATTTGTAGGTGTCTCTTCTACAGGGGTGAGACCGTTGGCTTCCAGCAGAAACATTTTCAGGCTGTTTAGGAGGAGTTCAACCACCAGCGCCCTTGTGGTGAGTTTTTACTCGGGGGGGGGGGGGGAGGAGGGAAGAGGGAAAAAAAAAATCAAGAATCCCCTACCAATTTTAAAGAGACAAACACATACAAAAGACAAAACCTAGAAAATCTCCACCAAGCATTCTCAAGACTACAGTACCCACATGAGGAAATAAGGAAACAGATCAGCAGAGCCAGACGTGTACCCAGAAGCCTCCTACTGCAAGACAAACCCAAGAAAGAAACCAACAGGACTCCACTGGCCATCACATACAGTCCCCAGCTAAAACCCCTCCAATGCATCATCAGGGATCTACAACCCATCCTGGACAATGATCCCACACTTTCACAGGCCTTGGGTGGCAGGCCAGTCCTCACCCACAGACAACCTGCCAACCTGAAGCATATTCTCACCAGCAACTGCACACCACACCATAGTAACTCTATCTCAGGAACCAATCCATGCAACAAACCTCGATGCCAACTCTGCCCACATATCTACACCAGCGACACCATCACAGGACCTAACCAGATCAGCCACACCATCACCGGTTCATTCACCTGCACGTCCACCAATGTAATATATGCCATTATATGCCAGCAATGCCCCTCTGCTATGTACATCGGCCAAACTGGACAGTCTCTACGGAAAAGGATAAATGGACACAAATCAGATATTAGGAATGGCAATATACAAAAGCCTCTGGGGGAACACTTCAACCTCCCTGGCCACACAATAGCAGATCTTAAGGTGGCCATCCTGCAGCAAAAAAACTTTAGGACCAGACTTCAAAAAGAAACTGCTGAGCTCCAGTTCATCTGCAAATTTGACACCATCAGCTCAGGATTAAACAAAGACTGTGAATGGCTTGCCAACTACAGAACCAGTTTCTCCTCCCTTGGTTTCCACACCTCTACTGCTAGAACAGGGCCTCATCCTCCCTGACTGATCTAACCTCGTTATCTCTAGCTTGCTTATATATACACCTGCCCCTGGAAATTTCCACTACTTGCATCCGACGAAGTGGGTATTCACCCACGAAAGCTCATGCTGCAAAATGTCTGTTAGTCTATAAGGTGCCACAGGATTCTTTGCTGCTTCTACAGAACCAGACTAACACGGCTACCCCTCTGATACTATACAAAAGACTGCCTCCCTCTGCCAAAGCCTAGCTCTGAAAGCCCAGCTCACTCCACTCATGATCGAGTCAAAGCAGCCCACCTCCCCACATGCCACTGCCCAGATGAGCTAGAGCACCCTTAGTAGAGATCCTGACCCACCCACAAACAGCCCCCCCACCCCCATTCCCCATAGCACATCCCTCTTCTAGGGTGTGGTTGGTCAGGTGAGGGAAGCAGGGATAATTAACGCATTACCCAAAGCTGGTGCAGCCTGGATACTCTGCTAAGGGTCTGCTTGGCAAGGCAGAGGGAATGGATTAACCCCTTCACAGCCAAATTCTGAATAAAAAAAAAAGTCTTTACACTTAGCCAGAAGGCCCACAGGTTTCCTAAGGCAAAAAATGCAAGCCCAACAGGAAATTGGATGGCTCAGGTGATTCCTGATAGGAAAGTTATTTGTACATGGAGAGTCAGTGGTGTGTTTGGCGCTGTACAGAATGTAGATTTGTTCTGCCTCTCTACAAAGGAATCCACTGCAATTTGTGTGAGACACAAAAGTCTATATTGCACATCAAACCATTCACATGGTGTGTACCTTAATCTCCCTCTCCACTCTTCCGTATTTCAGTGCTGGCATTCTCCCAATACTCCAAGCCATAAGCTTTCAATCAGGCCTGCTTACAATACAGAACAGAGACATTTCAACCAATGGAGAATTCCTACAGATTAGAAAACAGTCATTTAGCTCTTGACAACACTGTTTAATGTTTACCTCAGACTCAGGTTAATTAAACCACTCAGCTGAGGTACAGCTTTACCCTGAACAAAGTTTTGCCAACATTAACATTGCTCCAATTAAAAGCAAAGCAAATTGATGACTTTTCACCAGTAACACCACCACCACCATTGTCGTTTCTGTGGAACCGCAGGGATTTGTGATGCAGTCTTAGCACTCATACCTGTGATCTTGGCAATCTGTACCCTGCTAAGTGGAATCAAGGAAGTCCAGCATTTGGATGGGAAGATTTGGAGGAAAATGCAGAAGGCCTGAATCTCTGTCACCTTGTGCAGTCACTTACACCAGTGTAAACGGCAGCCAGTTTGATTTGCTTGCACTTTGCACCCACTTTGAAATTGGGACTGTTCTTTTCTTGTTCTGAACTTGATAGCCCATTAGAGACACACCAAGCCAAACTGTGAGGTGTTTGCCAAGACTAGCTAGGATAGGGTTTTTAACAACAAAACATTGTATAGCATTTAATTGCATTAAATTAAATTTAATGCATTTTCCCTTTAGTAATGTACTAAGGGTTTTTTTTTTATTTTTCTTTTCGTAAGAATCTAAGAGGATTTGCCTTGCAATTTATAAGTGTATCGCTTTGTAATGCTAAGTAGTATTATTTTAATTAACAGGTTTTCTGTCTGACTTAGAAGTTATGGTTCAATTAGTAGATTTTTTCCTATTTAAATGTTTTAAAAACTAATTTTTCAAGGATCTTGTCAGTCACTGTATCAATGAGAGCCTGATTCAACAACCTTTGAAGTCAACAGAAACTTCCAGTGGATGTTGGGTCAAGCATTAAATGAATCTTTACTGGCCTACGTTGTATTTTGATAGTAGTGTAATATTTTAAGTACACCTCTACCCCCGATATAACGCTGTCCTCAGGAGCCCGCCCCGCCCCCCCCCCAATCTTACTGCATTATAGATGAAACCGCATTATATCGAACTTGTTTTGATCTGCTGGAGCGTGCAGCCCTCCCCCCCCCGGAGCGCTGCTATAGCATGTTTTATCCAAATTCGTGTTATATCGGGGTAGAGGCGTAGTACTCTGCATGTGTATAATAAATAAAATCGAGGGAGGGAGGAACTAGATAAAAGGGTGCCCATTAAGCTGGGCTAGGCTAGGGCCTTAAGGAACAATTTTTTATTGAAGTTGCTGTAGTCTCTTCCAGAAGAGAACATAGGCAGGAGTAGTTTCTATTATTCACATTAATTGGGCTGCCTGCTGAAAGCTCAGGATCACATTCAGACTTCCACTCCCCCTCGCCCCAGCCCCAAGAAAAAAAAATTTAAATTGAAACATTCTCAGAGAAATTCTCTCTGCTAGATTGAAGAGCCCAAGTTCTTTGAGGCAGGTTTTCTAATCCTTCAGCTATTCTTGTGTCTCTTCTCTGAACCATCTCCAATTTAATCCTGACTTATGGGCACCAGAACTGGACACAGGATTCCAGCAGTGGTTGCACCAGTGCCAAATACAGAGCTAAAATAACCTCTCCACTCCTACTCGAGATTCCCTGTTTCTTCAGCTCAGGGTTGCATTCTCTTTTGGCCACACCACCACACTGGAAGCTCATGTTCAGTTGATTAAAATATCTGGGTGTTCTGGTGGATATACATATAAACACCCCTACAAACCTTCCCTTTAACCTTTATGGTTTACAAGTTTTAGGCTAAATTCAGCTCTCATTTATGGCAGCTCAATTCAAACTGAAATAATTGGGAGCTGCAAGATTGCACCTGAGACCAGAATTTTGCCCTAGAATCTTAGATGACATGGGATCTCTCTCAGTCCCCATGCCTCCATTTTACTGTACACGATCAACCCTGAAAAGTTCTTGCCACTCCAAAATCGGAACAAATCCTAAATTTGAGATTTCTAATTTCTTTGGTCACTCAGGCCTCTACCCTCCACATTCACCAAAGAAATCTTAACAGAAGGTGAAGTAACTGAGGAAATTGAAGGAGCATGAAAGTCAAACAGATGTACTTGTAACTTTTCTTAGACCAGGGTCTTGTAACATTAAAAAAAAAAAAAGACCACTGCTTCTCTAAGCACAGCTGTGTAAGTTGAGTATTTCTATTTATTTCAACAGGACTCAACCTGAGCTAGGATTTCATGTTTAAGGGTCGCCGGGATCAGGTTTTGGACTTGTGGTTATTTTTTGGTGTCATTTAGTTTCAGAATGCAGGATTTTGTTGACAATTTAAGACACTCTCTCTCTCGATCTCTACTTTGCTTTTAAGTTTCACAATCTGGCTTGTTGGTTGTGATGTTCAAGATGCCACGCCTGCCTGGGACCCAGAGCATGTGCATGGTTGAGTGCAGATTGATGTCTGTTTATTAGAAATCACACCTCCAAACTGCAAACAAAACTTGAATGCTCCTTTTTCTTGTGGTTCTAACAGCATAACCCAACACACACAGTTCAGTAGTAACCATGACAACCGCCTATCATTTGTTCTACAGCATACAGGAGGTTTCACAGTGTTATTTACAAAGCACAACCCTGAAAATCCACTTAAAAAGATAAGTGGTACTGATATAATCAAATTATTTCTGAAAAACCATCAGTCTCTAGTGATGCACATACACAGGAATAGGAAGGAACCTAGGATTTACTATTGGTTCCTCTTGTTAAGCATCCTGACTCAAGCAATGATTAATGCCTGATGCATCAAAGGAAAGAACTAAAAGCAGTATCATAACACACCTGCCTAATTGTACAGCGTGGTATCATAAGGGGAAAATATTACAGCCATTAGCTTCTGGTCTAAAATGCGAGCACAAAATTCACTTATGCTCACCATCACTATGGCTTTAACAGCTGCAGATATTAATCAGTACTTGTTTTAAAAAGCCAAGTCATATTTCCCCTTTTGTTCTTGCTGCATTGAGTTCTGCAAGTTGATGATGGGCTATATGAAGTAGTTATCTCTCTTTATACTATAAAATACACTGCCCAATATGTAGTTTCAAACAGGTCTTCAGTTCTTCTAATTATGCTGTCCTACAGGACAGTGGAATGTTCTTTTTTCCTTTCTTTTACTGTGTGTGTGGGGTGGGGGTGAGGGGGGCATGCTTTGGAAGAATTTCCATCAAGATAAATAGATTAAAACCTTGATCTGTTCATTCTGGCTCATTAAACTGGTACAGATAGAAAAAAAACAACAAGATTTTTAGGTTGCTTTAATTAAACCTGTTAGGCACCCAGTATTGAGGAGACAGACACACACAAGTTCTCTTCTAATACACCCCAGAAGCCCATCTATGTTGTTGTATACTAAACTACACAGCAAGCCCATGGTCCTTGTTTAACAAAAAGAAAATTGAACAATAGCTATTGAATCACAGAAACGTAAGGGTGGAAGAGACCTTGAGATGCCATCTAGTCCACCACATCTGCTGAAGCAGGAACAATAAATCTAGATCATCTCTGTTAACCTGTCCCTAAAAACCTCCAGTCGACAGGGATTCCACAGTCTCACTTGTAACCAAGGGCAGTTAAGCTCTGGAACAGGCTTCCAAAGCCCCCCCTCAAACATCTAACCTAAAGCTTCCTTGCTGCAGATCAGGCCAATTACTTCTTGTCCTACAAATCCTGGAACAAAGGGAAAGGGATCTGCAGTTCAAGTGCAAAAGGAGCCAAGAATCTGAGCCTGACTCTGCCCAAAGAAATCAGAAGCAACTCAGAGGTCATTATCCCCTTGCCCCCATTTCAGACGCAGGGCGACCAATCAAGTACCCTCCGTTTCAGATCTGCAAAGGATGTTCTGCCAATGGCACCTGAGTCATTGCCAAAGGCTGTTCTCTGGGGACTGAAAGTGCACAAAGGTGATCTTCCAGTCAGGTAAGCAAGCTTTTTACACCTCAACAGCAAAGAGACTGCCCACACAATTAAATGGCACTTTCCCAGCCTTCCATAATAATAGACTTACCAACTTATTTAGATTAGAATAAGTTTACTTACATCAGTGGCTGTCGACCTTTCCAGACCATTGTATCCATATCAGGAATCTGATTTGTGCTGTGTACCTCAAGTTTCACTTCATTTAAAAACTATTTGCTTATAAAATGCAAGCATCTCAGCACACTATTACTTAAAAATTGCTTCCTCTCTCATTTTCCCCATGTAAAAAATAAATAAATCGGAATATAAATATTGTATTTACGTTTCAGTGTATAGAACAGTATAAACAAATCATTGTCTGTGTGAAATTTTAGTTTGAACAAATTTCACTGGTGCTTTTTTGTAGCCGGTTCTAAAACTAGGCAGACACCCCCTGGAAGGCCTCTCTGTAACCACTGGGGTACGCGTAACCCTGGCTGAGAAGCACTGATTTACATCGCTCCTTCATGGTCCAATTCTGTGCGGTGTAGAGCATCCTCTGGAAGGTGCTAAGCATCCTCAACTGCCTTTGAAACCAATGGGCAGGGAAGGTGTTAAACTCTTAGATTGTAAGCTCTTTGGGGCAGAGACTGTCTGTTATGCATTGGCACAGCACCACACACAATGGGACCCCAGCCTCTAGGCACCGTTGCATTAAATAATAAACCCAAGCCCCATGTGTCTCAATCCACCACTTCTCTAAATGCCTAAAACGGGGGAGGGGGGGGGGAGAGAATATGGGTTTTGCAGCATGACCATTCTAGATTAACCAGTCCTGGTTCTGTCTGCATGGGAAGTCGGTTCAGAAAGCCAGGGTCTTTCAGAGAGAATCTCTTACAAGCAGTCCCTTCTTATTTAAACAAAAGGGAGGAAAACTCATCCAATTGCAGGAGTGTCAGAAGAAAGGCAGTCTCATATCAAACAAGCAGTTACCACAACAGGGACTTGATCCTGACTGAGGGCTCTAAGCACTACTGCAACAGAAATGTGAATTCATAACCATGATGAATTACTAGCACTGGCTACTGGATTGCCGTCAAAATGCTAAACATGAAAGATCTCCCCTCACAGTCAAAAGCCTCTGGGGATTTTTTCAGGCCAGGCTCTGGATCAGCCACTCTGAGGGGGACACTTAAACACACTTTAAAGAAATTTACACACACACACACACTTTTAAAGAAACAATTATTTAAATATTGAGTAACTGAAACCTTACAATACTCTTAAAAATAGCTCCCACCTTTCCAGTGATGCTGACTTTGTTTTCTAACACGCACGTCTTAAATAATGTAGATCCCTAACTTCCACAGAACCTGTATGTCTAAAAATAACCCAAAGAGCAAACTGAAAAAAGCAGAGATGTATTACAATTATTTATAACTTGAGCAAAGAACACGTGTACAGAGAACAATCAAGTGACAGCCTCAGCACACTTTGAAATATAAGTTACAGCTGTAGCAATATGCCTCTTACTCTAGTAAGAGAGCTGCGTGCTTGGTTCTCTTTTCACCTAACCTGTTTTTATTTCCGTTTATCTCCTTAAACGTCAGTGGATTTACTCCTGATATACACTGGGGTAAGAAGGGAGAATCAGACACTGCAACCTTTTAAAAATTAATTCCTCTCTTGCCTACTGTGGACACAGGTGGCTAAGAAAATTTATTTCAGTCTGAACATTTTCGGTTTTGGATTTTCAACATGTATCTTGACATTCAGCACCCTAATTCCATGTGCCTAGCTTGCATGCTGAAGCAGCAAATTAGGTTCCCGATCCTGCAAACAGATGCATATGTTTAAGAAAGGTCACAGTTAAGGCATTGTGTCATGATGCTGCACATTAGACTGTGACCTCTTGTAAGTGCTCAGCAATAGCAGGGACAGAACTCCAATCCTCCTGCACTACATTAGTCATCTCAACCAGGGTTTACTGTATTTTATCAGTACAGAGACTAGGACACAGAATTGAGCAGTTTTGATTCTATCCAATAGATGGCAGTGGTGTATACATGTGTGCACCCTCCTTCCCCCCTCCCCGCACACTTACTCCACAATAGCAAAATCCTGCTATGTTAAGGTTGTCTTGGATTACTATATTATAGCATCCTGTTGCTCTGTTAACCCAGCCTTAAAGGGACTATTATACCGAGCACTAGGGAACAGCGGAGTCTAACACTATGCCGTGAGCAAATCGAATATAAAAAGATGCAATAATATGGTCAACTATTTGGTCAGTCTTCTCCAGTGCTTTTAACTTTGGTGAGTTAAATGTAAAAATAGGAGTGGTTGCCCTCAGAGAGGTGAGGAGGGTGTTAGACTAATTTGAAACCCTTTGAAGCAAAGTCCTACACCTAAGCACAAAAAGTGTTATCTTTATGCAACGCACAGTCAGAAGGCCAGATGCTCAGCTGGTGTAAACCAGTAAAGCTCCACTGATTAGATCCTCCGTTAGTAAAGTTTGATATATGCAAAAAAAGGTGAATTGGGCCCAGTTGTGTGCATGTAATGTTTTTCATACCACCATCGCTGTAGCATGGGATGTGGCATTTGAGACTCCAGGACAGGTATTCGGCCCACATATGGACTCATGGTATGCTCACAAATAAGGCCTGGAGACTGTCAGGGCTGAACTGCTTCCAAGCAAGGCTCCCTATACTAAAGGGGTTCCTTAAGCAGTTGATGGGAGGAGAGGTGCTTTTTTACCTTGTGTAAGTGTTTTCTCTTCTCTTTCCTCACGTGGTTGCAAGCCAACCTTTTGAAGTCAGCCACCTAGCAAGTCAGCCTGACATGTGAATGCCTGGATCCTGTCAACGCAAGTCCTGAGTACTGCACAGCCAGAGGAAAACAATGCCATTAATATACAGCAAACGAATCCAGATGCATTAGTTACACCCAAGAGAGTTTGCACTGTAAGTATGAGACAGACACTCAAAAGGCACCAGATGGAAGCGCAGTACTGGAGAGGGTCTGACAAGCATGTCTCTGTTCCTATTTAGGAAAGCTCTGAATCACCTAGACACAATTATAAAAGGAGACACCTTAACAATGACAAGCACTTAAGGAGCCCAGGGTGCTGGAAGCAGAGCTGTTTTTCTGCTCTGGATGGATAGGTACAAGTTAAAGAGATCTCTCCCTGGCACCACTGCTTTTCCCCAGGGTCCTCATTCATGCAGCCCACTCTCTTTTCATGATGAGTGAGGTCAGCTACTGTTAGCACGGCCTCCATTGTTACTTGCACAGAATGCTAATTGCTCAGAGATGACAGTCCCAGAAATTCTCTGGTCTGAGACAGTGGCCTTGTCAATCTGGGATATCTATCCAGCATAGACTCTGCAAAGCAGCGAACAGGAAGGATTTTACCTGGCCATACAAAGCTTAATAATGGAAGTTGTAGAGAGACCTAGGAATTGCCATCCCACATCAGACAAATCACCCTCTAGTCCAGCATCCTGCCTCTGAGAGCATCCAGTTCCAGATGCTTCCCAGGAAGATGCAAGCACCCTGTAACGGACAATCCTGCAACAGCTTTACCATGCGGGATATCCTAACCCTAGCCACGTAGTGGTTGAATTATATCCCTCAGCAGAAAGCCTGGAAGGCCTGACTCCCAAGTTCGGAGGCTTCCAGCTCACCCATGGTTTTCAGGGCTCGTAGGTTCCAGCTAGCACTCTGGGAAATTTCCCCAAAGAATAGAAATTCCTGCTAGCTCTACTCACCAGTCACGATGCCCAGTTCTTGGCTCAGACAGAACACAAGAACGGCCATACTGGGTCAGACCGAAAGGTCCATCTAGCCCAGTATCCTGTCTTCCGACAATGGCCAATGCCAGGTGCCCCAGAGGGAATGAACAGAACAGGTAATGTTCCATCCCCTGCTTTCCATATAAACACTGTATTGTATTATAAAGGCCCAGGTGTTGTACAGATAGATGGAACTCAAGAGATTTAGTCCTTCAATTTATGTGCATGTACGACTGTTTGATATTTCAGGGGTCTATAAATCACACCAGGGAATCTCAAGATACTCTGCTGTCCTCAGGACATATCCAGAATTTCCTGTTTCTGAACAGGCCAAAGACATCACAGCATGTTAATTGGTCTATTTCTAGTCTTGAGTGAAATGCCGAGTCACATGAAAACGGGGGTGGAGAGATGTGGAATAAAACAGTTGCTCAAGATTTCCAAATTTCAGTATCAATGCAGGTTTGATTTGCATTCCAGACAAAGCTCCAGGTTGGTTGTTTCATTATCTGAACTGATTGTTTTTTCTGTAATCACGTGGAATTTGGTTCACATTTCCGTCTGCAGCCGAACACAAGCATACCAAAAAAAGCTACCCTTCATTCAGGTGTATTCAATATTATATTAATATATTTCATTTTTGGTAGAATACCAGAGCCATTTAGGTAATATGAACACCATACATTAATGTCATGTATGCATTATGTGGCTTGCTTCTTATTTTGCTTGACTTTAAACATTAAATGAGAAGGGAACCAGTGTTCTAGTTACTTCAGGGGCGAGAGAGGTATAAAAGGCATACTACTAACAGTTTTCTCATTAGCAGTCGAGTGCTAGAGACTGTATGATTCATCATCCCCTCTTTGAAAAGCTTGCGAAGTATCCAAACAGTGCAAATGGAGTTCCAGTTGCAACAAAACAGCATGTCCTTACACATTAGCTTTGCTGTGCAGTAATCATCATCTCCATTTATTTCATTTAATCCTTTAAGTGCACAAATGTAAAATGGTTCTGTAAGTACCCAAAAGGATAAACGAGGTTAAAACATTCAGAGGCTGTAGAAGGCAGCAAGCTGGCATTTCATATACAGCCCTATCACTTTTGCCAGAGCCATTACTTAGCAATCCGCTTTTTACATTTCAGGCCTTGGTGGTAGGGTCTCTGCACAGACACGCATCTCCTTTCACTAAATGCTAACTCTCTTCATTAGAGAGCAGCCGGATGGAAACCACACTGCTGCTTTAATGTACACACGTACCAGCGTGGTGCGCACATCACATTGTTGCATATCAGCAGTGAAGCAAGGGGCACACGGAGATTGCGCTGTGTACACATTGTTCCTCTACTTTCCTGGAAAGACAGCTCTTCCCTGTAGGATAGTAATCTCTCTGGGCCAGATCCTCTGCTGGTGTAAATCACTAGAGTCAGACCAACTGTAACAAGGGTTGCAATAGATATGATACATGTATAGATAATTACAGAGAGCCAGAATCTAAGAGAGGTATGCCAATTTATCCCAGCTGAAAATCTGACCCACTCTGTCTCCACCGATACCATCTATGTATCAAGTGCCAGTCACTGACATTTATACCAATTTCTAACACAGCTGCATTCCGAAGAACTTTACCAAACTCAAAAGGATATAAAAAAAAAAAAATCGACCCACCACTGCTACGCAGCCACCTTTGGGTAGAGCGCGGTAGCTCTTTAACAGGGCACAGTGACTGGAGTGGCTGTAGTGGTTTCACTGGCCAAGGCAGAAAATATTTTTGCTCCCTCCTCCCAGTGGCTAAACTGCACAACAGCACCGCACCCCCTGGAAGTTGGCAGTCAGGGCAACCACCCTGCTTGCCTGCCCTCGAACCAGCCCTGCACAGTGACATGGTGCAGCAGTTTAATTCATTTTCAGCTGAATACAGAATACAGTTGGCAGAATTCAACCAGGCTACTGATGTTAAGATGCTACTCATCCAACACATGCTACGGGGTCTATCTTTGGGACCTTGGCATCATGTCTCATGTAACAAGCGATGGCTGCCTGTACTGACTCGGAGTGAAAAGTGTCAGCTACTGAATCACCACCACTTTCCGTGGCCCCACACTTCTGCTGCTTCTGATGTCATGTCTGGTTAGGAGACTGCTGAAGTGGGAATAAGCATCCATGTGTGGCCATGCACCCTCCCGTGCACCCACCTTACGGCACAGTGTGCTTTGGCAGTGGCTCTGCTTCGGTTTTCCCCCACGACATCCAACACCTTCTGGCTCAAAGTGACTTGTCCTCTGACTTGGCCACATAAAATCCCCAACCTTTCCAGGGGATGCAAAATGCAAAACACAAACACAAACAAACCCTTCCTCTGCTCCGGGGCTTAACCCTGAGCAGACTTCAACCTGTCCTGCCACCTTGGCTCTGCAAAATCCCAAGAAAACCAAACACTTCTGCCCTGCTTGAGCTGGCACAAGCCTGGCCCTGTGACAGGTTCTCTACTCACCGCTGGATGGCACCACCTCCTGGAGGTTCTGGGAATTAGCTTGGTCAGCCGATGCCCCTTTCAGTAGTTACGCCCTTTCAGTTTCTCCTTTGCAGCCAGTCTCTTGCTCTCATGAGCGGGACCTGTCCTCTTTGTGACTCAGCCCTCCAGCCAGTCACTACTGTGATTTCTTCTCCCGGGGATGGGGTGGGGGAATGGAAGTGTATCAAGATTCCTGCTCTTCAGCAGTCTCAGGCAGTCTTCTGCTTCACTGTCTCCCAGTCCCTTTCCCACAGTGGCTGGTAGGGGAACCCAGGCCCACCCTCTACTCCAGGTTCCAGCTCAGGGACCCTCTACACAGCAGCCAAGATCCATTCCCTCCCTGAACCTTGCTGCCTTTCTGTCAGCCACTTCCATACTTCCTGTCCTTCCCTGCTCCTCTGGGTTTGCCAGTCCCTTCCCTCCCTCCTTCCAGGGAGGGACTGGAGACAACTCATCTCTGCAGCCTCCAAACTCTCCTCCCTCTTCCCAGGGAGTGACTGCAGCCTGTCCCAGCAGGCCCTCCTGTTTCCATTTTCCTGTCTTTTACATAGGCTCTACCTGTTCCTGCACAGGTGAGCCTCTATAATTAGCTGCCACCAGCATAAAGATCCACCACCATAAATGGGATCTTTATGCTGGTGGCAGCTAATTATAGAGGCTCACCTGTGCAGGAACAGGTGAGCCTCTATAATTATGTGAGCCACCTAATTAGCTGATTGGGCTCACATGGCCTCATTCAGCTCAGGGCCAGAGTGGAGTGCACACAAAGTGTACATAAAGCCATTCCCAGGGTAGAGGACCACTGTATTGCAAACTCACGAGGGCCATTTGGTCTGTAGCCACAGTCTGGGGAATGGCCCACATTATTCAGTCCAATAATTTCACCCATGCTTCACTATCTAATGACTTTATTGCATCACTTCAGATGATGTAAGGAAGAGAATGCTTAACAGGGGGCCCATACAATAAAATTCAGGACAATGATCCATACAACACCTTCTCAGACAAGCAAAGCAGCAAATGAGCATGCCCAAGCCAAGCAATAGAACTGCAGGCAAGGGATGAAATTCACTGCTGGGCAAATACTTAAACATTTGTGAGCTGTACTAGTCGTACACAGGGTGCACTAGAAGTTGTATCAAGGGAGAGCAAAAGACGACAACTCGTAGTTGTAGTTCTAATTGAAGTAGCTCCACCCCTTACACATCCATGTAGGCAGCTTTCTCCTCCCACACCCTTCCCCTTCAAGGTCAACTGTTCTCAGTCAATCTCTTGAAGCACAGATATTTTATACTCCTACTTTCATAGTAAATATAAAACGGGGGGGGAGGTTTGTGAAAGTTTTTGACTTTGAATAAGGGGTCGCCAGCCTGAAAAGGTTGAGAAATACTTGTCTAGACAATAGGAGGGGAGAGAGATATGACCATGCATACGTAAGGGGGAAGCCCATTAATTTTCAGTGGACGGTTATGCCTTCTCCCCACCTACTCCAGCACTGATGGGGGCTGGACTACTGCCTCTGTTATGGGTGCAGGGGGAAATATTGGAAGCAGAAGTAAACCCTTAAATACACATATGTACTTCACTTCAGGCTCACTCACCTTCTAGACACAGGTGTGCAATATGAACGCCTCAAACAACAATCCACAGAGAAGGGGGGAAAAGGAATAAATGAGTCAAAATAAAAAGCTTAAAATCTTGTGCCATTTTCCTTTGGCTTGCGAAGGGGCTGCCAACTCTTTCTAGCCACAGCCCTATTTTTGTGGGCAAATTACTAATCCAGGGACATGTGTTTTTGTTCTGCCATTCGGCTATGACCATGCATGCCGGCGGCCTTTAATTCATTCAAGAAAATCTGCAATAGACTTGAACAAAAGAGAATCCCCAGTACAGGGCAGCTTCCACCTTCTACTTGCAAGGCAATGGGTTTCCCGTGGGAGCTATTTTAAAGTTGTCTGAGCCCTTCTCCCCTGCCCCCAAAACTCTGGTGCTGGACAGGGCAGTGGCAACGCATTGAAAGATAAAGTATTTTAGAAGTGAAACTCCATTGAAGCTCAAACACACTTTGCCTGCTTGAATTCAAAAGGGAGGTTGCTTAAAAACAAATGGCATGTTATGGCCACGTGTAATTAGACACAAATTGGAACCAAGCAGCCTTCAGCAGTTTAATACGTGTGCTAAATATATCTAGCTGGCTGCTGTCATGGGCATGCTGGGTGTTCTTTGTCAGTGACCTTTATTCCACTCAGGAAGCAACCAGCTGTGGGGCCATAGAAGCAACCTGTTGGTCCTCATTTGATGTTAGAAAAGAGCATAGCTTCCCCCAAAGTGACTGACATTGCTTCAGAGATGGCTGCCACTAGCAGTCATTTGCATTTCATTTGCATTCAAAAAAGACGGAGGGACTTATTTGCATAGTGTAGATCTAAACAGGGATGCCACTGGGTTAATTTTTTTTATATCAAATGACACATTTATCAGATGTGAACTGAGGATTTATGCCAGGGGTCAGAATGGCAGCTGAGCAACCCAGACTCAGAGGATGGCAAAGGTTCCATCCTACTACAGAGCCCTGCTCAATGCTCCGGGCTTGCAGCAGAGAGTCCCTCTGAGCTATCCTCAGTGCATGTCTTGGAACAGCAGCCCAGACAAGTATTCAAATCAGCAGCATTGACATGAATGGGGTAAAATCTAGAGAGAACTGCGGTGGTGGGCCGTGTCCGGAGGGAAGGGGATAAGAGATTCAAGGCAGAAGGGAAAGTGTCCAAAACCCATTTCTAGACATTTGTTTTGAATCTAAGTCCCTAGAGGATGGGGCTGTTAACCAGCTGCCCCCCCCCAACCGCCTCTGCAGAAAATAGATGACTAGTCTTTAGGCTGATCATTGACAGTGTGTTCCTCACTCCACAGCACTTAGCAGAAGGCACAGGGTGACAGAGAAAGAGGATTGCAGGGCTGCTGGGGGAGCAGCAGCAGCAGCATCCCCCAGACTGGAAGTGGTTTCCATCATATACAAAGTTTACAGTTTTGTTCAATGGCTCTCTCTCATCCCGTCCCCCGTACACATTGTTCCAACACCACCGGATGGGCAAGCGATTAGGGCAATAATGGAGGATTTCAGACCCGGGTCTAGATCCCTGCTCCATCACATACTTCCTGTGTGACCTTGGGCAAGCCAGTTTACATCTTAGTCTGTGGGGAGAGTAGCACTGCCCTACAGGACAGAGGTGATGGGAAGAGAAACACTAGAGATTGCAGGGTTCTCATATTACAGTAATGGGGGGATGCGTAATTACCACAGCTAGATGGGGTGGGGGTTTCCAGAGCACTAGAGGAGTTAAGTGCCAAACCCCATTGACTGTCAATGAGGACTAGGTGCTTAATTCCCTTAGACACTGGAGAAAAATCCCACCTACAGCCCCTGCCCCAAGCAGTTTACAAGTGAACTTCCAGCTCATTGGGAGTTAAGAGCATCAGAACCCCTCTCTGCTACAAACACCCTTAAAAAGCTTCCCACAGTTATGGGCCTGATCCTGAACTATTGAAGCTAATGGGAGTTTTGACATTTACTTAAAGGCCTTAAAGTAGGTTGTAAGAAAGACTGATGAAGTGAACAGCTCTTGTACAGGAGGTGAATTTCATGCAAAATGGACAAGGCTTGAATGAATTATGCTATGGTTTTCTCCAGATCAGCCATTTCTGAATCACTATGGACTTCACTGCTTTGTCCAATAGGCCTCTGGGGTTGATTAGTCCAGATGTAAGTGATAAACGAAACATATAATAATTAACATGGGAAGATGTGAGTAGTTACTCTGTAGCCAAAACACCATGAATTTGGAAGCCTTCAGAGAGACAGATTGTAAAAGCCTAGGGTGACCAGACAGCAAGTGTGAAAAATCAGGACAAGGGGTGGTGGGTAGGGGGGCAATAGGAACCTATACAAGAAAGAGACCCAAAAATCAGGACATCTGGTCACCTATAAAAGCCTTATATGCAGTTATTCTTAACTAGGAAAAGAGATTTAGAACCAGTTCTGAGGGGAGGAATTAATTTTATAAATGCACTAATCACTGAGAACTTTTATATAACCCTTATTTATCTGAGCTTCTGGGGAAGATTCCGCTCATTCATAGTCTTATGGCATCCTTAATTCCCCAGACACCTCTGGGCAGAACTGAACTTCCTCATAGCAACACCTTTCATCCTTAAATTCCAAAGTGCAAATTCTTCCAGGGATTCACCCTTTAACCATGGAAAAGAAAATCATTGTGGAGAACTGGGGCACATGGGGGGTGGAGTGGAAATGCCATGCTGCATTCATCAAGGATTCCCAGAAGAAACAGTTGAAATCCTACACATTTCATCACACTTGACGTATATCTAGAGACCCTACTCAAAATGCAGCTATTCAAAAGCATCAGCGAGAACAGCTGTTCAAAAATAAACACAGGACTAATTATATAGGATTAGGGTTGGGGTTTTTTTTTAAACGGCTATTTAAAAAAAAAACAGCTATTTTTAGCCAGGAAATAAAGGTTTGATGAAACCAAAATTTCTGTGCTCAACATTCTAAGCCAAAATGGAGATATATATATATATATATACACACACACACACATATACACACACACACACACATATATATATATATACACACACACCCACCCAACAAGGATTTGGCTTTGGGGACTATGGAAGTGAAACAGGAGGCCCTAGCGCACCATGAAGCCACCACAGTCTGGAGTGGTTTTAATTTAGCCAGTGATTCACTTGATTAAAAGAGTGACTCTCTTTTCAGGTTCAGCTACAATAGGTGAGTATCAAGGTTCTCTTCATTATCACCTGTGCCTCAGGTCACTTTGCTGGGAGAGCTCTCCTCTCTGAAAGATAGGATGTTGCAGCGACCTCTTCTGAAGATGTGGGAAATAATCAGTGCAGGAGGCAACCAAAAGGTACAGTGACTCCCCCCTCGAGAAAGATTCTTCACTTTTGCTAGGCTCTGATCTCGCATCAGCATAATTGGCAGAGAATCATAAGAAAGCCTTGACAATGTTTTCTCATCTCCTGTGTTAGAAAGCAAACGGACTCAGCAGAGAGATATTTTAAAAAGAGGCAATAAATAGAACAAAGGCAAGGCTGAAGTGAGTGATCAAAGACATCTGCCTAGTTAGATACAGTGCTACCGCTGTAGTGGCAGTCTAGATATTTAATCCAGGAAGAAATGCATTTTAAAGACCAAGGGGAAGGAAGATGGATGCAGTGCATTTACCTGCCAAATAAGCCATGACCTCCCAGTAAACTACAGAGAGACTTTGACACCACCAAGCTCTTATCACTCACTTCTCACCCACAGACCTCGAAACACTTCACAAACGTGGTCAGTATCATGTGGGGAACCAGACACAGGAGGTTAGGTGACTTACCCTAGGTCAGCCAGCAGGCCAGTAGCAGAGCTAGAAGTTGAACCAAATCTCCCAATTCCAAGTCCAGGGCGGTAGCCACAAATTACTTGGCTTGGATGGGGAGTGACTTTTCGTTACGTGTGGGTACAGCATTGGAGCACAGTGGGGCTCTGGTCTATGATTAGGGTTGCTAAGCACTATACAGATAATGGAACTGTTGCCAAGAGAGGCTGTGGACACCCCATCAATATAGCACTGAGAAAATGCAAAATTCAGCCCATGCAGAAAGACCGCACAAGTCCCTACTCGGAGGATTTCAGTGGATATAAATGCTACCTCAGCCCTTTGCTGCACCTCTGCCCAGGGGTGCATTTCACCAAGAGGTCAGTAACCTTTGTACTATTGACCAGGACTTGGGGATCTTGTTTCCTGCCTAACTTGTCTTACTTCTTGCCACACCAAATGCTCCTTATCCTGAATTCCTGGGAGAAAAGATCGTCCTGTCGTTATGGTGCGAGCCTGGGATTTGAGTTCTTCGACTGAACGGAAGACTAAGGGGCTCAGATACTATGGTGTTTGGGGCCCTAAAAAGTACCTAAGATAATTCCGTCTCTGTAGGAAGCATGGAGTCTCTCCCCCCATGAGAGAGAGAGAGTGATCCTGGGGTTTAGGGAGGAACAGAAGTTGTGTTTAAGAGGATGTATCCAGCTATAGAAAGACTAAGACATCATTAGCAGAGTTACCTAGGCTGCTGCATTGTCCCTCTAAATCAGAGAATTGCTCCATAATTAAAGGAAAGAATGACTAACATGAAGTCAGGGGGAAAAAAAAGACCATTATTCATACTTATTGCCCTTGAATTAGCCAAGTAAAACATCATGTTTTATTATAACTTCATAATAATTACAGTGATTACTGAATTCATGCATCTTGAAGAGGCTGCAGTTTCTTAAGAAATCTCATTATTAACTCATGTGCCATTTCACTGAAATTATGTAATAAGCTAATTTCAACATTTGGATATTAAACAATGTCTTTCCAAAAATATATGTATTCATTAGGGTCATGTGATCAATGGGAGTATGTCAGTAACAGACTTGACACAGAAGTACGTACCTTTAAAAACACTTAACTGTGACACCAGCTACTAGTAAGAGAGAATAGTAACAGTAATATATAGTCTTATCTTAAATACCAAAGGATCCTAATGTGCATTTCAAAGTCTGCATAGAGGAATTACATCATCTCACTAAAATGCAGCCCTCTCTGGGATGAACACAGCAGCTGTTTAACAGCTCACAGCAACACTACTAGAAAGCAGAACTCGGGATTTTAATTTTTAGCTTTACTTCCTGATTCCCATTTATACCTCTCTCATACATCCCCAAATAATTCCTTTCCCTTGTGTACACCTTTCTGTTAACTGTAGAGGTCACTCCTGTTTGGACTGGAAGGTAACTTTTTTCAGCAGGTAGGAAAAGGATGTGTGTGCCAAGCAGCTGCTCTTGTTGCTTAAGGATGTGGAGTGTGGCTGCAGAAGTTAAAAGAGGTCAAGCTTTACATCAGAAAGTGGGGATTTGGACTGCAAGGCAGGGCAAGCAACTCTAGGCTCTGAGATGTTAGACTACAATTGCTAAATACAAGCTCTCCTTCCTTAATGAAAAGGATAGTAGAGTCTGAATGGTTCAGAACTATTTACGCTGCCAAAGCAAGGTGATCATTTTAACTATTGGGAAGCAATTATCTCTTTGCATATTACCAGAGCTGCCATGTTAAAGCAGACTTTTCCCAGCAGCAGATGCAGTGTTCACTTATCACTGGGGGAGAAGTGACAACAGCCATTTCAGACCTTTCAGCTGTAGGCCAGTTTGAAGGCAAAAGGTGACTAGGATGCATTGACTAAGTGCTGAAGCCTCTCACAAATTACTTGTGGCAACCATTCCCCATTGCTTTATGCTCTTGTACAATGGTGCAGTGACTGCTGAAGTCTCTTGAGACTCCACCTGCTCCCCTGCAACAAAGTGCAGTTCTGCCATCAACTGCAGTGGTAGCAACTCAAAATACATAACTGGCTTAAAACCAGCCCAGCCCAACCCAGTCATCCCCACCTCAAGCTTAGGAAAGTAGTAACTGTGGCTCAAGATAGCCAACCCCTAAAATATTTGATTTTCCATCACTCTCCAATGAGAGATCCAGCCCTTTTAAAACCCTATGATAAAACCAGGTTAAAACACACCTTTCACTGAGTGGGGAAGAGATGTCTTATAGAGGCATTCCAGACAATCAGTCACACTCACCCCAGTCATTAAATTGACATGTGCATGGGTAATTGGCAGGTTATGGAAGTAGAAATTCAGTCTTGTGTGTAGAGCATCCATACTACATACCTTCAGAATGTCCGTATAACCTAATACTGTATCAGTTTCTACTGTACAGTTAAACTTCAGTCTTCCATCAAATGACTTGAATCACATTAAAAACCAAGCAGGCATATTATGGGAGTAAAATTAGACAGCAAAACTGTTGCAATTCTTAGGCAACTTTCTGACCAACTTTGTAAAATTAACCTATTTTTCATTCAGGCAAGAGTTAGCTTGTGACTTAGCAAGAAAAATTCACTTAAACACTTTCTAGACTGCCTCCATTAGGAGAGTTAGCTGTGATCAATAAGCTGTTTGAATTAATTATCTATTTGAAATCTGAGCATGTTTATGTGCGAACCAGCCAGTATTCTGCATTGGAAGCAGACAGAGGGGCTCCCTATCCCATCCCGGCAACATGACATTCACCCCTGTGTGGCAGGCCAGAATTAGGTCTACATACATTTAAACTGCCTTGCTTTTGAGCACAGGAATGGTATCCTTTGCACTTGCTGCTTTTGGTATACTGAATGCGTCCCAGAAGTAGTACTGACAATCAATTTTATGACTCCATGATTGTGTCATAATTTACAGCTCAGTCATGTTTGAAGTTTGCTTGCTTAGAGACTAAACATAGCTAGGTTAGAATTATGCACACGACCAGGGCCGGCTCCAGACCGCCAGAGCGACCCCGCGGTGTGCCGCCCTGCTTGGGGTGGCGCAATTCCTAGAGCCGCCCCTGCACGCGACTGTGTCAACACCATATCCAGTGCTATGACCATGAACGCACAGTATGTGATGTTCTGCATAAGCACAGCAATCTTCCTTGTGAAAATTAATGCAATATGCACCTTCCCTCATGGGGGTTCTCTTCCCCCCCGCCCCAGTATACTGAACACTTAACTTTGCACATCTATGGCAGAATTTGTTCTTGTGTAGAAGACCAGCAAAAGGCCTATGCACCACTTACATGCCATTTATGCTCTTAAAAACAGAACTTAAGTGATGCATAAGCCATTTGTTGGTTTTCTATACAGGTGCCAATTTCACCAGGTGTTCAACCTCTTTTTAGAAAGCAACTAACACAAAAGATTAAAAGGGTAATCCTGTCCCAGCAGACTTAAAATAATCAGTTCTTATTGAAAGGAAAAGGTTTTCTAAGTTTAATTAGATAAGCATGCAGCTAACTGTTTGCAAACACATGAAGATGCTTGGTTTGTCACTAGCAGACTGTTTGATTACAATTTGATTGTTTCAGTTACTGCAGCATATTATAAAACATGACCCACAGTCATGTGTCACAGTCCTGAGTGTCTAAAGTTAAGTGATTCCTAATTCTGTATTTCAACTAATCAACAACTGTATTTTCAGAGGTGCAGGATACATGGGAAATCACTGGCTTTACTAACAGCTGCACTAGAATTCTCAATGTGCATCTAGGAGCTTAATATTTGAGTATTTCAGCCCCAGGTCTAAGGAATCAGAAGGGAGCCTTCTTTTCTGAGCTGGGGAGGTAACAGGTAGGCCGTTCTGTAGTTAGAGCCCAGCAGCCCTGACCCCCTGCTCTATCCCCAATCTTGGCACTGACTCACTATGAGCCAGATTTTCCAAAGAGCTCAGCACATCAGGTTCTGATTTTTCTGACGTGCTCAATGTTGGGTCCTGAGCTCTTTTGAAGATCTGGACCATGTGACCTCAGGTAATGTGAAGCTCAAAAAGCCTTCGTGATTTACCCTTCTGCAAAAGTAGGAATAAGACCACCTAATCACCTGTTAAAAGCACTTTCAGAACCTGGGATGAAAAGCACTACCCAGCATTAATGCTGCTTGGAACACTGCAATTATCCAAGTGTCAGTTAGGGGTTTTTGTTTCCGGTGAGAACAGACAGAGTTTCAGAGTTAGAATTGGATTTTTTTTTTAAAATGGTGGGTTTTGTTGCAAACCCTATTTGAGATTAGTTCCCAAACTTTAAATTTTGGTTGGGTTCCTGGAGTTAAGCTTAGGGTTGATTGGCAGGGGGGGGGGGGAGGAGGTCAGGCTTGACTTTTCGGATCAGCATTGGGTTTAATAGAATCCTGTTGAAAGCTTCATTTTTATGTATTATCTCAATTTTAGGTTTTAAACTGTAGTAGCAGAGTGTCTTCCATCTAAAAATCAATAGCAACAGCCAAATCCCTTGTGGACTGTATGGATTCTCTGGCTCCTCTCCCTTTTGGTGGTCAAAGTTCTGCTAAGGTGTGTGTGTGTGTGTGTGTGTGTGTGTGTGTGTGTGTGTGTGTGTGTGTGTGTGTGTGTGTGTGTGTGTGTGTGTGTGTGTGTGTGTGTGTGTGTGTGTGTGTGTGTGTGTGTGTGTGATAAAGGAGTGTTCACATTGTGAGAGTCACTTATGTTGGAAAGGCTCTCAAAAAAGATGGATAATATTCTGTATTATTATCTGTGTATTTGCATTACTTCATTGCCAACAACCCCATGGTGCTAGGTACTGTACAAACAGAGCAAAAAGATGGTCCTATGTCAAAAGTGATTTGTTCTTTTGAAGTTTGTGTTTAAGAAGCTCCAAATCTTGGAACAGCCAGGCATGAATCAAAACCAGGTGAAACCTTGCTTGTCCAACATTAGCCCTGCTCTAATTGAGAGATCAATTGGAAATCTGCCTTTTCATGCATGGTTTGGATAGCTGACAAAGCCACCTGTAGGGGCTGGAAATAAGTTCTGCCTCATTACAAAAGAAATTGCATCTAAATGAATAAACATCAGATAACTAACATTTGAAAAATGCTGCCAAACTGACAGGTAATCCAATGATGTATAGTGTACACCATGCCTTTAACAAGGGTGACCCTTAATTATTCTGCAACTAAATCCATTTCCGAAGAGACCTAAGTGTTTTTATTATGATGTGTAAATGCCGAGGCAGAGAATTAGCCAGGCAGAGCCTAAAAAGCTGCATTGGTTTTCATAGGTTGGAACCTAAATATTATGTACTGCAAATAAGAGACATATTGTCCTGGCTTTTCTACATTATTTTGAATGGATTTGAGTCATCACACCCTTCAGATGCTTCCACTCCACCCCACTTTGGCTGGAGCTGTCATAAACTGACAAGGAATTACTGGAGCTGTTAAATACTCTGAACACGTCAATAAAATTGATTGAGTGCTCTTAAAAACCCGGTGATCAGCCCACACTTAGAGAGATCTCATTTGCCATTGACCTCAACAAGAGTTAAGAGGGCTCACTCCTAGGAATGGGGGTGGGGGTGGGGAGAGAGAATGGATTTTCTAGTTCTATACAGCAGCACCTTGCAGGATCAGGTCCTAGTTGTGGACAACCTTCCTGTTAGTAACAGAACAGTACTACTTTGGCCTTGTATTTATACAGAACTATTTATCCAAGTTCATCATAGCACACAAACAATACCAATACCTCAAGACACCTGTGGGAAGTAGGTACATGTTCATAGACTCATGCACAGAGTGGGAAAACAAAAGCAGTGATACAGTGATGTCGGCTCAGCCACTCATTTCAAATCTATTATTTTTCTGTGTATAACAAACGTTTTCATTTTTCTTTAAAAATGAAAGCAACTATCAATTCTCTGGCTATGGGCCCAAATCCAGCTGTGAATTACACTGGTGTAAATCTGGAGTAGCTCCATTGACTTCAGCAGCACTCCTCTACATTACACCAGCGATATCGAAAGAGAAGATTAAGGGCAAGAGCAAGATTCCTGCAAGAGGGAGGCAAGCATCTGAAGGAATACAGCCAGCCCCATGCCAGTCTGTGGGCTGCACACAGAGATCAGGATAAGACGACATCCTGTCAAAACAGCATTTTACAACTATTGCCTGTTTCCAGAGAGGCTGTACTTAGCTGATGGGGGAAAAAAAATGAACATAGAAGATGATAGAGTTGGAAAAAACAGAATCTAACAGCTGATTAAGCTCCTATTCAGGAGACTCCAGACAACTAGGATAGATTTCACAGACTAAATTCCAAGCTACTTAGCTCCATTACCAACCATCTGCACTCTCTCTTTTCCTTATGATAGTAGAAAGTCACACAATCTCCTCTATTTTCCACTGGGTATTTTCATTGTAGCCTGTTTGGGAAGTTACAGTTGATGCAATATTTTGTTTCATGATACTCAAGATCTAGCAGGCAAAGATGCAGTAGGAGGCCATGGGCTATTTGGAATCAGGAACTATTGAAGGAGCATAGGAATTGTCATATCAGATCAGATCACTGGGCTGCCTAGTCATGCAGCCAGCTTCTGGACTGGTCAATACCAGAAGAACTTTCCATCCTTAATGCACCTGAGCAATTGTGCAATGTTGCATGTGTCTGGGAAAGGTTCCTCTCTGACACACACATGCCCTTCCAAGGGGATCAACTTACACACAAAAAGCTCAACTCTGCCTATCAGCCCAGCACCCCCTACTCAAGCTGTGCACGGGGGTCCCTGGTGGGGAATATAATCACAAAGGCTATAGAGCTCAGCCACAACCATTACTGCTGTCACTAGGCTGTCAAAGCCTCCTTGCTGCTCCACAGCCTGGAGCAGCTTAATGGAAACTAGCAGTGAATCCACTATCCTTACCCCCACCCCTTCCTAAATCCCTCTGCCCCAGGGTGCACAGAAACCCATTTGGGTCTGGGCCCAGCACCATGGGTCCCTGTATACTCCCCTGAAAGCCTATGACTCCCTGGTTTACTGCGCAGAACTGCAATAGTGTGGGACAATCCTCAGCCATGGATTAGAGGCAGGATTTGCCCCATTGCAATGAGTTTATGGAGCTGTGTCATTGCCTTAACCCGAATCACTACAAATGTTACGGATGTTCCTGGAACCCTCCAACCCTTTCATAGGCCTCCTCCCAAGGTAGCTAATTCCACAGATCAGCTGCAGTAGGAAATTTTCCCTTCTGTTGGTTCCCCAAGTATCTGTGTAATAATCTGCTGGTTAGAGGAAGATACTGAGATCTGCTCAGGCTGACTGCAAATACGACACTATGCAAGATTAAGGAACAAAGGGGCATATCTGAAATTATTGAAAATGAAACACACACACAATTAGTAATGCTACAGTTCCATAAGTTGCATTAAGATCCTTATTACCTGGCACTTTATAATTGTAGAGTGTTATTTAAACCCAGTTTCTGACCTCAGCTATACCAGAGTAAAACTGGGATAGATATCCCTTAGTCCATTGAGCCTTGTTGGTATATTTAGCTACATCTTTCTATGGTAGCAGTTTTTTGAGATAGTAACTATGTTGCCCTCCTGAGATGTCCCCTCCCAATTCCTGATTAATGCTGTGGGACAAACAAGAGGGACCGTATCTCACCACTCATGAGCCCAGTACTTGCAGAGACAAAATTTTGAGGACTTAATCAGTCCTGTGTACCTGTAAAAGAGCATACTCACTGGTGGCTTGCCCCCTCGCCACTAGGCATAGCGTAGCAGGGTCTCTTTCTTCTGTACCCCTCCCAGCTGTCGCTCTGATCCTGCCACAGTCTGACTCTTCTTGTGACTCAGACCCCCAGCCAAGTCACATTTTAATCCCATCTCTTCCAGGGTAACAAAAAGTCCAGCAAACAGTCACCCAATCCTTGTATCTCATCTTCAGCCCTCAGCTCCAGGCTCTGCAGCCTCAGCTTCCCTCAGAGTGTTATTTGTCCTTATCAGGGCTTCCCATCAAGCAGCTGGCAGAGCACCCCAGGTCTACTGCCTACACTTGGATCCACTCCAGGGACCCTAGGATGAAGAGCTGAAGTCTACTCGAGTGGACATTTTGCCAGTGCCTACCATTAACATCTCTTCAGGCCTTTTCCCCAAACCCTTCCCGGTCTCTGTGCACTGAGCAACAGCTCCCAGGGTTTCTTCACACAGAACCAGTACCTGCCATTAGATTCAGAGCTTGTTCTAAGACTCTGTTTTCCCCTCTGTCTCTGAGCCCAACTCTCTCCCCAGCTGCCTTTGATCACCAATTATGCCTAAACACTCCTCAAGGTGCCACCCACTGGCTTAATTGGGCTCAGGCTTCTCTTATTCCATGGTTAGCCAGTGTGGAGTGTATACACTCCCATCACAGCGTGACATTGAGCAGTACATGCGCTGTGTGCTAGCTCTCTGCACAGGGTGGGAATTTCATCTCCAAGACCAACAAAACTCACGTTTTGCTGACTTTGCTGTCGTATTGCACGGCTTTGCCTTGGGAAGCTGCTGGTGACCTGAAACACTCTTGTGGCATAGGAAATTCCTCTGGTGTGTTTTTGGATCCTTTGGAGCAAAGCTTTGGAACTGCTGCATATGGAAAGAGAGGCTAACAAGGGGCCCGGCTGGGATATCCCTCCCTCAACAACCCTCTGATCCTGAACTGTGCAGGGAAGACCACACACTAGGGTGACCAGATGTCCCATTTTGGCTGGGACAATCCCCTTTTTAAGTCCTGTCCCAGCTGTCCTGACTTTTTTGGCAAAAGTGGGCATTTGTCCCGTTTGCTCTTGCCGACTTGATCAGTTGTCAAGAGCAAATGGGACAAATGTCCGCTTTTGTCAAAGGAATGCATGGGGGGGCCTTGGGCAGCCCTGCGTGGGGAGAGGGGCTTGGGCACTTGGGGAAGCAGCTCAGGCCAGCCCTACGTGTGTGTGGGTGTGGGGGGGAGGCTCTGGCTAGCCCCACATGGTGTCCCATTTTCCCTTTGGGAAATATAGTCACCCTACCACACACACACTCTAGGTGTAAAAGGACCCTGTTGGTGTCATCCCTCCCACCCACTATGTGGCCTTGGGGGAAACGGCAGAGAGCAGCCAGAGACTCCAGCTAGCAGGAACTGAAGCAGACAAGGCAGGGACCTCTGGCTGTTCCAGCTGAAATGACAGAATGTTTTCAGACTGTCTCTGCCCTGTGCTGAGAGGCTGTTTTCTCCAAACACCCCTCTCTAGAGTGACTATCAGTCCTGTTTTGGCCGGGACAGTCCCCTTTTTAAGCTCCGTCCTGGACATCCCAACTTTTCTTTTTCTGGACAGAAATGGGCATTTGTCCCATTTGCTCTTGACAACTGATCAGGAGGAACATTGAGGTGGGGAATGCAAGGAGCCAGGCAGTGGGGTTTGGGGGGCTCAGCCCCAGGCACAGAGCTTGGGGAAGTGCGGGGGGGCGGGGATTAGCCCCAGAGGTGCTCAGCCCAAGCCCCAGGCACAGAACTGGGGGGGGGGGTCAGCCCCAGCACGGAGCTCATGGGAGTCAGCCTCAGCCCTGGGTGGCAGGGAGGGAGGCGGATCTGGGGAGCCCTGTGGGCAAGGAGGGGCAATTTAGGCAAGCCCCAGGCCATCCCATATTTACTTTAGGAAATATGGTCACCCTACCCCTCCCTCACAGTCTCTTCACCTCTGCTCCACCCCACACCTGCTTCCTTACTCTTTTCTTGTTTGGCCTCTGTCCACCTCATTGTTCACTCTGCTGGTGAGATTATCCATTCCCTCACCCTGGTGCTGTCTGATCTGTTTAGATGGTAAGCTCTCTGGGGACTATTTACTACTGTGTTTGTACAGCTCCTAGCACAGTGGGGCTCTGGTCCATGCATGGGGCCCCACAGTGCTACAATAATAAAAAAGGATTGGCCTTTGTCTTTTAAATCTCATTTTCACCCAGGTTCTAATTGTGAGCTTAGAATGTAGGAGCTAGAATTCAACCTTGACCCCTCTGAATGCCTAAATTTAAACACCAAAAGCTACATCACCCCCTTGACTCAGACTCTGTTTGTAAGAATCGACATCAGAAGCCCTTTTTTCCATTATCACCGAGCCAAATCCAAAATAATGGAGCTCTGGTCTGCTTATTTATCTGAACAGAAAATCAAAGCAGGTTATCCAGGGACGTGATGTCTGCTTCAAGAAATGATGCAATTTTCATTCAGGGGAAGCAAAAGCAGGAGTTGAGGCTGACCGGCATGCCCAAGGGACACCCTGTGGAGCTGTTCAACAATGAGATATTTGAGACAGATGTCGATCGAGAAAAGACATGGCTTTCCCTTGCACATTGCAAGACTGGCCTACACAATTAGCAATGAAAGAATATTTTCAATGAAGGCATAAGTAACAACAAAATAGGTGCGAGACATTAGCTACTTATCAGTACTCACCTTTGCACTTGTGGCTTTTATGTTTGACTTGCTAAGGATTAGTATGAATAGTTAAAATGCCATCTTCCTACTGAGAGCTTTATGTAAAGCTTCATCTGATATATCCGTAAAAGAACCTTTCATTATTCATTATGAATAAAAGATGCTCGTTACTGGCAGGCACCTATTCCTAGGGCATCCCTGGCAGCCTGGTTCAGAACCAGGTGAGTCTCTCTGCCTCAGTTTCCCTTTAGGGGCTATTGATAAGTTCAATGGGGCTTTGTGATGGGATTCTGGGGTGCAATCCTGATGAGTGTGTCACTGCTTGTCCAGCAACCCTGGGTGCCTGACAGTGCTTTGCTGCTGTAGCTCCCAGCCTGGGATGCTCCCAGCCTGCCTACCAGCTCCCAGGCCCCATCCTGAAATGTCAGTGTGCCAGGCAGTCCTGATTAAGCAGCTCTGACCCCAGCAGCCTGTCGACAGCCCCACGGTCCCAATGTGTCATAGGCTTTCATAAATCACCTCACTTGATAAACTTGTGTAATGCAGTACTATTGTACACAACCACCTGAGTCACTTACTTATCACTTGAGGTTCAGACCCCCTGTCTTGATAGCAGAGATAAAGTTTCTCTTCCCTGCTGGAAGCTGTCTCCTCCCCTACTTGTTAGCTTGTTTACCTAATATGTCTCTGCCGGACAACCTGGCAGGTCAGAGAAGCAAATATTCATTCTTTTGTCTAGGGCAGGCCCATCTACCAACTCCCCAGGACCTGCCTGGCCTAAGCACATTTTAGTCATCATTCCAGCATACATCTATAACTCTCAATACACACCACATATATACATCACACAAGAATGTGAATGTCAGTGAGTTATTAATTTTCCAATGCCATGTTACAGGACACCTTTTCGATACCGATTATAACCCTAGTGAGCTGGGGTACACTGAACGGGTCACACCAGCTGAAACTCATTATTTGATACCAGTGAGCCCCTTGCTCTCTGGCCCTGGGATGATCTGAGGGTCACACCTCTCCCCTTACAAAGCTGCAGGAGGGTTTGCCATTGCCTGACTCAGAGGCAGCAGGTCAGAGCCCTCTTCCCTGGACAGGGCATCTGCCACCACATTTTATTTCTCCTTGATACAGAAGAAACCTGTTTTTCACCTTTGTTCACAGTCTCCAGGGCATAATATCATAGAGTATCCACACCTTCACCTGCAGAGTTGTTACAAACATGTCACCATCACATTAATGACCAGTGTGTTGTTAGCTTTCAAACGACGTATTACATGTTCCCTTTTAAATAAATCTCATGATGTCAGAGTGTGAGGTATAGTGAGTATGTCAGGCCTGATAAGAGTTGCTGAATAGGAAACCACCAATGGGCTTCTGTGTCATAGGCTTGTCTATAGTGAACAGTGGCCCTTCGGAGGTCTAGTTGATTAAAAGAACAGCCAAACATGATATGCAGTCGTGCCTTCACCCCAGCCTCCAAACAACACCTATGAACATCTGACAGCCCATTTAAGTCCTATTTTAAGGGCTTAAATGATGTAAAGGCCTTGTGTTGTCCCATTGTACTGGAATGAGTTTCATTTTTAATCTATTTCCCCAGCTGCCTGGGACCCATCTGTGAATTAACAGAGCACTCATCTATTAGAAAACATATGCTGACGTATCGTTATGCTAACTGTTGCTAATGGCTGGTATCAGGTTAGTCTTTGATCCAAAGTCAATCACAGACCTCCTGAAAGCCCATGGCTGTGCCAAGCACTCGTTCAGCCTGACCAGAAGAGTTTGGTGTTCCCCACATGTGGGGTCTGAAGAAGTTGCATCTTGTGGTTTTTTTGGGGTTTTTTTTTTTTTTTGATCTTGACAAAAGCTTGAATCAAATTGCTTCCATTTAAAATAGCACCTTGGCCAGGGAATGTAATATTAACGTTAGTCAGCACACCTCCTTGTGAACTTCAGGAAATTCTCAAAGGGTGGTTTGGGCTTTCACATGGCTTGTATTGGTTTAGCTTCTGAGAGTCAGACCATTATTCAAATAAACAACAAACAAAACACCCCAAACAAACCAACCAGTGTGTCGCAGCCCTGCCAACCCTCAGTGCCAGACACCAGCAGGAAAGATGATCCCTATAGATTGAGATGTCTGTTTGGAACACTGACTATGTATGTTACTGAAGCCCCGATTACTCAGTCAGAAGCAAGGCTACCATGGATAAGGCCCGGGCCGGTTATGCCCCTCTGCTCAGACAGGGTCAGGCCTAAACTAGAGCAGGACACTTTCCCTGCACTGTATCAGAGGGGTAGCTGTGTTAGTCTGGATCTGTAAAAAGCAACAAAGAATCCTGTGGCACCTTCGTCAGACACATTCACCCACGAAAGCTCATGCTCCAATACATCTGTTAGTCTATAAGGTGCCACAGGACTCTTTGTTGCTTTTTACAGATCCAGACTAACACGGCTACCCCTCTGAGACTTGACACCATGCAAGGCATTGCATTTAGCCGTATGGAATGGAAATCTATCAACCTCACATGCGTCTGACGAAGTGGATATTCACCCATGAAAGCTCATGCTCCAATACATCTGTTAGTCTATAAGGTGCCTCAGGACTCTTTGTTGCTTTTCCATGCACTGCAATTTATTATTTACAGCACTGGGAAGCCAACATCTTTGTCTTTCACAACAGCATTGGCACAATTTATTTTTGTCTTCTTTATCAGAACAACAAGGCTGGTTAATGGGGGGACCAGTTGCTGTGGTCACTTGACGCGACAAACTCTTCCAGTTGCTCTTTGTGCTGTGTAGCACAGCCTAGGATACATTGGGATTTGTTGCTTTCAGGGAGGAGAGAGGGGAAGAGAGGGTGGAGCAGAACTATCAATAGATGCACGTGTCATGCTGAATATATAGCTGGAAAGGGCTTTCAAAGAGCTGGTATTTAATTTGCTTTCATTTGACTGTGTTTGTCCACCTCAAAGAAACTTTGAACTTAACTTTGAACTCCACCACACAAGCTGTAATCCTGTTTCCCCCTTGTGAAAATTAAAGGCATCTATTATTTATTCTTAGAAAATGATGGATAATTTCAAAGCCTCTGGTCTGCAGTTGCTGCTATGGGAGGTAGGATGATAGGCAGAATGATCAAGGGAAATTATCGTAAATCATCTTCCCCTTTAAAAGATAATAGAAAGTAGTGAAGTGTGTCCTTGGACATGAAATTCACTTTTGTACAGAAGGTCAGCACAAGGCCTGTATTCCGTTGACAGCCCATTTAGAGCTTCAAAATAGGTATTAAACATGATTCCAGTGGTGCAAAAACCACATGCTGCTCATCTGTATGCCATGTGTGTGAATTTCATCTTAATGATGACCTGTTCTGTTCATTCTTTCTGAAGCACCTGGCATTGGCCACTGTCAGAGGACAGGATACTGGGCTAGGTGGACCTTTGGTCTGATGCACTATGGCCGTTCTTATGTTCTTAAGTGACACTGGGCAGCACAGATTGCTGGCTATTGTAATAACTACACTATGCAGTTCCTACACAGTTACTGATCTTTCAGCCCATTGCTTTGTAAAGATCTTCAGGTTACAGAGGTCTGGGTCTACCATTAAATTAGATTGATACAGCTACATCGCCCAAGGCTGTGAAAAATGTCTCACCATGAGCACTGCAGTTAGGTCAACCATCACCCTGCTGTAGACATGGTTAGGTTAAAGAAAGAATTCTTCTATTCACCCACCTACTGCCTCTTGGAGAGGCAGCTTAGCCCCGCTGATGGAAAAAAAACCCTTCTGTCAATGTAGGAAGCACCTACCGTGCAGCGCTATAACAGTGTAGCTACAGCTCCACTGCTATAGTGCTTGTAGTGTAGACATAGCCTGAGTGTGCCACACCAATAGAAAACCAAATCATACTGTGCTTGTTTGTTCACAAGACTCTGGCATCCTGACAACCTCCCGCCCCTGCCTCTTTTCTCTAAAAGAATTCTGGGTTTAAACTGTTTTTGCCGAAAAAGGTCAAGTTCAGGAATAAGCTTCTTTTCAACAACCAACATTTTCCCTAATCAATAGTGTACTGATCACCTGTCATAACATACCATTCTCATTTGGCTCCAACATCTTGTAGTGAATGGCCCTATTAGCCTTTCAGTTGCAGGGGTCTCTGTGCGGACGTGTATTGGATCAAATATGAAATGAGTTTGAGCAGCTCCAGCCTACTCATACAGGCTGGAAATGGAAAGGACCCATTAGGGTCCCTAGTCTGTTTCTGCCTGGCCATTACATGATTGTTCCCTATGGCATATTTCCTAGCCAATCATGCTGTCTAACCTTAAAAGTCTCCACTTCCTTGGGAGACTAATAATGAAGCTCACCGAAGAAGATTTTCTTAAAATAAGCGTAATCTTCTATTCCTTAATTTCATCCCACTGCTACTAGTTATACCCTACAGTCTCACCCTAAACAACTGCAGTAGATTTTTACATGAAGTACAAAGTCACTTCATAGTTTGGTGAAATGTTGAGGAGATGCTTGTCATGCAAACAGGCGAAGGAATAGAATTGCCCAGGTTATTAATGGTATGCGGAACATTTGTATCTATTATAACCCCCGTCAGCAGTGACTGGAAGTTTGTTCCTGACCTGTGCAAAACGGGTAGATTTGCGTCATTAATACAATCCCACGTGTCCATTGCACAGAACCATGGCCACAACTGGCACCATGTAAACCTTCTTCTGACAGCCTCTGCAGATGGGCCAAGGAGATGAATGGGACTTGAAGATTGCGCCAATCTTTCTTACCCTTAGCAATCATCCCTCTACATCATAGTAGAGACACACTGTCAAGGTGACACCTTTCATTGGCAAGCAGTAAAATATATGAAAACAAAACAGCAGTTTTCATATTAATTTCTTGCCTAGTTGCTCCAGATAATTTCTATCCCCATTAGATGTTAATAACCCTATAAGACTATGTTGGGTACAATAAGAAGATCTGGCTACCTCTGGCATTTACAGGATGCTCTAAAAATACTTGCATCTGCCCACTTCTGTTGCTGATTACATGCCTTTAAACTACTTTCCTTCCCTTATCACAGCTGTAGTCATCTACCACAAAGCTGGTATTTACATTTCAAATAAAAGTTAAGATTACACCCATGATGATCTTAACCCATGTTGTTATCCCCTCATTTATTTGTCCATAAGCAAAAGGTGATTTTAACAGAGTTGTGGGGAGATGGTAGAGAGCAGCTGCATTTAAATGCTCAACAATGCTTCTGAAACAACATTTTAAACTGGAAGTGAAAATACAATAATCTGATTGTGGCCCTATTGCAGAAAGGGAACAGGAGCGCTTTAAAGTGATGCAACACTATTAAAGAAAACTGGGAATACGGTTAGTATGTTGGCAACAGTATGAAAATGTGCCCTTAAAATTAGGGAGAGAGCCTTTGGAGTGAAATAATTGGGGGTTCACTTAAAATCATGTTCTGTTCTGCACATAGTGACTAACCAGGATATAATACGTGGATACTGTCATCTTTAATGCATTAATAGGGTAAAGGTAACACATTTACATGTAGCTAAGTATTTACCCACAAAAGAAGGCTGGACATTTATTTTAGAGCTGATGGTTTCTCTTTTATTTGTGTAGAGCTGAACATAATCTACTTTGTTTCCTTTTAAAAACAAAATCTTGAGCTTACTTTTATATCTGCAGTGGATTGGATAAGTGTATGGGATTCAAACATAGTTGAATGCTGCCTGACTAATTATAATCCACTCATTTGTAGTGAGTACTGCACTTTGCCCACTTTCATTGCTTTATTTTAATACTGAGAATTAATGACTCTACCAAAAATCCTTAGCTAGTCATAACATGCCACTGATTTCTAATCTGAACTCCCCATGGATTCTGTGGAGGAAATCATTCGGGAATTTGCTTAAGTAAGGATGGATTGAGAATTCAGAATTTGCCCCTGAATTCAAGAAAAAACCTTTAGGTCAATACCATGGAAGGCAATAAAATTTCCTGCTCCACTGATTTTTTTCTAGTATGTTGTCAGTTTGGGTTAAAGAATGACTGGGAAAATATAACCTTGGTTATTCCAGTCATCTGATTAACCTCTGCTCTATAGGAAAATTAGAATTTAAGGGACCGTTGAGGAAAAATTGAACTGCACTAAGTAGAGCTAGGGTGAGCATGATGCATACAAACAAGGATTGAGCAGTTTTTACAGCAGCACGGTTTGGTTTTATGGTGACAAGTCTTTAATTCCCAATATTGTATACATTCATTGCAAAGAAGTGTTCTCATAAGGAATAGTCCTATCCCTTTTCTTTCCTTGAGAGGTGCTGATTCCAAGAGTGACTAACCAAATGACTCATGTCATCGGGCTCTCATGCACTGAACTATAGTAAAAATACGTCATCTATTTTAAGTTGGCTTTTAAATACTATCCCCATAAGGATACATTTGTAATATATGCAACAAGTAAGCAGGCAGGGGGAAGAAACAAGCCCTTAGTTTGAGTTTCTCTGAAATTCTAAGCATTTAAGTCTTTTTAATTTTAGATCAGGCACAATTTGATTTAGGCCAAGTACTTTTCTCTCTGACCTTCAGAATATATTAAACAATGGTGTATTTCCACCCACCTCCATTTTGTTCTGTTTCCATGTTCCTGCTCAAACTGAAGGCACAGGCAGCAGTCGACCTACAAGAAGGATTCAATGTGAGTTGTAGTCTCAGCAGAGGGAAGCATTTCCTTGCCCCTGGGGTTGACACAATCCTGCGCCAGAGAAGTAGGTTAGCAATCACACCCCCGGGAATGGTCATGGCAGATCACTCTGATATTTTCTGAACAACGCAGGGCCAAGGTGCACTTCAATATTCAATAGATGGAAACCAACAAATAGTTCCTTCCAGCACACAGTTAAATAGGAATCATGGCACAAAGATTTCTGTTGTGCAATTAGAATTTGTTAGCACCCTTGGTGGCTGCCTCAGCACAGAACTCAAGGTCTGAATCGGCTATGGATGCTAATGCCCCCCATTTCTTCCATCCATCTCAGCTGCCTTCTGGGAAAGAGTGAGGGGCATTGTCAGGGGGTACTGCAGAGACATTTCATCCCTACTGCCTGTGCTGCAGGTGTTCTCTCCTGTGCAGAGACACAGCGTGAGAAGAAAGCCTGTTCTGAGACTTCCAAGCCAGTTGTGCAGTCTCAGAAGGTTCAGTTAGATTCCCCTGAACTGTTTGGTGCTTTCCTGTACTTACTCTCATTTCCCAGCAGTCTGAAGTTCATTCATTTCTAATTTCTATGGATGTCAAGCCAATGGCCCCAATCTCCAGTTAGCGTGAAGTGGTGTAACTCCAGTGAAGTCAACAACGGCTTATGCCATCTGAGGATCTGGCTCAACAACTTTAACCATCCCCTAAATGAACATAAGAAAAATAAGAAAGCCTGAAGGGGGAAAAAAGCACATTTTAATTCCCTGCAGAATCTAAAGCGTTAAGTTGTATGCGGAAGCAACAGTCAGTGATTTTAAGTTCAGCAGCTTGAAAAAAGCTGTGTGCACACTCAAAGTATATTTATCCAATATGCTAACAAGGGTCTTTGGAGGGGAAGGAATAAGTCAAGGGGCATGCATACAAGAAACAACTTTACACTCAGTTCTGCATTAGACTCCCAACGTTATTACACCTTTTCAGAAACCTGACATTTTTAGAAGCAGGAGACAGCTGACAGAGGTGTCAATAAGCTAATTTGTGGCTTGTTAGAGTGTTACACTTGTTTATTGGCATTTAACTAGACAAGACATTGATGTTAAGGCAGTGGGAGGAGGGAAGATGTCTGAGCCAGTAGTGTGTCTTGCTGGAAAATTAATTTGAATCTTCTTTATGCCCCAGACTGTGGAGATAATCCGTTACTAAAGCACTGACGTTCTGCTGAAAATGAAATCAGGAGCATGGAGCAGTCAGCAGGTCCTTGAGCAGAGACCCAGTTTCGTTTTAATTTAAGACTCATGCTGGACTGCTAACAAGTGCATTTTGTCCTAGAAAGTTTAAAAAGGAAGAACAATGTTTTCTGACATGAATGGCTTTGTTAACAGCCAAGAACAAGAGTAGCTTGTGGCCAAAGAATAAATGTTTGAAAGCTTAGCAACAGCTCATACAGCACTTCATGCCATCATCTGCCTCTGAAGGATAGCACTGTATTGTCAGGATTATGTGAAGTCATCCTGCATACTGTTTACAATACCCCCCCTCCGCCCCCTTCTTGTATTATCTTCCTGTTTGAAGGGCAATTCATCCCTATTTTGGTTCGTTGCTACAGTGTATGATTAAAAGTCTGTAAATGCCAGTTATTTATTACTAGAACTACTTTTGAAAAGTAACAGTGTATATTGAGACTTTATATGGTGCAGAACACGGTGAATTTGGCAGTGAGAGTAATATCAGTATAGACTGGCCAAGAGGCCACATTCTGTTTTCATTTATACTAGTATTAATCAGGAGTAGCTCCACTGATGTTAGTGGGATTAATCTGGATTTCCACTGGTGTAAATTAGACCACAAGTCAGTGCAACAAGTAGTTGATATACATTAGCCATGTTGGTCATTTCTCCCATTAAAATCATGAGATTAGACCTATTATGTTTGCAACCAAATGTTTTACCTACAGAGAAGATCAAATTAAGGCAATCCAGGACCCTAAACACCATCAGCATGGGGCCCCTGTTAGCCCAGTGGCCATCCTGTAGCCATGCATCTCCTTGGGGTGGTAGCAGGATTCAGCGTTAAGGTGAATGGGGCACCTCTGGGAGCTCAGGTTTCAGACTGGCAGGCATGAGGTTACACTCAGTTCTCATTTTCAAATTATTCTTCACATCCATATGGGCAAGAAATAATATTCTTAAAAATTCAAAACTGAGATTCTGATTTCATGGGACTTCAATCACTGAGGCCCTAGACACAAATTCAGGGAATATATGCCTTAATCCAGCCCTGTTTGAAATGATATAGCCATTTAAAAAAACTATCTATAAACTTTTAAATATAATAGGAAAACAATAAGGGTCACACTGACCTGCTATTCTGGAGGTCTTTGCCGGTCCTTTCACTGGTGAATGGGCAGCCTCGGTTTGAACTGCCCCCTAAAAGATACAGATAGTTAGATAAGGAAAAACAAATCAAAAGCTCTTCCAAACAACTCCACCTCGGCAAGCATGATGGGCCTGACCCCAGCAGCAAGGACTAAACAAGGTACAAAGAAATGTCAGGAACCATTCAAGTTAAAGATGGAAAAGATGGCCTGGATGCTCCAAAACAGCAGTTCTCAAACTGTGGGTTGCCCACCCCAAAGTGGGTGGTGACCCCGTTTTAATGGGGTCACCAGAGCCGGCTTACACTGGCTGGGGCCCTGGGCCAAAGCCCAAACCCCACCGCCTGGATGGCGGGGCTCAGGTTACAGGTCCCCTGCCTCGGGCTGAAACCCTTGAGCTTTAGCTTTGCCCCCTCCACTCGGGCTGGTGGGGCTCGGGGTTTGCCCCCCCATGCAGGCCGGCAGGGCTCGGGCAGGCCCAGGCTTCTGCCCCCCCTCCTGGGGTCGTGTAGTAATTTTTGTTGTCAGAAGGGAGTCACGGTGCAATGACTGTTGAGAACTCCTGCTCCAAAACCTCTTCTCCTTGTCGGTGCCGGATTTCACTAGTAGAGGGAATGACAAGCAGTGATGCACAAGGCAACTAACTTGCTGCAGCCCAGGCATTTGTCACACCTGTGAAAAAGGCTGTGCCTGAGACAATTGCAGTTTATCAGATCTGCTATTTCTTCCTTTTTAAGAACAGGACTTAATCCAAGTGGGCATAGGCGTCTATGTCAGAACTATGCCCCAGATCTGATCTCATTGTAATACATTTCCACAGTATTTTCAGATGTGCAACTACCCCATGTCTAGCTTAGCATTGTTTTCTCTTGTTTTATAGAATTTAGCGGTGATGCACGGTATACACCGGTCGTTTTTCCAGATTTATTGTGATGCTCAAATGTTTGCACTTGCCGTTTCATCCCATGCCAAGTAATACGCTATGTAGCCAACATTCCATCCCTTGCTCACTGCTTGTCAAAAGATAGTGGTAGGCATGCACGCTGTTTCTCATTACTTTCAGATAAGCGTCTCAGAGCTATTACTGCTGGGCCTTCATGAGTTAGGAAAATTGTTCTGCAAGAAGAAAAAAATGAACACAGGACTCATTCCTGCAGCCCTTACTCCCATGAGTGGGTTCTTCCCCTTGAAGCCTGAGAATAGTCCGACTAGAGTCAGCCGAACTATTCAGGATTTGGACCATGTTTGCAACAACATGTCCCAATACGTCAATAGTAACTTTAAAAACAACCATAATAAATGGTTTCCTGTAAATGAATTTGAGTAGCACGTGAATGGACACATTCTCCACCCTTCGCTGCTATTAGTGGGATTAAAATGGTTATACTGCTTTAAAATCAGAATTTCTATTACCAAAGCACCTGGAAGACCCAGTTATGGACTAGAACCCATTGTGCTAGGCTCTGTACAAAAGGGAAAAAAGATGGTTCCTGCCCCAAGGAGCTTACAATCTTATGTTGCCTTGGAGGTTCTGCAATCTTATAGCCATGTTCGGATGGCAAGACATGTGAGAGCTTTCGTCATCAACTGGGATTTAAAAAACCCTACGTTTTAACAGGGGCTGAGTCCTACAAGGGGCTGAGCACTCTAGCCCCAATCCAACAAAGCATTTAGTACATGCTTAACTTTAAGCACATTAGCATTCCTCTTGTCTTCACGGGACCATTTATATGCTTGAAATTGAACATGTGCTTAAGTCATTTGCTGGATCAGGGCCAGAATGGTCAGCACCTTGCAGTATCCAGCTGTCAGTGCTTAAATATGGAACATGTTAGACCACGCTGGCTCTGTTTAGAGCCATAATGCAATGTTTCACAGTGAGTATATACTAAGCATGCAGCTGGGATGAAAACATAGCTCTGCAGCCACGATCTGGTCAGCTCCTGCCATTCACCATGGGACTCGTCTTCCACCAGGGACTAAACGATCATGAGAATTCATCTAGCAGAGGTGCCAGTTCCTTTGCATGTACATCTGAGCTCCTTGGTTGATTTATCTGCTCAGTCAAGGATTATTTTTGGATTTCCCTTTGCCAAAAACCTACGCCTTATCAAATGGAAATCAGAATCCATTTCTCAGATCAGCAGCTTGGATCAAAGTTGGGGAGGAGTGGAGGTCACATAAGATGCAGACACAGTTATAAATATGTGCCTTGCTTTTCCCCTCAATCTTTAGGGATAAGGACTTGACTCTGAACAGAGCTTAGTACCACCTGTGTGGTGCTGCATGCTCTCAACTCTTAATGAAGAGAATAACTAAGATAATGACCTATAGCTTTATCAGTTGTGTGATGTGTCACAATAAGATACTGAAAGAATTCTTTCCCATCCCATCTCTTCTTTGTGCTCACATACATGCATTATATGTTATAGTTACAGCTGGGGACTGAAATCAGAACTCCTGAGTTCAACTCCTGAGCGTGATCTTTGACAATTCACTGAACTCTGTTCCTCAACTTACCCATTACTAAAAATAAAGATAACCAGTCTGGTCAAAGCTTTCAAATTATTGGTGATAATATGCATCAAACATTTCAGTGTAGATTTTACCGGTTTGATTAATAACCCTTCACAGCCTCAAATGCATGTTATGAGGACTGATTAAAGTCTGTAAACACAGATATTCAAGTCAAAGGTGCCATGGAATTGTGAAGGGTTACCAGTTTCAATCAATATTAAAGTTCTCATTCCATCATCCTCTATTTGAAATCAATAACACGTTCAAATGGAAAACAAATTCACCCAAATTCCTGTTTAAGCTGGTGTGCACTGAATACTCTGCTACATCATTCTGGGATCTATTGCTTTTTTCTGACACACAGCTAGGGCTTCTCTATACCGGGGAAACGTGTTGCGTTCATGATGCTCAAAGTGGTTTTGGTCAACATGTTCAACGGTGACTAGGGATTCTGTGTGCTTCAATCTGAGACTCTTAAAAGGTCTGATTTTCAGAGGGTGGGTCCTCGGCGCTTTCTGAAAATCATGTTCTTTTAAGAAGTCTCCATCTGGGCATCCAAAATTAAGGCATTGAAATTTCTAGCCACTTCTGAACATTTTGCCGTTTGCCCTTAGGGTGGAGGAGGACAGTTGTATTTTAAAATGTGTTAGTTGATTGTGCTTATCCTTATCCTTGCCTGTATTACTAAGGGCAAAATTGTGTTTAACATCATGTGAGCTAACATGTTTTGTAACAGTGCCTTGACGGTATAGATAAGATCCAAGAGGCCCTCCCTTGTACTGCACAGTGCACATGGTCGTGTTTTGAACATCAGTACAATTTACTGTGATTAGAGACTCATTCTGGCATCTCAGATGGGTGGAGCTTGCTACTTCTTTTTTCCCCAGTTTGAGCCCAGCTTATACCTTCACTGGCATCACTTGGTGAAAGTGGTGTTTTTGTACGCACAAGGTATAATTGATATTGCTGGTGGGGGTGATCTAATATACATTTACTGTTGAACCGATTTTTTCTAGCGTAACAAAGACTAAAAAAAACAAAACCCAAAGCCAGGGAACTCCATTCTTTTCAGAAACAGAGGGTCCTGCAAACAAGGAAAGATCATTAACAACTGGATCTTGGCAAAAGGCCTGAACTTACCAAAATCCTCTTAATTGGGTGGAGGTTGGATAGGTCTTCAAGCTTGTTAGGAAGCAAAGACTCAGCTACACTTATGTGATTCAACTCTGGTCAAGAGATTTTCAAGCTCAGAAAGATGTGAGCATTAATCTCTCTTCCATGCCAACTGAGGCACTTAAATGGAAGATTTTCCAGTCCTGAAGTACTGCATTTAACACAGGACTTATCCAAAAATACTAACATAATTCCCTTCAAGTTATCAGCCATTGCTTCTGTCCTGAGCAAGTTTAAGATAACAGAATAATGAAATCCTTCTTTGTATATCAAAGGTCTCCACTGAGTCTTAAGATTTGAATTCCAGGTTAGTCTTTATTTAACGATTCACACACTCACAAAGAGCCTCCCCCCTTAGCTAAGAGACTGCACTTGGACATGACTAGACAGAAATAATGATCTTAGTGAATCAAATAATTCACCAAAAGTCAGATTAAGCCTGAATCATAGTTATACAATTTATCAGGGGGTGAAATTATTTGTAATCTATTTCAAGAGAAATACATAAATCTATTTTTGCTTATTGGCATTTTTATCCATAATGGCTCTCGGTGCTGGGAGCTATGGACTAACTTGGGGCCGGCATCTTTCTCTGGCATGTTTTGTTTGAAGCCAACAAATCTGAACAGTCTCTGCACAGACCCTGTCTGCCACTAGGAAACAGGCTGAAAGATAAAGGCGGAGCTGAAGGTTTTTCATATTGTATCAACCCAAAAGTCAGAGTCCATGTTTTTCTACGTGAGTTAACATTGCTGAAAGATGCCAGACTGATCGTCTTGTAGACTGACATATTTATTTTATCCACAAGCAGGGATGGGGCAGTGCCGGCTTCCACTCAGCCTGTCAGCGTGCATCAGCCCTGCTTGGAAGGGACCTATTCCAGGTCTCAGAGGGCAGAGTTATTCTCAGCTGTGACTTCCAGCAAGAGTGTCAGGCTTGTGGAAAAGAAGATCTACAGAACTGAATAGGATGTGATAGTTTAGAAGTTACTCTAAAGACACCTGGACTTTAAGGAGAGCAAGACATGTCCTATTGATTCTATGAATTCAGACAGAGGCCTGATTCGGCTCTCATTACACACATTTTACACCAGCTGAACTCTGTTGGGCTCAATGGAGTCAATCCTGGTTTATACCAAGGTAAATGAAAGCAGCGGTACCTGCAGCCACATGCATGGTACACATGGTGCAGACCATTGGCAGAGGCACCAAATCAACAGCACTGGGCCTTCGAAAAGCAGCAGCAAGGAACAGCAGCACTGGCCACCCCACTGGCCCCCAGGCTTGGCCATCATGGTGAGGGGTGGCACGCAGTGCAGGACCAAAATGGAGTGAGTGCCAATCAGACTTGGTGCATCGGGGTTGCAGCACCTCTCATGCTTATACACTTATAAAGTTTGCGGATGATACCAAGGAGGGGTTGCAAGTGCTTTGGAGGACAGGATTAAAATTTAAAATGATCTGGACAAACTGGAGAAATGGTCTGAAGTAAATAGGGTGAAATTCAATAAGGACAAATGCAAAGTACTCCACTTAGGAACAATCCGTTGCACACATACAAAACGGGAAATGATTGCTTAGGAAGGAGTACTGCGGAAAAGGATCTGGGGGTCATAGTGGACCACAAACTAAATATGAGTCAACAGTATAACGCTGTTGCAAAAAAAGCAAACATCATTCTGGGATGTATTAGCAGGAGTGTTGTAAGTAAGACACGAGAAGTACTTCTTCCGCTCTACTCCACGCTGATTAGGCCTCAACTGGAGTATTGTGTCCAGTTCTGGGCACCATGTTTCAGGAAAGATGTGGATAAATTGGAGAAAGTCCAGAGAAGAGCAACAAAAATGATTAAAGGTTTAGAAAACATGACCTATGAGGGAAAATTGAAAAAATGGGCTTTGTTTAGTCTTGAGAAGAGAAGACTGAGAGGGGACACGATAACATTTTCAAGTACATAAAAGGTTTTTACAGAGGAGGGAGAAAAATTGTTCTTCTTAACCTCTGGGGATAGGACAAGAAGCAATGGGTTTAAATTTCAGCAAGGGAGGTTTAGGTTGGACAGCAGGAAAAAATTCCTAACTGTCAGAATGGTTAAGCATTGGAATAAATTGCCTAGGGAGGTTGTGGAATCTCCATCACTGGCGATTTTTAAGAGCAGGTTGGACAAACATTTCTCAGGGGTGGTAAATAATACTTAGTCCTGCCTCAAGTGCAGGGGACTGGACTAGATGACCTCTCAAGGACCCTTCTAGTTCTATGATTTTATGCTTGGTCCTGTGGCCTCTCCATCCAAACGTGAGCACCACTGCAATCCCCGTGCACAAGGTTGCAACGCCACTCACTCAGTTTTCACACCCCCAGCCTCCATCATAGCAGAGTGGCCATGGGGCCAAACCTGAGTGGGCAGCAGGGCAGCCAGCACAGCTCCTCCTCACCACTGCTATGGGGCAGGGTCCTGCACCAAGATTCTCCCACCGGGGCCTGCCCAGCCTCGCCCTGCTTCCAGCAGCCAGGGCCTCTCTGCTGTGCCTGTGGGACTCGCTCAGCGACAGCCTCAAGAGCGGCAGGGAGTGCCCCCTCTGGGAAGTCAGCCAGGAGAGGGGTGGCAGGGAGCCCTAGGGCGTATCATGTGAAAAATTTCTGGGGGCTCCCCTGAATGAGAGCACAATCGCGCTTAAAATTGTATATCATGCAATTAGTCTAATCTGATGGATACCTGCAGTATTGCATTGGGGACTAGCTCCTCATCAGTACAGATCTATAGGAGCCAATAGAGCAATGGTGAGTTACATCAGAGGAGGATGTGGCTAGCGCCATTTCTCTAAAAGCACAAGTGGATATTGGGCTGAATCCACTATAGACTTGTCTCAGCCTGTGTCCTTGAATCCGAATCTCCCTAAAAGCAGATAGGGAGTGCAGAGAGGTAGAGTAGATGCAATTTCAAAGGGGACAGAGCTTGCTGAACAATGCATTCATCTCCTCTTCAGTGAGACTTTTTGCTACTTTTATCCTCAATGTGATAATTAAGCAGCAGGAGGGGGAAAATTGCATTTTGCTAAAAGCAGGGCCTTCAATTTTCAATATTTCCCTGGCCTTATGAAAAGTTTAATCAGAAAAAAAGCTGCTTAGTAAGTATGTTACTATAGTAACAAAAAGTCCTTCTTACCCAAATCACACCCGTAGGGTTGTGGATCATGCAATCACCATCCTGGATGAAAGAAAGGAGCATGGAACTCAAACCCACCACAATGAGGCTAGAACTTTAGGAATATGTTTTGGAATTGCCGAGAGTGGCGATTTACAGCCCTGGCTTGCATGCCATCAGTGCTACTCCAGCACTCCTTTCCTGCCTCAGGCCCCAATTATCCCTGAGGCTTGCGTAAGGTGTGTGTGTTGGGAGGAGACAAGGAGCCAGCCCCTCCCACTTGTATCCCATCTGCAAGGTGTGGGGGAAGTGCAGTTCTTACATTCAGTGATCCAGGGACCACACCCCTGTGTGCCCCAAGAGAAATGGGGAAGGTGACAGGGCCCAGAGCTGTCTGGGCAAGGAGAATGGCATATGCTTCTCTATCCCTTGGAATTATGCACCTTCACACTCCTCCTGCTCCAGAAGCAATTGAGTCTCCTGAGGAAGATATTTCCCCTAGCTCCTCCTCAAGGTGGGTCAGCTTTTCTCTGCTCTCAGGACGGATAGAACAGCGGCCAAATGCCACAAGCAGGCTCTTAGAGAAGAGTGTGCAGGACCCTGAGCATGCTCTAGTTCAGACTCTGAGCTCAAACTGCGCCAAACCCGTCTTAGCTGGATTAGAATTAGACTCTTTTCCAAAAGGGGGAATGGGCTGGGGCACCTGGAAAAACTGGTGCAGTTGCCCCCAAAAGACTGGAAAACACAGGAATGAAGGATACATTGAAATAAAGAAAAATTGGCTTTTGAGGAGGCAGAGTGGGCCACTACAGAACAGCCTTGGCCACAAGAGATCTGGTGCCAAGACTTACTAAGAACAAAGGGCTTTGCCTAATAAGGGCTATAGTCAGCTCTTTAGCTAAGGACTGTGGAGTTCTGTCAGGTCAGAAGGTCTCTCCTCTTCTGGCTGGTACAACTCCTTCATCTAACTCTGAGAACCTGCCTGCTTCAACTCTCCTGTGCAAGGCAGGATACTCTCTCTGTCTTTGTCAAAGAGGGTGCTCAGAAACTCAGCTCAGGAGGGCCAAAATAGACAGAATTCACACACACACACATACACAATCTCTTTCTTGTGTCTGCTAACCCAGCCATAGCCATTTTAGTGGTAATTAGTGCTGGTAAGTTCCTGCTAATGGCTTCACATTGCTCAGTGTCTCCAATTAAACAAAGAGAAATAAGTTATTGTCCAAGTAGTACGTTAGCAAGAGAACAGAGATTCCTGCACGGATCTTAAATTCAGGAGTAACCACAGGTCTCCTGCTCAGAGCCAGCAAATAGGTCCAGGGTATTGCTATTAGTATGTGTAACACAGTGGCAGATGCCAAAGCATTAAGACACTAGGGATAAGTCATCAGCATGTTAATTAATTATAATATAGCATGGTTCAGGTCCCAGGGACTGGGGCTGAGGTAACCAACATTCTGTTCCTGGCTCTACTAGCGATGGGCTGGGTGACCTTGGGCAAATCACTTGCACAGATAGTGAGAGGAGTTGAGTGACTAGGAAGTCAGTGTCAGAACCAGGAAGAGAACCCAGGCCAGGCGGCTTGACCCCTCGTCACCTCTCGCCTGTAGATCACATGCCCTGCAGCTATAGCATAATGATCTGATGTGTGGGGCACTGTGTGACATAAAGGAGAGCGGAACAAAAGAGGTAGTGGGCCTGATTCTTCATGCCATCCATATTGTGCAGTCAGTGACGCCTGTGGAAAGCACTGACAAATCAGATTGGTAGCCTTTCACCCACTCAGCTTGGGGGTTACTGACTACATGAAGTACAAAGCCCTGGGCGAGTCAGGCCCAATATATACTTGTTTAGTGTATGTGCCAGACACTTGACTGGGGGAACCCATAACCAATAATAAAAAGCAGAATAAATCAGCAAAGCAGAGGAAAAAAGCTCCCTGTGGTACCGCATTGATTCTCATAAACGAAAGCAAAGCAGGCTGTCTATATTCCTTTTGACTATTGACATGATTTAACACACACACTTAAAAAAATTAAAGAACCACTTCTTAAATTTGCAGTAAATGTATGGTTCCATAGATCTGATTTACTAGTTATGAGCCACAAAGGAACCACAATTGCAATTTACTGTAATGTTGACTCAGGCGTCGAAATCCTCAGCATCACTCCAGCTCTCATAACCATAAAAAAAATCCAATAATTTTAAAATGACGCATTTATCATTTTTCTTCTTTAATTGCTTTCTCAACTTCCAGATAAGTGGGAGATTGCTTTGATGGTGACCATTTAACACAATGATTTTGAAATTAAAGAGGTGCAAGGAGCACATCTTTGGCTTGGTTTGGTGTTTTGCAATTGTGGTTGGCTCATACCTGTAAAGCTTCCCAACTGGGTGGGAATAGAACCTTGCAAAAGAAATTATGCCTGGAGTAGTCAGATACAGAAAGTCCTACTTTATCTAGACCACAAGACAATCAAGGGACAATTTTAGGCAGCACAACACAAACACAGCGTTTTCACTTAAAGTCAAGAGGCCTAATTGTCCTCTCACTCACTTATGCATTGATTTAAATCCACTGGCTTCAGTGAAGTTATCTGATTTACAGTGCATAAGAAAGGGGAGAACCAGGCCTGGTTTACTGATAATGAAGGAACTGGATTCTCTTCTGATCTGTGTCAGTTTATCCATCTGTAAAAGGGGTACAGCAACATGTTCCTACTAACTAGGGATTTTACAAAGCTTAATTCACTTATACTTATGGAGTGCTTGAGAGCCACAGATGAAAGATACTGTAAAGGGGCAAAATCCTGATGATTCTGAGAGCCTTATTCTGATCACAGTAACACCCTAAGTGCCAGATCCAGAAAAACTCCACTGGAGCCAGTGGTGTTACTCTGGAGCACCCACAACTTCCATTGACTTCCTGGGTGGCTGCTCAGTCAGCACTTCTGAAAACCAGCCTAGCATAGATGAATTCTCCTGCAGAAGTGATCCTGTTTCCATCCAAAAATCCCTTGTAATAATGGACGTCATTAAAGAAATGTTGAATATACGTGATGGAAAAAACAGAGCTGTGTCTAAATGGCTTTCTACAATGCATCTGCATAAGACTTTCAACCAAGTTGCACACTGTGTAAATTACATTATCTCACAAGCAGGTCACACGCATCCACGCACACCTTGCTCTGCTAATGGGCCCTGTGCCACTTTTATTTCAGCCAGCCCACCAATCTGTTCCTTAACAGCCCTATGTTCCTTGCTCACCCCAGCTTTGTTTTCCAATAAGACCTTCTCTAGCTGCCTCTCAGTACACACAGTCCTGTATGTAATCAGGAATGTTGTTAACACTGGACTCTCATTATTTAAATGCTTGGATGGTGATGATGTGGAGCATGGTCAATTAAGCACAATCCCTGATGAGATGTTGCAATCGGGCAGCGTTACTAGCCAGGGTTTTTTACTTCTCTTGCTGCATGAAAAGAAATTGAGGAAGCGTGTGGCAAAGTGCACAGGGAAGAAAAGAATATTGGGTTGAAAAAGCCACAACACATCCCCAGCAATACAGAGCACAATAAATCAAAGCATTGATCCGGAATCGCTACTGCCCTTCTAGGGTCATCTCTCTATGCTATCATGGATGAGCTCTTCTTGAATCATTAAGGTCACTGGAGCAGAAAAGGCTGCAGCTGCTGGCTGGATAGCAGGGCTTCTGCACACCATCCATGGCATTCCCCACACTCCTTTTGGAAGCAAGTGGCAGAATGCAGCTCTCTATGGGGGTTTCATTTCAAGTTGGAAAATATACAAGTGTACTGGGAAAAACTTAACACGCTCTAAGTTGGAGACAGCCACAAACCCAGCCCCCCTAAACTCCAAGCACCTGCAGACTGTAGTGAAGTGCAAATTGAGACTGTGCTCCTTAGGCCTCTCTTCTGCCTAAATGCTTCCTCAACTGCCCCTTGGATTTATATAGGGAGAGGAGCCAATCAGGAGCCAGGAGGCTTCTGCCTATCAGACCCCTGGAGGTGGGACTTCCCAGAGTCTGTGTCCACAGCAGGATGTGAGTAGGGGGATGGCAGCCACTATCTTGGTAATATGGCAGCACGGAGGTATTTGCTACCTGGCAGCTTTGCATGCCTGGGTTTCAGACCCACCCTGGCTTTCTAACTAGCAGTGGTGAGACAGGCTACTGCACCATGGTCTAGTAGTATATTTCCTATGTTTCTAATAAATATACAGGCAAAAAGAATAATTGAAATGTCACAAGGGCAGAATTACCCACACTTTCCTCTCTTGCAGGGTGTTCTTGTTCCATGTTCAGAAAAACTCCATTTGGTATGTAGTGAAACATTTATCACTCTCCAAGCGTTTGTAACTAGTCACTGCCGGTTTTCTTTAAGCCACAAGCAGCCTGGATAGCATAATTGTTCCTGTTAGTCAGGCAAAGCTGTGAAACATTCCACATTCTAGAGCTACTTCCACAGCACACTGAAAACCCCAGTGTTATGTGGTACGCAGTGGAATGCTAGAAACAGCCCAACTGGTAAAAAAAACAAAACTAATTTTCATCACTAAACACAGCATCCCACAGGCAGGTACCAATTTAGATCAGTTATACCCCCCATGGAAGTTCATACACACACACTAATGTTGTTTGAAATACTTTTTTAAAGCTTGCAGTCCTTTTAAATGATGGGCTCTGTGGGGCAGGGATTGTTATTTGGTACAGAATGCACAGTTCCTAGCACTATGAGGCCCATATCTGGTTGAAGTGCTACCACAACTTAAATGATGGATAATAGTAAACGTGGAAATGCCTGATGCATGAAATACAGCTTGAAATGTCTGAAGTATGGAACCCGAAAGGAAGGGCTGGAGAAATTCAGTGTACTCGCAGCAGCTAGCTTCATACTACTCCCCTGTTCCCATCCAACAGGTACTGTACTAAGTTGTCAGTTTTATCACAAAGAGAAAACATACAGACTGTATGTATTTCTTAACACCTTGATCCGGGGTTGAATGTTGTCAGTTCCAGTCCACTGCCTTACGAGTGATAATATATATATATATATATATATAAGCTAGATATACAAGTCTGCAAATTATTTGAAATCCTCATTCTGCTGTGCCTAAGGCATGGAGAGACTTTATGGGAAATGATAGATAGGTGTTATCACATTTGTTGAACAACAGATAGAAACTGCTCATGACTTTCCTTCATTTATTCACTTTTAGTATCCAGGGTGGGTGTTCACATGGCATAATGAGAGATACATTAGAAGTGCTACAGGGCAAATGGCTAGATAGTTCTACTCCCTGAATCACAAATAGAAGGTGGGTAAGGTCATATATTTTATTAGACCAACTTTTGTTGGTGAAAAACAAGCTTTCGAGCTCTGGAGAGCTCACGCGTCTCTCTCTCACCAACAGAGGTTGGTCCAATAAAAGATATTACCTCATCCATCTTGTCTCTCTTATATCCTGGGACTAACACTGCTACCTCAACACTGCAAATGGATAGATAGAATGATAGTTCTTCTACCTGAATTACAAATATCACACTCTGGTTAAGTATCTTAATGTGATATTGATAGACTGATTAATTGATCAATCTATCACTCCTTAGTACCTTTATACAGCACCTTTAATCCAAGGATCTCACAGCAGTTTATAAATATTTATAAATTCTCGCAACAACCCTTTTTGGTCAGTAAAAATTATTATACCCATTTTATTGATAGGAAACTAAGGAACAGAGAACTTTAAGAGACTTAGCTGAGGTCTGAAAGGTCTCAGTGACAGAACCAGACATATATTCAAGCAACTGTGCCTTCTAGGAGCCTCTGAGCACTAGACTATAACTATTTAGATTGCAAAGACTGACTCCTTAGTTTAATCAAATGAATGATACTTCCTTAATCTATCCAGAATTTTTCACAAGATTCGAGCTGAGCAGGGATTGGCAGAATCTATAGGGCACAATCAAACTACAAAGCTACAGTATTATAGCAAGCTGTCATTTTAAACAAGCAAGCCAGCTTTATTGCTGTAACTGTCATTACAAAATGCTTACACAGCATAGGCTTGAAGTCAAAGCGATATTTACATGCAGAAACAATGCATGATAGTGCTTAATGTAAAGAATAAGCAATAGAAGTACACGACAGAAACACAGACTATAAATACAGAACAAATAACCATGCAAGCTATGGTCAATGTCAGCGTTTAAAACCAGTGATTGTTTCAGTTATTTCACTGAGAATATATCATGTTTTAGTGTTTGCTGATTCTACTTTTCATTAATAGAGCAAGAACAAGCTCTCCATAAAGATTTAACAAAACATACAGTAAATACATTAGGATCTTGGGACAGAATCCTGTTCAAGTTGTACTCTATAGAACTGTCAGCAAGATAGATAGATAGATAGATAGATAGTGTAGGACTGATCTCTTAACCCTCCACAAGCTTTTGTATAGCAACGTAGTTCGAGAGTTATTCTCAAGTAGATTACATGTATACTATTTTGATACAGAACAAATCATTTAAAAAATTATTCTGATCCAATAGGTAAGCATTTTCTAAGAACAGAGCTGAAATCATTTGCAGTTCTTTTCTCTATTACAGTTCTTTTCATTCTCAAAATGCTTTTCAAAATATTTGGCAAATAATCATTCATTCATTCATTCATTCACTCAGCCCTCTCCTCCCTTGTGAGGTGAATAAGTATTATTATGCCCATTTTATATGGATGTAAACTGAGACACAGAAAGGCTAAGCAATTTGCCTCAAGGTTACACAGCAAGCTGGTGGCACAGCCAGAAGTGAATACAGGACTCCTTATTTGCTACTCAAACCTCTAGACCACATTCTGTGGTTCATCTTTAATTTCTGATGGTTGAACTTTTAAAAAATAGACCTCTACCCCGATATAACGCTGTCCTCGGGAGCCAAAAAATCTTACTGCATTATAGGTGAAACCGTGTTATATCGAACTTGCTTTGACCCACCGGAGCACACAGCCCTGCCCCCCTGGAGTGCTGCTTTACCACGTTATATCCGAATTTGTGTTATATCGGGTCGCGTTATATCGGGGTAGAGGTGAACTGAAAAAATACTTATATTTTATTTTAGATCAAACAGGAAGGAGATAAATGTTAATCAAACTGCTTAATGATGTCGGATATAGTTTGCAATGTAGAGGCAGCCTTAAATAGGGGTTAGGGATTGGGGCTGGGAATCAGGACTCCTGGGATCTATTCCTAATGATATCAGTTAATCACAGTGTTATTTTGTACCAGACATAACATCCCTGTGTGCTGATATGGGCACCTCTAAAAGGATATGATGATACAATACCTACTGTCCATGGGTTTTGTGAGCCCAGGGCTGTCTGTAAAGTGTTTTAAGAGTCTCATATGAAAGGTATTATAATAATGCAGGCTGAGATATTCAAACTCACCCAGGAGATTTGGATTTATCTTAATGCAAAGTGGGGCTGGAATTTTCAAATGGCAGTGAGTAGGTACCAATCTCCCATTGAACATCAGTGAAATTGGGTGCCTAACTCCATTAGACGCTATTGAAAATCCCAGTCTGGGAGTCCCTGAGGCAGCTTTGAAATTTTCAGCCCTATTAATTTGCTGGGGTGGGGGGAAGAAGGAGGGCATGGTCAAAAGAACCTCAGGATGGCCATAGCTGATCAGACCATATGTTTGTTTTAAAACATGCTGCCTATTAATTTAATTAGGTTAGCCCTGCTTCTTGGGTTATGTGAAGAGGTAAATAACATTTCCTTATTCACTTTCTCCACTGTCCCTTCTCCCGCTCCTGTCCATTTGCTTCGCCAAACAGTGATGACTTGTTATCTAGCTGACTCAAGATGTTCTCATTATTTCTAATAACTTGTCTTCGTCTAGCATTTAAAACAGCTTCCATGTTTGTTTCCAAATATCTGCTAGCGGGAGATGCCTGGTGTAAAATATGTATCCAAATTTCCATCGCTCTCTTCACATCAATGTATGAAATAATTAATGAATCTGCCTTCCTGAACTGACTTTATTAATCTGCAGCTCCGTAAATACGAGTTATATGGAATTTGCTGAAGGTTATACAAGTCATTGAAGAAAAAGCAGAATACTTTCTTAAACAATGCTGTATTTTAGCCCACACAACTGTATGACTCTTTGTCCACACATTGTAAAAGGGCAGGCATTGAGTAATTTTGCACAGGACTGTTAAGTAACTGATTATGATTTCATTCTCCATAAAAGCTACATGTAATCAGATTGATTTTAACTTAATTGTTTACAGTCACAATTTGCATTATAAAGATATGACCCCGAAAACTAATTTAAGTTCAAGCCAAAGGCAAACACATCAATAATTGTCATTTGCTTTTCTTGTCTATCATATCCAAATGGGAAAAATAATTTTATGTTTGATCAAGGTATCCAGAAGAGCCACAATCTTGCTGTGCAACTTGTGCAACTTGCACAACTCCTGTAAAGGTGAGAAGTAGTTTCTTAGTTCCATTAGTCCTTGATCCAGGAAAACACTCAACATGCACATAACTCTAAGTAACTGATAACCTGAGAGTTTCAGGCTGGGTCTTTCTAGTTTCTAGAGCTAACCCAGACTAACTGGTACTAGTTATGTGTGAATCCTACCACCTACCCCTAATTAGCAGAACCCCCAGGCAGAAGAGGCTATATCATTCCATGGACTAGCCTCCATTTTGGATTTTCTTCCCAAAGCAACCACGATGCAGCAAAGCAGCTGGCAGCAGGGCAATTTCACTTTTTAACCAACACGATATGGGGTAGAAAGACTTGACAGAGGGTGAAAAGGAGGTGGCAAGTGATAGGATGCAGTGTTGCCCTCCCTGTGCTAACCCAGTGCCTCTCTCTCAAATCAGAAAGGAACAGAGTAAGGGGAGGAAAGTAGAAATGGGCCCAAACCTCAATGTTTGGATCCATACGCTGATTCAGACTTTCTCAGAGTTCACAGGAGCTCAGCAGTGAGATTGTGGCTTGGACCCAGCCCTAAAGAAAAAGGAAGTAAAGGAAAGAAATGAATGTTTTGCACCCTCTGACAGAGTAATCTGTGCTATGCTGGGAGGCCATTGGCTGACAGGCAGTATGACTAGTATTATCTAAACCTGCATTATTATGCTACTTACTGCCCCTGTGGTTGAGTTGTACTTTAAGATGTGCTGTGTTATTAAAGGGCCTATGCCCTATGCATACTTTCTTCTTCAGGCACTAACCTTGAAGCTGATGTCCTTTCTCTATTCACACAGGCAGGGGCAGAAGCAGTGTACACTCCCCAACATACTGCAGTCCCAGTGTTCCTCACTGTTGCCCTGGAGGGACCATGCCAAGAACGTGGGAGAGATATTTTGTATCTATGGCCTACTTGACACTCAGTCTCGCTTCTTACTGTCAGCCAGAGTGTAATAATAATAATAATACTAATAACAATCATAAGTCTCAAACAGACTGGACCTCATTGTCCTGGGTGCTGCACAGAGTTTATATTCTAAAAGACAACACAAAACAAGTATATGGGACTAAGAAAAGGCCAGGTTGGGATGAGGGAGCTGGGGTAACACACATAATGGGAGGTGTGCAATTCTTAGCCACTCAGAAGCAGTGCTCACCACTTGCCACCTGCTTAGCCATTATCAGGTTGCAGTTTCCTGACTGCATTATCAAAGAGGGGAGTTTTGAGGAGGGACTATAAAGAGGAGAAGATACTGGATTTGCTCTAGGAGCTTCTCTTGGATAAAGTTTGAAAGTTTCTTGTTAGAGAAGGGGAGAATTGGGTGTGGAGACTGACATCCCAATGGAGTGAAGGTGAGGGATGACATTGTGATAATAGGTTGTATAGATAGAGTAGATTAAACTGTAGAGGGCTTTGTGGCAAATGTAGCATATGGAGACTTTTTTGGTGTGTTGTGGGCATCTGTCCCACTGGATACTGGACTTAACCAACCAACTCATTTCATAAGAGCTTCCGAACAGCTGTCAGCTGGTAGGCAATTTTGGTCACTTCTGATCTGATCTGGACTCAAAGACTAAGGTTAAAAAGACTCCATCTTCCATTACCAGTCTCCTGAGCCACCCCTCTGTCTTTTTTATTTTTTTGTTTTCCAGATATGCTTCTAATTTTCAGACTACATAATTGCCCAAGACCTGCTCCTTTCTCCTGCCCCCACACCCCACCTCTTCCCTGTTGCTATCTTTTATTTCCTAAACTCTTACTGCTCTTTGCCCCACCAGTGGTCTGTCTGCAGCTATCAACAATATTTTACCCCAACTGGCCTTCCATATTTATTTAAAAATAAAAGACATATCCACTCAAAACCTCTAAATGCTATCCCAGAGGTAGGCAACCTATGGCACGTGTGCTGAAGGCAACACGCAAGCTGATTTTCAGTGGCACTCACACTGTCCGGGTCCTGGTCACCGGTCTGGGGGGCTCTGCATTTTAATTTAATTTTAAATGAAGCTTCTTAAACATTTTAAAAACCTTATTTACTTTACATACAACAATAGTTTAGTTATATATTATAGACTTATAGAAAGAGACCTTCTAAAAACATTAAAATGTATTATTGGCATGCAAAACCTTAAATTAGAGTGAATAAAGGAAGACTTGGCACACCAATTCTGAAGGTTGCCGACCCCTGTGCTATCCGTTTCTTTTAGTGCACGTGCAAGTTAAAAGTGGCCTAGCTATAAGTGAAGTTCTACAGAAAGCCACAGTTAGGCTAAAAGAAAGAAAGAAAGAAAGAAAGAAAGAAAGAAAGAAAGAAAGAAAGAAAGAAACCAGTTTTTCACTGATGTTTGATTTGCAGCTAGTTTGCTTTTGACTTTCATTTTCTATTTAAACATACAAAATTGGGAGCATTAAAAATGAGCTCCCAAATTAGCTTTTTAATAGAAATTGAAAGTTAAAAGGGGGCCGAGTCATGGGGGAAAAGCTATTGAAAATCACAGCCAGGCCACAGCTAGTAGAGAGGGAAGCTGGAGCATGAAGGAACGAGAGACAAGAGGACAGCTGGGAAGTTTTATAAAAAGATGACATTGTAAATCACAACACAATCATTCAAATCAATAGAAACCTCACTATGTTTATTCTCCAACTTTCTGCAATGCACCTGCTGGTGGACAAATATGCAGAGAAACAAACATTTTAAGAGGATATTTTGGATGTCATTTAATAAGGACAGATCCAGCACATTTCACTGTGCTGAAGCTTCTTTAGCTGTTGAAGACACTTGGTTTCTGGTCTTAGGTCTTATGTTTCATATTACATGCAGCTATTAATATCGCCCTAAAACAACTCCTTTGGTATCTGGATTCTAAACTTACTGATATCCATCCTCTGTGTAACCTTGTCAGCTACCTTGCAAATATTTCATTGTGATTTTTTCAGGGTATAAGCTCACTGCTGCAGATGTCACTGTGAGAATAGTTACTGTCAGGTATTCCTGATCTGGTGCTTTAGCAGGGGGGTTCTATTATTGTAAATCATCAGGTACTAGGCACTGCCAGGATAGGGGAGTGGAAAGGCCAATGTTGCAGTATGAGCAATCCAGTGCTCCTGGTCTAAATTTTCAAAAGTGATTTGGGTGTCCAACTTGAAGCAACTTAAAGTGGACCTTTTGGAAGTAAGAGGCCCCCTTTCAGGTTTCTCAAAATTAACAGTAAAAAATGGAGGCCCCTCTGTGCACTAGTTTTTGCTAAATTCCTTGGTTTTTTTTCCTCCTCAGTTCAGGACATTAGTGGCTCATACAATTCTTCGGTTTGCTCTTCCCGTTTGTCTTTGCTAGAAGTTATCAAACCCGGCAAGTAGTTTTGTTTTACCAGGCTGTTCCGGGGCCGGTCTGAACTCGGTGTGGACTGTGGGAAAACTGGATTCTGTTCTCTCAATTCAGGGCCCTGTGCCATGTCCATCGCTCTGGTGCCCGATGAACTCGCCCCATGCACTGCCCCTGCGGAGTGGAGGGAAGGGAAACCAGGGCTTTGCTAGCTGTTTGCTATGGCAGCCCGGCGGGAGCTGCCGGACCTCGGCTGCAGTTGGGGGGGACTGTCGAGGAAAGCGGGGTGGGGGCAGACCTGGCATGATGCCCACACCCACTGGGCTCTAGCAGGTGAGCCCTGCGGGGGAGACACTCTCCCCAAGCCCCACCGGTGCCGCTCTGCAGACGGGGCTCCGGGCGCCGCTCACCCCACTACCGCAGCAGTTCGGGGCTCACAGCAGGGGGGGGGACCCCCAAGCCGGGGCTAATCCGGGGGCCGAACGCGAGGGGCAGCCCCAACCCAGCCTGGCTCCCCGGGCGGAGCTGTCCGCCGCGCGTGGTGCTGAACGCGGCCGGCCCCGCGCTCGCCTCTGCGCCTGGCTGGCGAGGCTGGGGGGACGGCGCCACCTGCCTGCGGAGCGGCGCCGCCGCGGGGAGCCCGGGCGGCCGAGGGGAGACACCCGAGCATCCTCCGGCTGCCCGAGCCCGGGGCTGCCTGCAGCTGCGCCTGCCCGAGCCCCTGCGCCCCCCGCCCGGCTGGGCTGGGCTGGGGACCCCACCCCGGGGCGCACACGCCGCCCGCTGCCCCATGCCTGCAGCGGCTGGATGGCCGCGGTAGCGCCCTGCACCCGGCGCAGGGGGAGAGTCCGGCCACGCAGGGCAGGGCAGGGCAGGGCACCGCGGCTCCTGCCCAGGGAAGGCCAGGTCAGGCGGGGCGGGGAGGGGAGAGGAGGGGCAGCCCTGCCCCCGCGCTCCCTGAAAGGTGGAGACGAGATGCTGGGGAATGAAGCGCCGCTAGAGCGAGAGTCTGCGGGCCGCCCGCTTCCTTTGCGGGCACTCCCGCGCTGCTGGCGCGGATGGGGGCTGCGGCAGCTGAACTCCTGCCTCCTGGCTTAAGTACACGCGGCGGCTCCGGGGGAGATGACGCACCATGGCACGGCCGCCGGGCCCCTCTTTCATGTAGGTATTGGCCCCGCTTTGGGGAAGGACCCTACCTCGTGCTGCGGAGCATCAGTCACCCGCTGCAGCTGCCCTACTGGCAGGGCAAGATCGGGTGTTTCCATTGATAAAGGGGGGCGGGGGAGCGTCCAAGAAAGATTTGGCCCCTCTCCCCCCACCTTCCTGCGAGAGGCGATGAACGAGAGAGTTTATTTTTTGTTCCGAAGAGACCCCTGTGCGGCGGGGATGGGGAGGGGGACGGGCTCATCTGGTAACAAACTGGAAAAGCTCTAACAGGTAACGCTAAAGTTCCTCCACATACACCCCCCACCCCCAGTGCTGGGCCTATTAGCATGCGGTGTCAGGACTGGTGTGTATTTAATGACTCCATTTGCTGGTGTCTCTCTGGTAGCTCACACCGCCTCTCTCCAGCATCTTGTTTTACAGCCTGCTTCTCTGGGTCTCAGAGAGAGCGAGAGCGAGGGAGGGGGGACTCCAGGCTCAGTCCGTCATCCCTGCTCCAGCTAAGAGAGCGGATTCTTCAGCAATTGGGTACCATTTCCAGCTTGACCAGGCAGCAAGAGCAAAGCTGGATTTGAAGGACATGCAAAAAAGAACACCCCCTCCCCAAAACCAAATAAGCTTAGGGGGGAGGAAGGAAGACAGAGACTCACTCAACCTCAGCAATAACAAGGGAGACGCTGTTTAGTCATTTCTCTCTACTTCCCCAGGGCTGATTATACTTTTTGATTACTCCTGACTGCATTTAGAAAGATTTGAGAGGCAGACAGCACAATTCACTCTTTATCCTGAGGATTATTTTCCCAACGGCCCCTAGATCAGTCCCTGCCTTTTGGGGATGAGAGTTTCTTTCCTTGCAAGGTAAGGCATTGCTGTGAGCCAGCAAGATGGGGCTTTTCGTTTGGTCGGGGGTGGAAGGGTAGAAGTTTCCATGCGTTTATGCTAAGCCTGTTGCTGTAGCTTT